>NW_025814823.1:7405000-7715000 GCF_022079265.1 Lynx rufus | reverse complement strand
AAAACTGCCCCCATTTGAGAATCGCTGGTGATTCTCCAGGATGTGAACTCAAGGGAACTAAAGTGGGAACGAAGCTAACTACGGCCTGGGTGGGAAGAGACATGCTGGGCTAAGAACTGCTATCGGTGACTCACTGAAAGTGGGGGCTAAGGAGACCGGAGAAGTCAAATCGAAGATAAGGAAATAAAAGGGGGTGAAGAAAATTTTACGGGAAATGCTTATTAATCCCTAAAGTTATTCCCCTAACATTCTGAGTTCTGTAAGATCCAAACCCTCCCCTCCAGAGCAAACAAAAGCCCTCTTCCCTCTCCTAGACCAATCTTGAGAACGTCGATAGTCAACAAAAGCAGTAAAGGGCACTGCTGACCCTCCGTGCTTGATAGCCTCGCCCTCCTTGGAGTTCTACTTACAGAATGGAAGTATTTTTAAGTGTCCTGTCCTATCTGTAAATCACCAGCTTTTCTGCCCCATCTCCTACCAAGTCCACACCATACATCAAAATTCCCAATCTCTTTCAGTTCCTGTGGTAAAATATCCTGAAAGTGTTCCTCCCCCTCTCCCTCTCTCTAGAGTTACACAATCCCTGCTTTAAAATCTCAAGATTCACTACAACAGTGAACGATTTTTATCATTCTTCACAAAATCTAAATAAACAGTACGGTAAGAGTAGATGAAAATAGTTTTACTCATTTGATTAGGCATTTTAAAAAAACACACTGGCTTCAACAAAAGTATTCAAGGATCCTTTTGTGTTCAAACTGTAAGGAACCTATGAATTTTCTGGAAATGTTATTAAAATAAAAATTCTGCTTCAGTGGACCTCGAGCGAAGCCTGAGACTGCATTTCTAAAAGGCTCCCACAACTACTAGTACTCTCCTGCTCTGGTGACCACACTTTGGGAGGAGTAAAGTTCTAGAGAATATTACAGAAAAGACCTAGAGAAAAAACAACGAACGGTCCAGACAGAAACTGAGGCCACTCCCGGAAATAGCAAGAGTTCAATACAGTTTGACCTACATACTTCGAGACCATTACTCATATACCCTGCAGAAGTTTTTCAATGCTGGCTCTTCGAAATTTCATGACCTAGTCCATAAAAGCCCTTTCCAATGGTTTAAGACTAAAGGAAATCCTCCTTTGCTCCTTACACATGAGGGACGTCTCCGTATCAAAAGAAAGAATAGTAAAAGCTAATTTTTACGACTCTTTGAGTTCAAAAGCCTAACTGCACACACTTTTTTTTAGTCATTCATTCAGTCGACATTTCAGCATAACACTCTTTGCTCTTCTTCCTAGAAATACAAAGCTGAGATCTATTCTCTTCCCCTAAAAAACTTCACAGTCTAGCCAAAGAAAAATCTATAAATACCACTGCATGTATAGAAAATGTGGTTAAAGCCACTAAGTAACAGACCAATTTTTCAGTGCACAATTCTTCTGGTACAACTGCAAAACAGCAATGCTTTAACAATGCTTCCTATTACTAGCCATATGTTGTTATATATCATTAACTAATTAGTGATAAACTATAGAAATCAAGTTGTTACCATAGTACAAAAAGTTTCCAACACCCTGAATTTTAAGAAACCCTTTTGAACATCAAAAACATTCACTATTTGTACTTCTAAAACAACGAGTGATGATTTAAAGTATTATGAATGCCACTTTTAAATGGTTTGCATTTTATTAGTCACAACTTCTTCAGGTAACTTAGAAAATAGTAGTGTGTGTGTGTGTGTGCGTGTGTGTGTGTGTGTGTGTGTGTGTGTGTAACTATCTCCATTCAGATAATACTTGGTAACTATATTAATTCCCATTACCTTTTACTATAATAATTCAGCAACCTACCTCCTGCCACTCCTGAGGGTCTCAGGTCCACTAATAGAAACCTCTGCTCTAGAACTGACTACATATTTATTTGAAAATAAAACTGCATTTTTTTTATTTATTTATTTTTTTAATATAACCTCTTCTAAAGGCACCTGGCTGTCTCAGTCAGAAGAACATGTGCCTCTTGATCTCAGGGCCGGGAGTTTGACCCCCACATTAGGTGCAGAGATTATTTAAATAAATAAAAATAAAACTTGAAAAACAAAACCTCTTCAGGAGTGCCCGGGTGGCTTAGCTGGTTAAGAGTCCAACTTCGGCTCAGGTCATGATCTCACGGTTCGCGAGTTCGAGCCCCAAGTCAGGCTCTGTGCTGGCAGCTCAGAGCCTGGAGCCTGCTTCGGATTCTGTGTCTCCCTCTCTCTCTCTGTCCCTTCCCTGCTCACTTCTCTCTCTCTCTCTCTCTCAAAAATAAATAAACATTAAAAACATTTTTTTAATAAAATAAAAACAAAACCTCTTCCAGCTCACAGCTGTCGTCCCTAAATTAATGAAATGTCCTAATACTTTAGCATATTTGTAATTATGAGAAGTAAATTGGAAATTATAATTTCATTAACGATTGGTGGGTAATCTAAACTCACTGGGAATAAATAGACCCCCAAATTGACTAAAACCATTTGAATTTTTTAAATCAAATACATTAACTAATTTCCATATAATCAAGACAGGGAACTACCTCTACCTAATTTACTACGTGGATTTTAAAGGCTCCTACACGTAATTAATTTAGAATAGTAAATCCAGACCTACAAACCACTGCAGCATGGGCTCCAATCATCTTCCCCGTGAGTAAAACACTTAAAAAATCAAAAACAGAGTAAGCCAGCTTCAAAGATTATGTTGTATTTTGTCCCACCATTCGTTATAATTGTGGGCTATTTGTGAAAAGAAACATACTAGGTTCCTTAAGTTTTCATTGTTCAAATAAAACCAAGAGTAGGACGCAATGGGCAAGCGAGTCCACTAAAAAACAGACCCACTGTTAAGAGACTCGGGGGCAGGAAAACATCTATAAATGAAAAAGCCCTTTTAATTTGCGAAGTCAATGTACAGGATAACAGGATGAAAACAGAGGATGCTCTAAGTTATATCAAATAAAGCAAAACAGGATTTACATACACACATGAACATATTTTTAGGCTCTACCATGAGTCAGTCCCCCAATATTCTATGCGTATGTTTAAGGAAGCTTACAAAGCAGTTATTCCTTCTGTTCTTAAAACCTCCAGATTATAACGGAGTTCTACGCCAACAAAAGCAAGACCAGTGGAGTACTTCTGCTAAGCAAGGCTACATTTAATTTCTAAAGAACTGGAACACCAAACTGCAACTTCTTTTATTCTTCTGGTTTAGAATGGAACTGAATATAAAACGTAGAGAAAGAAAATACCGTGCCCAAGTTATTTTAAGTGAATCTGAGGAAAGGTGTTTTTCTCTAAGTCATGAAAGTTATTTCCACAAGAAACTATCAACCGTAATCATTTTATAACTGTAATCAAGTTTTACAATGTATTCCAGTACTTTATCAAAAGTACCCATGATGCTAAACGCCTGATCACTCATTAGCAGAAGGTTCCCTTTTTATTTATTTACATTTGTCCCCTGGCTTCAATCTTGACATGAAGCAGAATATCCTCAGAAATGCTCTTTACTAGATAGAACTGAACCTAAACTAAAGCAGTGGTTACTCAAAAGTAATCTCACATACATTCAGAAACAGATACACACGTTTTAGAACTACAGAATCATAAGCAACAGAAGACTGGGACAACAACTACCACGTGGCAAGCACAAGGCACTACGCCAAGCACTTTATACCCATGAACGTATTTCATGCTCACAACTCTGTGAGACCGGCACAACCGTAAAGCCCGCTCCACCGATGAGAAAAGTGAGGCTATCCAAGGTTAAAATAACTCACCTATAATTCCACAACTAACGTAAGGTCGGGCTCCAGAGTTTGCACTCGTAACTGTGACATTCTGCCTCCAATTTGAAGAAACCTGTTCCGTATTCCTTAACATATTTCAATCTTAACCTTATTCTAGCTAATCCTAAAATAGCCAAATACAAACTCCCGAATGAATCAATCTCTGAATCTACCTGGCATGGACGGGATCGATGAGAAACAAGAGCTACAGGGGCTCCATTCAAAGAAATAAAATTAAGCAGCTCCCTCTCCCCATTTCCAAAATGCAGGGGAAAACATCCTGGGAATTAAACAGAGTTGGGGAGGGGCGCCCGGGTGGCTCAGTTTCTGACTTCGGCTCAGGTCACGATCTCGCGGTTCGTGAGTTCGAGCCCCACGTCGGGCTCTGTGCTGACAGCTCGGAGCCTGGAGCCTGCTTCGGATTTGGTGTCTCCCTCTCTCTCTCAAAAATAAACAAACATTTAAGAAAAAAACAGAGTTGGGGAAATTATGCACTTTGGGTTCAATTTAGCTAAAACTTAGGCTAGCGTGTTTGTGGATGGGAATTCTAAACTCACCTTTACTAATTCATTACTGACCCCGACTTTGTAGAAAATAGAGACGAACCACCAGCAACGCCAAGCGGCTGAAATCAGCTACTTCACTTTGTAAACACAATGACCAGAGCAGAGTAAAAAGAAGCCAACCACATAATCTCAGAATGAGCTACTAGTTCCCAAGTCCAGATAGACAATGCACCATGGTTTTACCCAACTATCATTACTGGGTTGAGAACTAACTCCAAACGCCCAAAGCTAAACCAAGAGAATGACTACAGCCCAAGAGTATTACACACTGTATATAAAAGGCACGCTGCCTCAGTTCACGTGTTTAAATACGGTATAAAGTGGCAAACATCACACCACCACTCACCTCTTAAAAAAACGAAAAGACACCAAGCACAACAAAGACAACGTCCAAAACGCAAGTCTGCCACAAGATCTTTTATAATCCATGGGTTATAAAAATATAAATTTCCTTGCAGTCATAAATTTGGAAGATTCTTTCTTGCCTCAACAACAAAGGCCAAGTGGTCACTGCCCACAACATACCAATTAAACTGAAGTACAGAAAGTAGTACGTGGTTGAACTCCTAATTTGTCACAACAAAACTTAATCTGTTCTTTCCAAAGCATATCTTGATCTCAACACAATCCTGGGAGTCAACCTGGAGTACTCTTTATTTTGCAGGAAAACAAAATTAACTCTTTCAAAACGGAGTCCTTTCCTGTAAGAACTATCACATTTCTAAACAAGTTTGAATCTAATCTTATTTACACAGCATTTTAAAGAAAAGAATAAATTAAGACTGGAGGTAAAAACAATAGGAAAAATGTCACATTTAAATCTGACAATTAAAATGCAGAGAAGATGAAGAACATATCCATTTGCTAAGGAACGTTAACTACTATAGATCATTAGCAATAAAACGACAATACATTAAAATTACAAGAAAACATCGACAATCCCTTCAATTTAAAATCACTGACTCGGCATACAGGGAATTACCATGTTATTTTAACCAAAATGAGCTTAATATTTTGTTCTTTTTAAATGTACTTAGTAAGGGATAATCAGAGTCTGTGTGACATTTCAAAAGTGACAGCGTAAATTACTTGTGAAGTTCAAGACCAAAAACAAAATGGGAGACTGAAACATCCACGAGAAGAGAGAGGCCCAAATCTCTAACATACATAGAGCTTACAATGAATTTAAAAAGAATAGCCTAATAGAAAAACGAGCCAAGGACATTAAAGAAACACCAATGACCAATTAACATAAATGAGTAGTTCAACAGCACCAGTAATCAAATTTAAACAATGAGGGGGAGGGGGGGTTGCCTTATACAGTAACAAAGATGTGAAATACTTTTACATCTCTGTGTTATCAAGTCTGTAGGAAACCAGAACCTATCAGTAGGAATGTAAACATGTACAACATCTCTAAAAGGTTATCTGTCAAACATCAAAAGTTTATTTTTTTTTCAAACATCAAAAGTTTAATTTTGTGTTCCTGCCCTAGAAACTGTGTTTATAGAAATTTTTACTGAGAATCACATAAATGGAAAAAGGAACGGGCATAAGGTCAATGTTTTATCTCTTCCCCTGTAAATTACCAGTAGCCTCTTTCCACTACCTCTCTATTTTTCACCTTATCAAAGACTCATTTCACCTTTCTCATATTGCCCTTGCTAGAAAGACTTTGGGTTTTCTCCCAAATATAAGTAATTATTATCTATATTATTCCAGGTAAATTACTTTCTCTCTCAAAACTTCCATTCTCCAATTTTGTAAAATGAGAAAAATAATCTCTCTCCAAGACCCGTTGGGATGATTAAATGATACAAAAGATAAAACATTAACTTATGAAAGAATTATGTAAGTTTAACACATTACCTGGAACAGATACAGAAAATCATTATCATACAAATAAAATCAAGTTTCTATCCATCTCTCACTACATCATGAGAAATCCCCACGTGCATTTTCACCACACTGGAAGCACATGTTCGAGAAGCTAACGGCTATGTGGGGAGGAGACACAAAAAAAGTTGGGGGAGGGGGGTCCTGAACACCTCACAGAAAAGATGGACATCCTCAGAGCAGCTATAGGAGACCCATATTTCCAGTCGCAACTATAACACAGCCTAATCCACAGTGAGCAGTAACAGATTATTTATTTAGCTACAGTTAACAATGTATTAGTATAACTACCATTTATCGGGCACTTCTGGGCCAGGAAATATTTTTCGTTTAGTCCTCATAACGCCACATAGTAGGCACTCAGCATGATTACTGTTTTCATCTTGTGAATGGAGAAACGCTTAACTAAGCTTAAAGACACAAACATAATCCGTGAAGAAATGGAGAATCAATTCAGACTGCCTGGCATCCAACTCCAAACCCTAAGACTTCCAAGCATTATTCAACACCACTGGGTTATTACTACTCCGACTGTTTGCTCTTTGAGAGAAATAAAAACTCAACAGGAGCTCTGAGTAAGCTATAAACGGGGACCATGGCAAAAGGCGCCTCCCTACCTGCGGGGACTTGGATCTAACAACTCTACCAGTTCCCATAGGGACTCATGTGCATGTCTAAATCTACGACCTCACCTACCTCTGGCTTAAGTTGGGAGAGCACACATTCCCACAGCTTGGCAAGTGGAGATGAATGGAGGTTTCATCTACGCCAGTAAAACAAGAATAGCTCTGTTTAATTTGGAATTCTAAACACAATTTTCCATAGAAACATTACTCATACAATACTCATGGGTAAATGATATTGATGTGGCTGATCTGCAAAACCTAAATACTAAGCAAAACAATTCTTGAGAACATACATAAAAAGGTTAAAAACTGTGGTTTTAGAGGCGAAGTTTTATATTGTCAATTTCCATTAAGACTTCCATTTCAATTTCTCCATTTTCTCGTCCCCTTTTATTTTTCCTGAGATCAATACTTGGCTTGATGTTCCAAAATAAGCCTAAGCCGCAGAAGGATCAAGGAAAGATTTACATTCCAAACTTCCTCTGCTATAATTCTATTAATCTCTCCAAATTTACTTTAGCTTTCTCCAATAAAAGAACCCTACCACAAATAGTCTCCGGTTTCCTTGTAACTCCATAGTTTGTTCCCTAGATTAGAAATAATATAAAAGTCATCTTTTGAAGACATTAAAACAGAAAGGTTACAAGAAAAAATTTAAACGTCAAATTAATCAGAAAACATACTGTATCGCCAGTAAATTTTGTAATACAGATGGGTGAGAGAGGGAGGCGCATGCTCTTGAGGTAGAAAACAGTGGGAAGGAGGTCTCAAACTGAGATGAAACATGGAAGGAAGCAGAGAAAGTATTGCTAGTCAACTTCTCCCTCAAACAGAATAATCCAGAAGTGGACGTCCAAAATCTACACATCCTCACAAATAACACGTCCTCACAAATAAACCATCAGCAGATAAGCCAAACCCTTTTGGTCCCACTTCCCTCATCCTAGCCAAGAGCTTTAAAATCAGGAGAAATAAACATGATACGTTAGAAATCACTGTCCCCTGAGTCCAAAGGCTTTAACTTGTTAATTAAAACCTTAAAAAGCTCTTCTCCCATTGCTAGAAATAAAATGCAAGTGCCCAGGTAAAACTGCATGTTGACTGAAACAACACCATAAAGTACAACTAAAACAAGAAGTGTAAATGACAGCCACCAGAGCCTTCTTTGCTGTGGGGGAGGGAGGCGGTGAACACGAAAAGGACTCTCGATGACTAAAACATGAGGGCAAAGAAAGGCTAAGAAAGAGATACACAAGGGGAAGCCAACAACGCCAAATACAAATTTTGAAGCTTCTCACTCTGCTTGGGCTTTGTCTCAATCATCTGTGGTCGCCCTGCATACAAACTCACAGCTTAGCAAGAATACCCAGCAGGACGTCATAGTGCTGATTCACTTCATTTATGCCTATCTGTATTTCAACATCTAACTCTGTTATAAAGATACTCTCTTCCCAAAGGATCCTTACCCAAAGCCGTACAGCTCTATACTTCACACTTGTGATTCACGGTGACTCTCACCCCTTTTTCTGTCACACCAGTTTGCAGCTTGATCTCTCTTGCTGTTAAGGTTTCCTCGTGTATTAATCTCAAATACATTAACTCCCATTTTCAACAAAACCCCTTCTCTAGTGTTTTGGGGGGCTTACCTCTCCCTCAGAATACACGGCTACAATTCACTTTCTTCCACCACCACTCCTGGCCAACAATGATTATACACACTTTCAAACAATGGTTACTTTTCCTAGCTATCATATTATTTTTATCTAATGTAGAAAACAAATCAGTGCTTCTCAAACATCAGTTGTGAAAGATCATTTTTTTCATAATTTCCTATATATCATGGTTGTATACTTTTATAAAGTAAAAAGGAATTACCAGAAAAGTGAGCACATATTTGGATGTTGCAGTATTATCAAATTATTACACAAGTTTCTAAAAAGGTATTTCCAATCTTTTAACTTCCGTCTCCACAGACAGGTACCAGACGCTTCAGGGACTGGCGCCGGTCCCTGGGATGAGCAGTACTGCCCTAATGCATACATTCTCGGTACACGACTCTTCAGGAAGCCTTTCACATGCCTAGCAACAATAAAGCAACGCACACAAATGGCAATGAACCTGTTTAATACTGTTTTCCACATCCCACATTTCACTTCAGCCAGTCCCTACAGATACAGGGCCCCAGTCATAGTCTCTTAGCTTGTCTATGATAAAGAGGATTTAAAAATTTACTGAAGATCCTAACTCTCTACTTATAATCGAGCAATATCTTCTGATTAAGAGTCTTTCCATATTCCACACCTTCAAAAACCACAACTCAAAACATCTTTTCTCCATAAACACTTCTGCATCTAAGAATTCTCTGCGATTTGGCAATCATCAGACATTTACGTTGGCACTAATTAATATGCTGTAAGTAGGTTCATGTACTGCCTTTTCAATTAGATTTGAGAGAAGCAGTCAGAATAAACATCATTCTTTTGCAATTTTCCACATAGCACAGAGTAAGTCTGCTTACAGTAAAAGCAATGGTCTGATCTGACCCCGAGAATTCTCATAGTCCCCAGGCAAAAACAGCAGCATGCCTGGCCTAGGGACTGGCCTGAGATTTCCAGAAAATAATTTAGCTATGAAACACAGTAGTAGGTATGGCCTAACTTAACTGTCTGTTCCCTCCAATATCATTACGAAATAAAAGGTCTCTCAGTAATCATGACAGCCTTCTAAATCAACTTAGAATTATATTTACATAAATTTGAGTTACTTCCACTAAAACGACATCATTAAGCAGACATTAGGAATTACTCGACCAAAGAAAAAGTCTACATATGCCTTCAATTTACAAAGTGTAGCATACAATACTCTTATGCTAAGAGTTTTACTAACACAAAGAAATTTTAAACTTTCTCAATTCAACCATTAACAATTTTAAAACACACGCAACCTGTACCAACAGATTCCTAACTATACAGTCCACTACGGGGGAAAAAAATCTATGTCCCTACATATTATTTTAGATGTAAATGGCAAGAAAATATGGTCCTTCAAAGACCTACCACTATGTGAACCCCAAATTTCTAAGTAGAGACTGACCTGTAGGTCCTTTCAGTTTAGACAGACAGTGAGTTTTAGACATGAGAGAGACACCACAGTCATTATCCAGGGCACGTTTGTCATTTCACGGACGCACACACTGCAGCCGAGGAAGCTGGCCCAAGGTCACAAAGCTGGAGACACCGGGCCTCAAAAGTTGCAGCACCGTGCTCGTTTCACCACGTTACTCCACTTCCCTTCCAAACGTTGAGGTCAGATTGGTAACAACATTTCCTTCTACTACTTTCCTACACTAAAATGAATTTTAGAAGAATGGACACTATATCCTCCTTTTTCCAATCTCCAGGGATTTTTACTGTTTTCTCAAAAATGAGTATCAGCAGCTCTCAATCACATTTCAATTTTAAGGTACTAAACCCTCATATTAGGAATACTTTCAAGTGTTTGTTTGCCATGCTAGTCTTACTTTCTACTCATACGTCAGAAATGCTACTTATCACAGTTAACTGATCATCAAAAATGCAAAAAATAACAAAAAATAAAGAGGTGAAAAAGCCATTAAGGGGACTCCTCAGACTACTGAAGGGCTTTTTATTTTTTCCTTAAACTGAAAAGCTCCAGATACTTTGATTTCTAGCTTTCACCTGCTTTTCAGCATTTTACGGTTTCCTTCCATGTCGCCAGGCTTTGTCTGCTGTCACTGCTCCCTACTGTCAGTTAGCCAACCTGCGTTCAATTCTATTCCACTTCTACGTGGATTCAAAACTACACGCTCCAACTTATAAGACCAGTATGTAAAGCAAGAGTAAATGTGCTCTCGGTGACAGCATAAGGAAACGTATAAAATTAAACCCACACATTTTAGTTTACATTAAAAGTAGTTCATAATTAATTACCTCCTTGTTCTTATCTATTGTTCAAAATGGAGATAATACTAGGTGCATAAAGTATTAAATGTCATTTATACCTGACGCCATTAATTCTTATCTTGAGAATATCTAGTCTTCTTGAATTTCCTTTTATACCACCCTCTGATCAAATGCTTCCTAAAACCATCTTAAACTTGTATCAGTTTCCCAAAATTAATATTCTTTTCTTCCATTACTTAGGAAACCGAATTAGTTACAACACTGTAGTAATTTCCACCAAGATTTACAACCTCCTGAACATCTTTAGCTGCTACTGATCCTAACCAAAAATATCACCTTCTGTAGATTATTATTACCATTAACATGATGATTCTCCGTAAGACTCAAAGGCATCAAACTGTAATAAAATCTTCACTTCTACCTGTCATAGAAGTAGCCCTACAAAATACTTCAAAATCTATGCCCGACCTATCACCCTCGATGCCAAGTAAAATACAGTTACATTTCTGATATGAGAGATTTTAAACTGTTTTTAAACAGTTGAACCAATTACAAAAAGTTGAAGATTTTTAAGTTTGCCTCGTAATGAGAAGTTTAAATTAGGGGAGAAATCTTTGAAATTTAGACAAAGCAGTTAGGAAATGAAGTTAAAATATGATTAATGTGCCTGTAATGGGTCACATTAACAGCAACTACAACATTAAATTTGATGTTTTCTTAAAAATAGAATACATTAAGGTAAAGAAAATGAGGAAAAAAGAGAAGGATTTCATTCCTTCACATAAAACATCTCTATTTCATGCACAGAGATAAATAAAATTCTACACGTATGAAATATATACCAAAAAAAAAAAAAAAAAAAGGGCAAGCAAAAGCAACAAAAATATCACAGTCCATTAAAAGCACCTCCCCAACTTAGGAGAATATTGACCATTATATAGGTGATGACCCCAATATCACTTGTATATTCCATTTAGTCTCACATAAGTTTCAACTTCACCTACCTTTCTTCTCTGAGAGATGTTGAGGGCACCAAAGTCATTAAACAAGGATGAAGCAGGTGAAGTTAGAGGATCTGGAAGGTAAGTTACATAAGTTTCCACACAGACAACTCAGGCAACCCACAAATCTAATAAATGTTTAACCTGACAACATTCTTAACAGTAATAAAAAATCATATACCACAGTAATACTTAAACTCAATGCCTCATATACAGTGGATGTTCAAATATTTTCTAAGTAAAAGAAACACAAATTAGAGAATACTTCTTTCAGTCAATACTTAGCCAATTAAAGATCAGCTAATACTTTAATCAGAAGCTACATGGATTAGGGTACATCTGTTTGTTTAGAACCAAAAGAAAAATCAAACAGAAAAAAAGAAGAGATGGCTCTTGACCTTGTTATTAGGAATGTGTGTTTATGAAAGAAGTAAGTCTACCATTTAGTAAGTGTTTGTGTACGTGAAACCAAATCATGAGAAAAATTACAAAG
Organism: Lynx rufus; assembly: GCF_022079265.1. NCBI lineage: Eukaryota > Metazoa > Chordata > Mammalia > Carnivora > Felidae > Lynx > Lynx rufus. Next base: position 7,702,674 of record NW_025814823.1, on the reverse strand, counting down.
GGCAGGGAGGTGGGGAGGACAGAAAGCCATGCTCTGAGTGACTGGACTTGGATTTTAACACTTAGGCCAGGCCTTAAAACCATCTATGCAATATTCTATCTTTTTTGTCACCAGATATTTTATATTCTTACTAAAAATATAAGTAAATTGAGTTTTTAAAGAGGGAAATATTAAATGATTCAAAATAAACATGAAATTTAAAGATTTTATAGTTTCAAAGTTCTATTACTCTGTTCAGAAGTTACAAACAAAAGTAGATCTCTAAATGGTTTTTCCCTTAATAAATCAGAAGAGTTTCTGAAAAGGTATACGTGACACACATGGAAATCCTTACCTTCAATTCTGAGCTCTAGTTACTCTTATGTTTCTCATTAAATGATCCATGAAATTCTAGAATCTATAGTAACTGTTCTTATTTACAAGGACCTACTAACTCTCTTCAAAATGCAGTATACACTGCTGCTTAATTTCTCCAGTTTCGACTGCCTGAATTTTCATAGCTTAGTCTGTCATTAGAATTAACAATTTAATGTATGTACAGAAAAAGCTAGTAAAATATTTTTATGTAATTTATACATTCAAGGCACCTAAAAATAGGTACTATTATGCAGAGTACTAACACTCAATTGTTACATATTTTTAAGAAGCTATTCTTGAACATTTTTTTTAACATTTATTCTTTTTTTTTTTTTTTTTGAGAGAGAGCGAGCGTGAGCGGGGGAGGGAGAGAGAGACAGAGTGGGAGACACAGAATCGGAAGCAGGCTCCACGCTCCGAGCTGTCAGCATAGAGCCCGACATGGGGCTCAAACTCACGAACTGTGAGATCATGACCTGAGCTGAAGTCAGACGCTCAACCGACTGAGCCACCCAGGCGCCCCCTTTGAACATTTGTTTTGAAAATAGAATACAGAACGATACTTGGAAATTCCATATTAAAAACCTTAAAAATGACCATGATCTTGCAAACAGTCACTGCATGTCTAAGAATGTTTCCAAAAGAAATAAAATATAAACACAGATGCATACACATAGTCCAACATTAGAATACTTTTTTAAAAACTTCAGTAAATTATGAAAATAAGCAATAGAATTCAATTTATTATGATCAAGAAACACTCCTAATTTTAAAGTGTATCTAATGCCATCTTAAGTATATGAGTCTACTTAGCTAAGTATTACGTATGTAAGTATATGTATATATACGTATACAAGTACATGTATTTTCACACTCAGACATAACCACTACTTGGAACTATATGGAATCCAAACAACAGTGATCTCTCTAGATCATTCTTATTCTCTTCCTTTATACATATTCATAATTTTCAAGACTTCAAGGTTTCTCCAATGAACACACTGTTTTAGGATCAGAAATATACACATATGCATGCACGCATACGTACAAACACACAAAAGAGAAAGAGGGATCCAGTCTTACCGTGGCCTGCATATGGCTTAGCACTGTCATTCAGAAGGCTTGGGGAGCTGCTACTGTTAGTCACTCTCTGCAAAACAAAATAGACAAACATTACATCACTAACTGAGAACAGTCAGCCAATTCAGACGAACTCTCTGCTTCTTCCCCTCCGATCCACTTCTCACATCACTGACACTCTAATCTGACTATAAATGTTGCAACATGGATTACATTAATTCATGTAAAAATGTCCAAATACTCTCTACAACACATCAGATGAAAATTTTACTCACTAGCCAGATATTTAAAACCAAAGTTGCACACCTATTTTGAATTGCACTTCCATATTATTAGCTTGGGCAACGCATGTAACTATTCAGCCTTCCGGTCTATAAAATATAAATTTCAACATCCATCTGAGAAGACGTAAAAGTCAACAAACGCTTTCTAATAGCCTCTCCCGGTGTGTATTAGCCTTCATACACCTTATAGATTCTATAAAATTAGGCTATTCTCGGTTCTCTAAACATGTTCATTGCTTTCTTACACTCCATACCCTCTACAGTCTCTCCATCCTGAAAGGCCTTCACTCCATACCCACAAAACACAGAGAGGAGTGAAAACTAGTCTCTTTCCATCTGTCTTCTACATACTCCACTGTCCTCCCACCCCATCCTACCCTTGAAAGCTCACACAGACTCCAACTGTATCCCACCAACCTCATCAGTTCCAAAAACCTTCCCTCATACTCAACAAGTTTAGGAATAAATGAAGACTCTAGACATCCCTTGACACTGGAATAAACTTCACTGTTTAGTGCCATGTAAATTCAGACTAAGGATACCTGCATCAAGGGATACTTTGTTTCCACTGGGCTTCCAAATCCATTGACTCCAATGAAGCTGGTGCTGAAATAGGAATCTGTGAGACTTGTATCAGTTAAAGCACCTCCATCTATTCCAGGAACTGAAAGAAAAGGAAAATTCAAGCATTTTAATTATTTGGAAGTACAAAATACTGATGTAGTTTCTGTGTCTCTAATAGATTTTAAAGTCTCAAATCTCTGTCACACTTCCTTTTATTTATCTGTTCATAACAGAAGGCAGGACCAAATAAAATTGGCTCAGCTCTAAACATTTGTTGAACAATGCTCAAGGTGACGGACTTTTTTCCCACAGAGATAGCATTTTATTTTGTATTAGTATGTAAGCACCACCAAACATAACATGAAGAAACAAACCACACTTGCATTTCATTTTCTCAAGTTTTCTTTCTTTAACTTTGCAAGAAGACAGAATACAAACACTGCAACTGAATCTTCAGAGAAACAGATGTAAGTTTCTCAGGACTGTTCTCTTAATACATCTTATGAAACAGACCAGCAGTCTCACACTAACGCATAATTCAGTAAAAACAATTCTGCAGTGTAGCAATAGGATAGAGAAATACAGACAAGCTGTTGATTTTAGGATAGGTTAATACAAAACGATTGTTAAGTAGTATGACAAGCCATCATATATCAACAAAGTAATGGACAATATGGTTTAGATGCTACCTCCTGGTAATTACTTGGAATGTTGCTATTTTCTAAGCTGATAGTTAAGTACAAAACCATATGCTTTACAAATCAGCTAAACTCCAAGTAGGACTGTCCTCTTCTGGGCACAGCCTCTGAGAACCAGTGAAACCACTCCCACCCCCAACTAAGAAAACTAAGAGAATGCTGATAGTTGGATGTAGGGTGCTATGATCTGAATGTCTGTACAACTGCAAAACTCACATGCTGAAATCCTAACCCCCAAAGATAATGGTATTAGGAGGCAGGGCCTTTGGGAGGTGCGCAGGTCATGGGAGTGGAGGTCTCAGGAATGAGATTAATCTTCTTTTTCACAAGAAATCCCTAAAGACCCCTCGTCCCTTCCACCACGTTAGGATACAAGAAGGCACCCATTTAGGAAGCAGGAAATGGGTCCTAGCCAACCACCACATAAAATGTGCCAGTGCTAGGATCTTGGACTTTCCAGCCCCCAGAACTGTGAGAAATAAATTTCTGTTGTTTGTTAAGACATCCAATCTGAAGTAGTTTATTATACTTCAGACAGACTAACACATAGGGATTCCTTGGAAAGCAAACTGAGATCATTTTTCTGGTCTATTTTTAAGACTTATTTCTCAAAACGTCCACTATTAAAATGAAAAATGTATTCCTAGAAAAAAACATAGTATATATAAGGTTCTAGCCATCTGCAATTTCAAACATCCACCAGGGTTGGGGGGTGGGGGCTCAAACTGTATCTCTTGCAGGTACAGCAGAACTACTGTATACACCCAAAGGAAACGGAATCGCTATCTTGAAGAAATGTCTGCACCCCCATGTTCACTGCAGCATTATTCCTAATAGCCAAGGCACGGAAACAACCTAGGTATCTGCTGACAGATGAATGGCTAACAAAAATGTGATACATATATACATATGCATAAAATGTGATATATACATACATACACAATGGAGTATCACTCGGCCATAAAATGGGAAACCCTGCCATTTGTGACACCACAGGTGAGCGCTGAGGGCATTATGCTAGGTGAAATCAGTCAGAGAAAGGCAAACATAGTATGTTCTCCCTTATATGTGGAATCTAAAAGGGCCAAACTTGAGGCACCTGCATGGCTCAGTCAAGCGTCCAACTTTTGATTTCGGCTCAGGTCATGATCTCATGGTTCGTAAAATCAAGCCCTGCATAGGGCTCTGTGCCGATACAGCACAGAGTCTGCTTGGGATTCTCTCTCTCCCTCCCTCCCTCCCTCGCTCTCTCTCCCTGCCCCTTCCCTGTGCATGCTCTCTCTGCTCTCTCTAAATAGAGAAATTTTAAATAAAAGGGCCAAACTCAAAGAAATAGAGTAGTACAGTGGCTGCCAGAGACTGGGGAGTAGGAGAAATGGGGCGATGTTGGTCGAATTTCCAGCTACGACATGACTATGAGTAAGTTCTGGGGATCTAACGTACACCATGGTGACTATAATTAACAAAACTGTATTATATAATCGAAAGTTGTTAAAAGAGTAGATTTTAAAAGCTATTACCACACAAAAAGAAGTTAATTATGTGAAGAGATGAAGGTGTTGATTAACATTATATGGTAATCATTTTGCAATATATATTTATATCACATCATCAAGTTGTACACTTTAAACTTAACAGATGTTACAAGTCAATATCTCAATAAAGCTGAGAGAAAAAAAAAATTCCATACATATACTTCACTTTTCCTGTTTTTGAAGGAAGAGAATGGGATTTCATACTTCAAGAATAGTTAAGGAAATCACTAACCTATGATACATTATTCTATATAGATCACAGAGGTCCTAACTTTCTATTTATTTTTTTTTTACAGGCATCTGAAGAATTTACTTCTTTTTATTTTATTTTTTTAAATTTACATCCGAATTAGTTAGCATATAGTGCAACAATGATTTCAGGAGTAGATTCCTTAATGCCCCTTACCCATTTAGCTCATCCCCCCCTCCCACAACCCCTCCCGTAACCCTCAGTTTATTCTCCATATTTATGAGTCTCTTCTGTTTTGCCCCCTCCCTGTTTTTGTATTATTTTTGTTTCCCTTCCCTATGTTCATCTGTTTTGTCTCTTAAAGTCCTCATATGAGTGAAGTCACATGATTTTTGTCTTTCTCTAACTTCACTTAGCATAATACCCTCCAGTTCCATCCATGTAGTTGCAAATGGCAAGCTTTCATTCTTTTTGATTGGCGAGTAATACTCCATTTATATATATATATATATATATATATACACACACACACACATATACACACACACACACACACACACACACACACACACACACATCTTCTTTACCCATTCATCCATCGATGGACACTTGGGCTCCTTCCATACTTTGGCTATTGCCAATAGTGCTGCTATAAACATGGGGGTGCATGTGCCCCTTCGAAAAAGAATACCTGTATCCCTTGGATAAATGCCTAGTACTGCAATTGCTGGGTCGTAGGGTAGTTCTATTTTTAGTTTTTTGAGGAACCTCCATACTGTTTTCCAGAGTGGCTGTACCAGCTTGTATTCCCACCAACAATGCAAAAGAGATCCTCTTTCCCCACATCCTCACCAACATCTGTTGTTGCCTGAGTTGTTAATGTTAGCCATTCTGACAGGTGTGGTTTTGATTTGTACTTCCCTGATGATGAGTGATGTGGAGCATTTTTTCACGTGTCTGTTAGCCATCTGGACGTCTTCTTTGGAAAAGTGCCTATTCCTGTCTTTTGCCCATTTCTTCACTGGATTATTTGTTTTTTGGGTGTTGAGTTTGATAAGTTCTTTATAGATCTTGGACACTAACCCTTTATCTGATATGTCGTTTGCAAATATCTTCTCCCATTCCGTCGGTTGCCTTTCAGTTTTGCTGACTGTTTCCTTCGCTGTGCAGAAGCTTTTTGAAGGTACTAACTTTTTAAAGTTACTAAGAACACATATCCTACATACCTCATGGGATGCACAAGGAGAAAAGGCATGTGGAGTACTTTTTAAGTTTAAATTACACAAGCATAAGACACGTTAGAGACCTTAATTACCAAGACTAGATAATTAAGTACTTTTCATAACTTCAATCCCTTATTTTTGCAGTCCACCAATACCACCTCTACAGTATAATAATTTGCAACCCAATGGAAGTAAGGCTTACTGTTTCTGTGAAAGCTCTATTATCATCTCTATTATTACAACATATCTGTACAGAATAATAATCAATTCAACAATCACTGTGTAAATATGAACTGCAGTCTGAATGACAACTGCAGCAGGGTTGATATTTTATTTTGCAGCTAAGCAGCCTGATTCAGGGAGATGAGAAAGCTTGTGCAGTCACAAAGCTAGTAAGTGACACAACAGGGATGCAATGACAACCTCTTGATTGCATGAAACTGCCTTCCAGTTTTTTTTTTTTAATTTTTTTTTAACGTTTATTTATTTTTGAGACAGAGAGAGACAGAGCATGAACGGGGGAGGGTCAGAGAGAGAGGGAGACACAGAATCTGAAACAGGCTCCAGGCTCTGAGCTGTCAGCACAGAGCCCGATGCGGGGCTCGAACTCATAGACCGTGAGATCATGACCTGAGCCGAAGTCGGACGCTCAACCGACCAAGCCACCCAGGCGCCCCTGCCTTCCAGTTTTTAAGAAAGGGAATTATAAATCAAAAAATGAAATTTCAAGGCTGCAGTTTTATTTTTTTTTTAACGTTTATTAATTTTTGAGACAGCGCGAGAGAGTGCACGAGCGGGAGACGGCCAGAAAGGGGGAGACAGAAGATCCGAAGCAGCTTCCACACAGCAAGCGAGATTCATGACCTGAGCCGAAATCAAGAGTGGGTAGCTTAACCCACTGAGCCACCCAGGTGCCCCTCAAGCAGTTTTAAAACTGCAAAGTCTTGATGTTAAGACATTCAAACTTTGAACCAAAGGATCTTACGGTACCTAAAGAATCAGAACTTCTACAACTGTCAGCAGTAACCCTGCCATGATTAACATATAAATGTGTATGATAATAAGCCACTTAAAAAAAAACAAAAAACAAAAAAACCATCCTCACGGCTTAACTAAATAAATGCTCTCCTTCATCTTCAGTCTTGTCCCTTCTTGGTGAAATGGGTTTAACTTTCCAAAAAGATCACAATAAATCAATGCTACCCAAAGGGAATTCTAAAGTCAGTAAATTTGGAAAATGCTGAAAAAAACAAAAGTAAACCCATTCTTCACTGCACAACTTCTCATAGCATTGTGTCCACAATGTGAACTCTGACAGTTCAAAATGGAGATACACTTCCCAAATGTACTTGCCTCGAGACCCTCTCTCCATGGAGCAGCTTGAGAGCCTAGAGTTCCATAGAACAGACTCTACAAAATGTGATCCCCTGACAATACTGAGCGGTTTTCCTGCGCCAAAGAAGACATCACAGACAAGATGTGGGCAATTCTTACGTTAGGTGACGAAATCCAAATTTCTTAGTCCGACATTAAAAAGCACTCAACAATCTGTTCTCAACCCATCATTTCCAAAAGGTGCCAGGTTTGAGTCTCGGTTTTGCCACTTACTAGCCACAAAGTCTCAGGCAAAATACTTAAAAATGTAGATTATGCCATTATTTGTAAAGTGAAAATCATACCATCTACCCTGCAAACGTCAATGAAAAATTATGAAAAACAATGAGACAGTATCTTGTAAGAATCTTGACGGTTTGTATAACTCTATAATATAACCTACTAAAAACCGACTGTACAACTTACAGTGACTGAATAAAGCACATAAATTATATTTCAATAAAGCTATTTTTTCATAAATCAGTGGAGAAAAAGAGGAATTATCCAATAAATAAACTTAAAACAACTGGGTGTCCAGGGGCCCCTGGATGGCTCAATCAGTTGAGCGACCAACTCTTGATTTTGGCTCAGGTCATGATCCCAGGGTTGTGGGAACAAGCCCTGGGTTGGACTCCACACTGAGTGTGGAGAGGCCTGCTTGGGACTCTCTCTCCCTCTCCCTCTGCCCCTTCCCCACTCACGCTCTGTCTCTCTGAAAACTTAAAAAAAGTAAAAAAGTAAAAACTGGGTATCCAACAGGGGAAAAAAAAAACGAATACAGATATTTCCAAAAGACCAAAGATTATAGTGTAATAAAAGTAAATACACACACACACACACACACACACACACACATCTATAAAAAGGTCTTTACAATAATCATAACTTTATTGAACTCTCTCCTCCAGTCAAAATGGTATACTCAACTGTATTTTGAAAGCCTACACTTTACATTATGAAGTACCATCAATTCCTACACACACACACACACACACACACACACACACACACACACACACACCTAACTCTACGTTCTTCAAGACCCAGATATATGATGAAAAGGAAAACAATCCTTGGAATTAGAGCCACGGAGTTCCAATCCCACTTTTAGTACTCACTAACTAGCTCTATGACCTGGAGCAAACATCCTCTCAGTGTCATTTCTTCATCTGGAAAAGAAGGCAATACCAGCTCACTCACAGGCCTGTGGTAGGGACTCAGAGGAAACAATCTAAAAGCAAAGTGCCTCATGTCCTGTCTCGAGGGATAATCATAAATGTTTTTTCCTCTTCTATCTCTACAATGCATTGCCCAATTATTCTAAGCTGTTAAAACCTCTACCTCTTCAGATACCATTTATCTATTTGATTATGTGTATACACACACACACACACACACACACATCTTTATATAGAATATATTTTTTCTACATATATAAAATATAAACTTTGACCTTTTATTGCTATCTTCAACTATTTAAACCTTTAAATCCTTACATGTTTCTGTATTATCTACCCATCTAAACTACCTGTTAACTGAGAGTTGGGACTACTTATATTTTTTTGGTATTCCCTAATCTACTAGCACATTTTTATGAACACTTACAATTAAATCCTTTTTGAAAATTGGTATTTTTAGAAGTTGATAAAAGATGCACTATAGTGTGAGTTTCACATCCAACCTTCAGAAAACACCCCATACAAATGGTATTAGAGCCTCCAATTTTCCTGATAAGGAAATTAAAACTCATGCCACCAGGGGATGCAGGCCCAAGAAAAAGGGGCTCTTTCACCTACTCAGCAGACACTCACACCAACCTCCTGAGGAAACACAACTGCCCGTGAGATCTTCTCAGCCAGTTGCCAACTATTGCCCTTGACTGTTTTTAAGTAGGTTCCATGCCCACGTGGGGCTTGAACTCAAGACCCTGAGATCAAGAGTTACATGCTCTACCAGGGCGCCTGGGTGGCTGAGTGGGTTAAGCGTCCGGGTTCCAAGTTCAGCTCGGTCGTGATCTCCTATCCTACTTCATGGGTTCAAGCCCCACGTCAGGCTCTGTGCTGACAGTGCAGAGCCTAGAGCTTGCTTCAGATTCTGCCTGTCTGTCTGTCTGTCTCTCTCTCTCTCTCTGCCCCTCCCAGCTTGGGCTCTGTCTCTTTCTCTCTCTCAAAAATAAACATTAAAAAAAAATTTAATAAAAAACTCAAAAAAAAAAGTTACATGCTCTACTAGATGAGCCAGCCAGGCACCCCACCCCCACCCCCGTCCCCTGCTTCACAGTGTATTTAATCCAAGTCTCAGTTTCCTCCCCTAAAACAGAACAGTAACATCTACTTTACAGGTCTGCTGTGAGAATAATTCAGCGCACGGGAATGCTTGGGTGATATTATGTGCCTAATGGTTACTTCTTGTGGTTTTGTGGTTATCATTTGTATCCATATATAAACCTATTTGTAAAAGTTATCTTGCCTTTTCTGATGAAAAACTAACATGTTCTTTGTACAGAATACATTAGGGGAAACGCTTCATGTAGTTCTTTAAAATTTTAATATAAATGACAAAAAGGTAGCTTGGAACATTTTAGACATGTTACAAAACCCATACGAATTGTCTAAAAGATAAGACTCGAATCCTTGGGGCGCCTGGGTGGCTCAGTCGGTTAAGCACCTGACTTTGGCTCAGGTCATGATCTCACAGTTCGTGGGTTCAAGCCCCACATCAGGTTCAGTGCTAACATCTTGGAGCCTAGAGCCTGCTTCAGATTCTGTGTCTCCTTCTCTCTGCCCCTCCCCAACTTGTGTTCTCACTCTCTCTCTCTCTCAAAAATAAACAAACATTTAAAAAGTTAAAAAAAACAAAACAAACAAAAAAAAAAGACTCAAATCCAAAGCAGGTGACTGAGCAAGACGTATTGGTCTATTTGAAGGGCTGGACTTCGGGGCGCCTGGGTGGCGCAGTCGGTTAAGCGTCCGACTTCAGCCAGGTCACGATCTCACGGTCCGTGAGTTCAAGCCCCGCGTCAGGCTGATGGCTCGGAGCCTGGAGCCTGTTTCCGATTCTGTGTCTCCCTCTCTCTCTGCCCCTCCCCCGTTCATGCTCTGTCTCTCTCTGTCCCAAAAAAAATAAATAAACGTTGAAAAAAAAAATTTTTTTTAAAAAGAAGGGCTGGACTTCCCTCAGAAGCTCACAAACAGAAAAAGTCCAAGGGAGATCTGAGAAAAATAGTAGTTAATAGCTATAAACGCTGTATTTCCAGTCTTCATGGTAAAGTTTCTGTGCAGGGCCATAAGAGATCAATTCCACGTTTGTGATCCTCCTCCTAACTCTGAAGTATCACTAACCAACATCGGTGATAACTAGGGAAGCAAGACCTTAGCGCATAGCATCAATCATAAGTCAAATGTAATTTCATATGCATTATCCCATTTTTTTACCCACTCAACAAGCTGAACTGTGTCCTCTCAAAAGAAATGTTGACATTCTAACCTCAGTATCTCAGAATGTGATCTTAATCTCAGTACAGAATCACTAAAGATGTAATCAGTTGAGATGAAGTCACTGTTTGGGGCACCTGGGTGGTCCAGTCAGTTGAGCATCTGACTCCAGCTCAGGTACATGATCTCACGGTTCGTGAGTTCTAGATCTACATTGGGCTCGCTGCTGTCAGCAACAGATCCCGCTTCTGATCCTGTCTCCCCCTCTCTTTGCCCCTCTCCTGCTGGTTCTCTCTCTCTCTTTCTCCCTGTCTCTCAAAATAAATAAACTTAAAAAAATAATAATAAATATTTCTTAATATGGCTTTAAAAAAAACAAAAGAAGAGGTCACTGTTCAGGTGAGTCCTAATCCAATATGACTTTAGACTTTATAAAAGGGGAAACCTGGACATAGACACACAGGCAGGAAGAATGTCTTGTGAAAGTGAAAGCAGAGATCAAGGGGATGCTTCCGAGAGCCAAGGGATGCCAAAGACTACAGGCAAACCACCAGAAGCTCGGTGAGAGGCATGGAACAGATTACTTCTCACAATCCTTAGAAGAAAGCAAGCCAGCCAACACCTTGATCTCAGACTTCTAAGCTCCAGAACAATAAATCTGTTATTTAACCACCCACCACCAATAAAGCCATTTAATAAAAATAAAAGATTAGATGGGCGATTATTAACCCAATAAACATAAGCTAAGGAAAAGTATCTCTAAGTTCAGAAGTTTCTAAGTAGTCAAGATCAAAAAAAAAAAAAAAGTTAAAAAATACCTCATAAAATAACAAATACCAATTTTTTAGAGCAAACCATTTCTAGTGCTAAGCTCTTCTTAGCTCTTCAGAGAAATGTTTATAAAGATTTTCACATATGGAGCACTTCTTATCATGCATCTTCAATTCAGGTGAAAAAAAAAACATCTAGAAACATTTTTTATATTTGTTCTCAATGGAAGTAGAGAACAGTATTAAACCACAATCTATCTGAAGTAATTCCATAAAGAGCTAAGGATGCTATTTAAATGATTCCTTTTTCAGCCTTCTACCTAGACCAATCTTTCCCCCTTGAACTGTTACCCTTTTGCTTTGAAACATTCACTTCTGGTTCTGATAGATGAGACAGACAGGTACCGACAGACAGGAAATAATACCGTTGCCGTGCACAGTTTTACACGTACAATCTCGACAGTCCTTCAGGATGTGTATCATCACCACCTAGTTTGGCGTCAGTGCCAGAGATGAAATTTGAAACGAGAACAATCTTGCTTCGAAGGTTCCGAAAATTACTATACTACCTTCCTCTCAGTCATTCCTACAAACTCAGACTCCCATTCACAACTACCTAGTATTAAATGTCTCCGAATACGAGTGTGACAAGTACTTTGAAGCTACAAACTCATTTATCCTTAATTCCTTTCTCTCTCTCATCCATCCCTTCAAGTGGCTGCTGTACCAAATCTCTCAAATGCGCCCCCTGTATTTCATTGCCACTTGCCCAAAACGGGTCCTTAGCATCTCTCCCTTCAACAGATCTTATCCTTTCCCTTGGCACAGCCTACAAGGGTGGCCACACAATCTATCATCTGGTACCACTCTCCATAATATAGCCTATTCTCCACACCAGCTGACTGCAGACCAAAAGCATGCACAACGCTCTCTCTCAAAATCTGTGTCCAGGGGCGCTTGGGTGGCTCAGTCGGTTAAGCGTCCGACTTCAGCTCAGGTCACGATCTCGCAGTCAGTGAGTTCAAGCCCCGCGTCGGGCTCCGGGCTGATGGCTCAGAGCCTGGAGCCTGCTTCCAATTCTGCGTCTCCCTCTCTCTCTGCCCCTCCCCCGTTCATGCTCTGTCTCTGTCTCAAAAATAAATAAATGTTAAAAAAAAAAAAAAATCTGTGTCCGTGTCCTCCTGGGATGCCTTTCTTTTCTACCAGATATGCGTCATACATCTTTCAAAAAATAGTTCAAATATTACCTCTTGATGAGACCTTCCACAATATCCCTGAACAGAGTTTATTATATGTTTTATACCTAGAGCGTATCATACTATGCCAACATTTATACATCTCAAAATCCCTTACTGGCCTACGCATTCACAAATGGCCAGTACCACGCATCTCTGTCTTCCCAAAACTGGTATAGTATCTGGCACAGAAGTGTTCCATAAACGTGTGACAATGAGACTCTCTAGTCAGTGCCCAGAGTATACATATACCATCAGTCAGCTGCATAAAGTCGACCTCCAGAGACAAGTTCACATTGTTTTAAAAACTGCAACATCTATCTGGCAAACTGGCCCTTAAGGAAATTGGCATACCTGTGCACCAAGAGAGCCACAGTAAAGCCTATGGCAAGACCAAAAAAAAAAAAAAAAAAAAGGAAAAAAAAGAAAAAAAATTCCTAAAAGAGCAATTTTAGATAGATCAAGTGGCTTAACAAGTACTCAGCTGAGATCCTCGTGTTCCACACTGGAATATGTACGGTACAGTGTTTTGAACTGAAAATTAAAGATCAACATTATTACCTAGTTTCCTGAATCAGAGAGGAACACTGCAGTGCAGCACGACTGGAAAATAGCCGACTCTGAAGAGCACTACAATACTAAAGGCCTTCCAAGATACACTGGCTACAAAACTGATAATGAACAACTAATTAAACTGGGTACTCAGGTGAAGCCACTTAATGTTGAGTACTGTCCCTTTGATTACTTACTGAGAAATGCCTTCCGAAACAGTTCTAGCTTAGGATCTGTGCCAAGATCACTGCTTTCTTCACACAATCAAAATCTGCCAATAAATAAATGTTTTCAGAAGTCTTCCACTGATGTTGTTTTCTCAGTAGAATGAACCAGAAATGTGTTTCTAAAACCAGCTTACTCCTTGTGCAAAGTATCAGCGTGATATCATTCAAACCCATGGTTTATTGAGAACTGAGGAGATTTGTTCTTTCTTTCTTTTTTTTTTCTTAATAGCAACTGTCCTCTTTTATTTTTTTTTAAATTTTTTTTCAACGTTTATTCATTTTTGGGACAGAGAGAGACAGAGCATGAACGGGGGAGGGGCAGAGAGAGAGGGAGACACAGAATCGGAACCAGGCTCCAGGCTCCGAGCCATCAGCCCAGAGCCCGACGCGGGGCTCGAACTCACGGACCGCGAGATCGTGACCTGGCTGAAGTCGGACGCTTAACCGACTGCGCCACCCAGGCGCCTCAACTGTCCTCTTTTAACATACTATAAAATGTGGGGCATTAGATTTGCTAACACTGCCCACTCTACCATTAAAATGTAAGCTCCACAAAGGAAAGAATCTTTTTATTTGATTACTGATGTACCTCAAAAATCTAAAACAGCACCTGACACAGTTAGTGCTCAGTAAATGTTTATTAATCAAATAATTAAATAAAATGAATGAATCTCCACTTTTAGAGCTAATCATACTAAGTGGAAAGTCTGCCAAAATCTAAGTTTTTCAAAAATATTATCTATTTACATTAAATCTTTTTACAATATATATCAGAGGACTTTGCTAAAATTTTTACTTTAAACACTGCCTGGATCATTTTTCCAAGCCCTGGGAGCAGGGAGAAAATTCACAGTCCCATCTTTGTCAAGACTCCTCCTCCGAGACAGCTGACATTGCTGTAAAGTCTATGAACCATAAAAGGTCACTATTTTAAAGGAATTGAAAAGGCCCCATCCCATTTTGGTTTTGTTCACCTCCAATCTCATCTTTTCGATCAAGTATACAGTGAGATTCAGGAATAGCAATTTTGTTAAAAGACAGAGTAAGTTTAAGAACAGATGAACAAAATCACAAAGTTAAATCTGATGGTATGTCATGTCCTTTCCAGTTTTTCCAACCCTGTCATGTTCTACCTAATTATAAATATGAAAGCAGCCTAAGGTAACTGTATCAAAAATGCAGATAAACAGTGAAAGACTATTAAATGATAACACTAGTCTTTTATTAAATATACAAATGAGATTTCCCAGCGACTATTAACAAATACCACCTCATTAAGTTGCAAAAGATGTGATTTACAAAACCATCTCTAGATAAGTGAGCCACTGGGAGAAAATCTTGCTGGGACAGATTTAATATGGATGGCTATTTCAAATATCTTATTTCAGCTAATGATGTATAAAATACAGATTTTTTATTGACCTGTAAGTGACATGAAATATTACTTTTAGGTGTACAACATAATGATTTACTGCAAAATGATTTACCACATTAAGTTTATTTGACATTAATCACTACACAGTTGCCATTCTTTTAATGCTGAAAACTCAAGAACTACTCTCTTAGCAACTTCCAAATATACACTACAGTATTGTTAACTATAGCCACCTTGCTACACATTACATACTCTCAAGATTTATTGATCTTTTAACCGTTAAGTTTGTACCTTTTGACCACCTTCAACCATTTCACTCACCCCCCACCACCTCTGGCAACTACTAATCAGTTCTCTGTACCTAGGAGTTCAGGGTTTGTTTTTTTCTTTGTTTGTTTGTTTGTTTTTTGGTCTCACATGTGAGATCATATGGTAGTTATCTACATAGTTTTTCTTAATGTAACAAGTTTGAGCCAGATTAGTGAAGATTCTGTATGCTTAACATATGTACATATCATATTTTACATAAATCTATGTGTAAATGTACATAAAAAATTAAGATGTAACAGCTTAGTGGCATCGTTTGCAATAATAAAAGACTACAAACAATCTAAATATCCATCTATTAAAAAGAACACAATATACAGCGGAATATTATGCAGCCTTTAAAAAGAGCAAGGTAGATTTCTATGCGTGGATGTGGAACAAATCACAAGACATGCAGTTCAGTGAGAAAGTTCAAAGTGCATTGGGCTTCCGTGTGTCTCTACCAGTATATGTGTCAGTATGTACTACAGACAGGGAACTGTAAGCATGTGGATGATTGTACAGCCAAAGAATATTTCTAAATAGATACATAGTAAATTGGAAAGGGTGACTATCGTTTGGAGAGGGATCAGGGAACTAAGGAAGTAGGGAAACTATTTTTCACTGTGTACCATTTTATGCTATTTACATTTTTAACCTGTGCATGTACTAATTTTTAGTTCCAAAAACAAGATACTGTTTCCCATTTTTTAAGCTGTAATTTTTATAATAAAAATGTAATTAAAAACTAGCTTTAGAAAAATAGGAATACAGGTGCCCGGCTGGCTCAGCCAGTGGTGCATGTGACTCTTGACCTCAGGGTCATTGAGTTCAAGCCTCATGTTCAGCATAGGGTTTACTTAAAAAAAAAGAAAAGAAAGAAAAGAAGGAAAAAAACAGGAAAAATATCTTTATTTTTAAAGAAAAAACAGACATCAAAACAGGGGAGGGGCGCCTGGGTGGCTCAGGCTAGGCTAGGCATCCGACTTAGGTCATGATCTCACGGTTCGTGGATTCAGGCCCACAACGGGCTCTATGCTGAACGCTTGTTCAGAGCCTGGAGCCTGCTTCAGATTCTGTGTCTCCTTCTCTCTCTGCCCCTCCTCCGCTCGTGCTCTGTCTCACTCGGTCTCTCAAAAATAAATAAATGTAAAAAAAACACAAAACAAAACAGGGGAGGGCTTTTTTATGAAGAGGATTGTTATCTACATGCCAATTAACTCAGCCAAGATAGGTGAGACCGACATGCCCCTCCCTGTACTGGAGGTTAGACTGCTGAGCAGTGTTTCTAAGACTTGTTGGGAGGGGAGGAGGATCTAAAGATCAAACACGAAGTAATTTGTTTTCTAGATCATGAACATTTAGAAAACACAGGAGCATTTTAGAGCTGAAAGGATTCTGAACATCATAAACCCCATCCCCCATTCTCCCATTTTACAGATAAGGAAATATATTTCCACATGGACTAAATGACCACCTTAAGATAACGAAGTGATTTTGGAAGACAGCACTAAAATCAAAATCTCTGAGCCCCAGGCCTGTCGTAATTTCCATATACTGATAAGAGACACAAATACTTGCATGTATTGGCTTGCTAACAACTATATGATAACAGTATATAAAACAAACATCTTACCATATTCCATTTATATAGTCTCAGACTAAACTACTTTATAAACAGGATATGAAGTAAATATGAGAAAAAAAGGTGAGAAATACTACTACAAACGTGTGTGTGTGTGTGTGTGTGTGTGAGAACTGTTTTTTCTCAAAATTCATATACTGAAGCCCTAACTCTCAATGTGAATGCACTTGGAGACAGGGCCTTTAGGAGCACAAAAGTTATTAATAACAATTAATCCCAGGCAATAAGATGAGAAGACTGGTCTACTCTGACTTTATACACTGCTGTTCCAATGGAAATTTTTCATAACTTAAAAATAAGTGAAAATCAACCCTAAAATACATACATAAAAAATAAATATTCAAGTCCGTCAATAAATGCCTCAAAATCCTAGCACAAATCTTTAATATCACTTCTGGGTTACTGTAAATGCTCACAGCTTTGGTACGCGAAGCAGATATGCCTATAAAAAAGCAAAACCCCCCCAAAAAAAATGCTGCTTCATAATAACGATAAATATAAATTTTCAAAGTTAAAAAAAAAAAAAAGAATGCACACAACTTGGCTGAACCTTGAGGGAACTGTGCTGGGGTCGGGGGGTGGGGAGGAAACGAATCCCAAAAGATTTCATGCTATATAATTCCATTTAAAACCATTCTTGAAACGACAGAATTATAGAAATGAGAGCAAATAGGTAGTTGCCAGGTTTGGGGAGGGAGGGAGGGAGGCTTACAAAAGGGCAACTTAAGGGTGACAAAACCATTCTGTGTCTTGACTGTGTTGGCAGGCACACCAACATACATGTGAGAAATTCCCACAGAAATACACGTGCATGCGCACACACAAGTGCAAATAAGATTAGAGAAACAGGAATACGATAAGCAGAATGTATCAATCAATGCTGGCTGTGATACTATACTCCAGGTATGAAACATGTTACCACTGGAGGAAAATGAGTGATGAAATGAGCTCTCTGTGTATTATTTTTTACAACTGCATTTGACTCTACATTATCTCTAAATAGAACGCTAATTTAAAAACTGAAAAATCCTATAAAAGGGCAAAAATATGAAGACATTTTGCTTTATTGTGGCAATGCACTTTTATGGAAAGAAGAGGTTTACTCATTCACTGAATCTTACCTCAACTTGTGTTAACTCAGTCCTCTTTGAATATTCCTCATAAAATTTATCAAGGCTTAATATTATACATCTCACAAGCCCACAAAAAAGAGTGCATGCTATATGAGTCCATTCCTATAAAGTTCAAAAAAGTACAAAAAAAGTGAAAAATGAATCTACGGTGTCAGAATGCAGTGTTAGAAACGGTAAGTTGTATTTGGGAACTGGGGCAAACCATCTGGGATGGGACAAAAGCAGGCCTTCTGGGGGTACTGATTATGTACTATTTCTTGATCTGAGTTCTGATTATAAGCCATTGTTTTCAACTTATAAAAATTCCAAAAACTTGTGATTTGTACACTTTTCCCTGGGTATGTATACCTCAATAAAAACTTTTTCACACACACACACACACACACACACACACACACACACACGATTCCATAAAGCCCAAAGTATTTCTGCAGGCAGATCTACCCTAACAGAGCAGAGGAGTGTATGACCTTTCAGCTAAGGGAAACGCTGTACAATCTTACATTTAAAGAAAAGGAAAAAATGAAAACAAAATAAAATTGTGATGCTAGATGATCAAGTCTGCAAGAAAATTTAAACTTCTGATAACAATACCTCTTAGAATATGCTGTCTAGTTTAACTGCCTCATGCACTTAACAAACCAAGACTGTTTCCAAAAATACGTCAAAGAATATAGGAAAAGGTAGAAAGCAGACTAAAAACTAAACATTTAAGGGTGAAAATTCAAAGCAGCCATTAAACCACCAACACAATCCTCTTCCCTGATTCCTGAGCAACTTTACTTGCCAGTCACCGGTATGAAGCAATCTGCTCTCATCCAAAAGGAGTCACAACCCAGTACGACTCAGTTACCCAGAAGACTACAGCGGAAAAGAGGAGCCTCGGGCTTCATCGGGCAAGTTAAAGCAAGCCCTATAGAACCTAAATACATAACTCAGCTATTTAATCGAATAACTGTTAAAGGACTGAATACTAAACTGTAAAATGCCTTCTTAGCAACAACTACCTGTTCTCTCAAGACCCTATATCCCAGACAATTACTTTCCTTTTATGAGGTATGGAATGAGCCTCACCTTTGAGCCATTGTCAGTATCTTCCCCCACCTCCCATCTTCACCTACTTACAATATCCTGTCCTATCTTTCATGTTCCAGATCTACTACTTCTGCATATTAGAAAATCCTAGAAAGATAACATATTTAATCGAATACCAGCTTTTTTGAAAATGCCTTTCTGTATGTAACAAAGCTACCATTCAGTTTCCCCCTACCAAAGACTGATCAAATTACTTTGAGCCACAACTCACACAACCAGCAAAAGTTCACCTTGAAAATGCAAAGTTGCTGCTCCAAAGTGATAAATTTCCACCAATAAAGTAACCAATTTTTACAAAACACTTTTAAGTGGCAAATTAATCTTTTGAGCGTATCAATGCGGACAAACACATCTGCATTACAGCCAAGTCCATCACAGCAAGCTTTCTTTTAAAAAAGCTAATCTCTGGGAAAACAATAATCCTCACAGTACAAACAGCTGGCGAAACATCTCGCCAAATTCATTTACAGTTAAAAAAAAAAAAAGACAAAAATGTACTGATGACCAAGTTACAATGCCTATCAAAGTATCTTCAGATCTGCAAGCTGTTTAGAATTCCCAAGAAACGGGACTCCCCCTTCCTTTGGTTTAGAAATAGTATACTCAGAAACAGAAAAATCTGACACCTGCTCTCCCCCACTTGCTTAAGAGCAACATTCTGTAAAATAGATTGCATTCACACATCCAACTCCACTAACAACTAAAAAGCTGCAAGGCAGTAGATAATGACAAGTGAAAAAAAGGAAAAAATACCAACAGCCCTGACAACATACTCGAAGCCAAGTGCTCAGGTGCACGCACGTGAACGCCGCACCGGACCCGCTTTCCAGGCTCCCTGCTAAGAGTTCGCTTGATACAAAGTTGTAGAAGACAGGATCCCTACCCTACTCTCGCCCGGCAAACTCATCTTGGCTTCAGCAGAACTATGTCGAAATGCAAGTCTTGGGAAATTCCTCCTCTCAGCTCTCGACTAAACCTAAGCACAGTATACAAGTTGCTGTCCCTTCACTCCTAATCCTTAGAAAGCATTTCCTGCTTGAAAAATCTTTCTCCCGTAAGCCTTACACAAACTTTTTCCGTTCTTTCGGCCTTACTCCAGGAAGCCTTAAGCCCGCCCATCACCTCCCGCCCCCTGCCCACACTCACACCCACTAGGGAACCTCAACACTCGGCAGACACCGCTCCACACGGGCACGCAAAACACATGTGCCTGCAAACCCAGCCCCTTTCCACACCCCCCGGAAACGACACCCCCTTTCTCACACACCGCACGCCACAGCCCATCCCCCTTCCTCCCAGCCCCCACTCGCAGCACCCCCGTCAACCCACCCACGTTCCGGGGAGCCCAGCCTCCCCTCACTCCCCGGCTCGCCGAAGGCGGTGGGGAAGGGAAGCAGGAAGAAGGAAGGAGGGCTCAGGCCCGGCCTAGGCCTTTCAGACCAACTAGGGAAGGTGAAGGGGGGTGGGGGTGGGGGGGGGACCCGCGGGCAAAGCTCGTCGCAAGGCCTCATCCGGGCCCCCTCCGGCCCCAGGCCTTCCCTGCGCCGCCGCGCCGAGGCCCGGGCCGCCCTCCCAGCCCGGACCACACTCACTTGCCAGCCGCGGTCCATCGAGGACGCCGCCGCTGCTGCCTCCTCCGCCGGCTGCGGCTCCGGCCCCCGGGCCTCCCAGGTCCGGCTTCTTGGGCCCCGGGGGCGGCCCGGCTCCCCCGCCCGGGACTGCTCCGGGCGGAAAGGCGGCCACCGGCGCGCCCGCCAGAGCCAGGGGGACGCTGTTGCTATGGAGGCCGAGGCCCGGGGCAGCTCCGGCGGCTGGGTCCTCATGCAGGAACTGACACTCCTCCCCGTAGAAGCAAGTCTTATCCTTAGCGTAGTAGCGGCAGTACTTCAGCTTGACTCCCGCCGCCGCCCCGCCGGGGACACCCCCGACCCCCGGCGGGGCCACCACCGCCACTGCCGCCGCCAGCGAGGAGGAGGAAGGGGAGGCGGCGGCCGAGGGGGGCGGGAGGCCGCCGCCACTGTTCATGGCAACGCCGCAGCCTCGTCTTCCGCTGCCGCCCGAGGAGCCGCCGCCGCCGCCGCCACCATAGACCGGGGAGGGAAGGAAGACGCTGCCGGTGCCGGATAAAAGCCTGGGCGGGTGGGTCTGTCCCGCTGCGGGAGCCGGAGCCGCCCGGGGAGAGGGGGGGGAGGGGAGAGGGGAGGGAGGAGGGGGTAGGAAGGAGGGGAGGGGAGGGGGAGAGTTGGGATTCTCTCTCACTCACTCTCTCGTTCTCTTTTCTTAAAGGGGCCGCGCGGGACGACGGGGTGGGCGCGCGGGCCCAGACGGGGCCTTCGAGGGAGCGGGCTTGGGAAGGGGGAGCGGCGGCGGCGAGCGGGCTGGGAGGGTGGAGGGGCCAGTTTATTTTTAAATTCTGCCTCCACTCGCTCTCTCGCGCTCTGGTTCCTCCGAGTTGTTTATTCCATTTTCCTCTTCCTGAGAGGGCCGTCGCCGCTGCGCATGCGCGCCGAGGCGCGAAGGTTTGTGGGTAGCGGGAGCGCGAGGGGAAGCCCCGCCAGGCGTCCGGCCCCCGGGGCATCCGCGAGCCAGCCGGCGGTTAGGACGGGCGGTTCGCGGTGGCCTTCCCTGAGGCCGATCCGGGTGGTGAAGTTCTCACGAGACGAATACCTTCCTACTTTGTATATCCTCTAACTTCCAAAACCAGGCGTCGTTTTTTAATCGAAAAGACAAAATTAGCAGCCTGTGAACGGTCAGTTTGAGGGTCCGCACCTGGAGACGGAGGCAAAGCCCTTGCTCTATTGGAAGGATAGTTTCGTCTGTTTGCCACACTTCCTCTCCCTCCTGTCCCTCTTTTTTCACCACCTTCCTCTGTTTCCTTCTCCTTGAAGGCGATGAGAGCTGCAGGACTGATTACCTTAACTGCTGGGCCTTCTATCAGAAAACTGAGCCAAAAATGGTGGATTTGGACAAACCCCCTGCTCAGTGCAGCACCTGTTTTCTCTATTTATATTACTGAAAGGCTTCAGTAAAATATTATGAAAAATAAGATGCCACCTGGGGACAACACTGCCTAGGCAGCGCCGGGTTTCATTTATAAATGTGCTAGATTGCTTTTCTCCCATCAGCCTAGTCTTGATTTGAAATTCATTTTTTTTTTTTAATTTTTTTTTTTTTTTTCAACGTTTATTTATTTTTGGGACAGAGAGAGACAGAGCATGAACGGGGGAGGGGCAGAGAGAGAGGGAGACACAGAATCGGAAGCAGGCTCCAGGCTCCGAGCCATCAGCCCAGAGCCCGACGCGGGGCTCGAACTCCCGGACCGCGAGATCGTGACCTGGCTGAAGTCGGACGCTTAACCGACTGCGCCACCCAGGCGCCCCTGAAATTCATTTTTAAAAGATAGTTTTTCCCTCCGCGATCTCTGATGTTTTGCTCTGTATTTAAAAAAAAAAAAAAAAAAAAAAGTTTTCAGGAATTTTAAAGCATTGCTATGCAGGGAAAAGTAATTTTAACATTTTAGTTTTTCCTCCTGTCTAAAAGATTGTGCCAAAAGGCAATATCGCAGTTGTGCAGGGGGAATATTTGCTGGCAGTATTAAAGGAATTGTGGCAAATAGAAGAAATCGCAGAAGAACGGATATAAGCAAGTGTACCACACTGCAAAAAGGGGGAAAAGTGGATTCCGTACATCACAAACTGGTAAGCCTGGTGATGTTGCTTAACTAAATTCAAAAACAACATTGTGTTACGACTTTTGTTTAAAAACACTTTCGTCTATTTATTCAGCAAATATTTATTGGTGCCCATTATGCGTAGCAGGAACTGCCAAGAGCTGGAGAAACAAAACTAAACGAGATGCAGTCTTGTCTGAGTTCGAATGGATTCTTTTCCCTCTGGTTGGGGAAGCGTAAAATACCCAGGCGATTATAAACCTGTGTCTTCAGTGTTAATCTTATCACATTGGCTGTAAGAGGATGTTAAAGATGTTAGACTTTCTGGAGAAAGTTGATAATTCTAATAGCAGGTGTTGAGAACATCTGCTTTGAATGCAGACGGAGTGGGTTTGTAAGCCAGTGCTGAGGTTTAAGAGCTGTGTTACTCTGGGTAAGTGACTTCATTTCTCTGTGCCTTATTAGCAAAATGATGATAATAGTATCTACTTCATAAAGTATAAGCTACTGTATGTAAAGTGTCCCACGCTTAGTAAGAATTCATTAGATTTTAGCTATTGCTGTTAGTAATATTGCGGCCAGTAGTAATCGACGTAGAAGGGTGCGGAAAAGAGCTTCACAGGCAAAGCAGGCAGCTTGTGCAAAAGGCCTTGTGAAAGAGAGCTTTCATTGTTAGGACAGTGGAGAATTGAACAGGAACCATACCGCACAAGTCTCCGTGTGACATGTTAAAGGATTTAACTTTTTCTTGAGGGCAATAGAAAGCTGTGACAGGGTTTTAAAAAGTCACGTAATGACATGGTCAGATTTCCCTTTAGAGAAAAACATTTTGATTCTCATAAGAACCCTATGAGAAAAGTAAAGAAGATGGGTTATCACCATTTTGTGGATGAACAAACTGAGTAAGGTGTGGATTTACACAAAGTTACCAGCTTGTAAATCTCAAAGCTACGATTTCAATTCAGGACTTCTAGGTCCAACTCTTAATCTTAGCTCATCAGGTCTTGATCAGGACGTGAGGTTAAGCCTGGCGTCGGGGTTCACGCTAGGCTTGAAGACTACTTAAAAAAATGTTTGTTTGTTTTTTAATTCAAGACTTCTAATTACAAAACATGTGCTCTTTCCATCACACATTTGCCATTCCTAAATGAGCATATATGTTTACTGATTGCTTGGAAAGCAAAGCTGTGTCTGGTGAGACAACCTAGGTTCATTAAATCCATGCCAAATTAAGCAGATCACTGTAATAAACCTTTATTGAGAATCTATGTATCAAGTTCTGTGCTAGGCTATGATAAACAAAAATATGTAAAATACAACCTGTGTCCTCAAGAGTTACTGAGAATCCCGAGGGGAAATGCCAAAGGTAAATCATCCCTCACTACCACATTTGACAGAGTTTTCTGTTAAATCATTGTGAACAAGATGGAGAAAAGTAGACGAAGATACTTTAGTTAGGTGACTTGAGTATCTTTGATTAGTCATAATTGAAATGTTGCTAAAGCTGCCATTGGAGTGCTTTAAACAATATCCGAAGAGTATTGGTAAATTTGTACATGGTCTTTACTATCTTCCTTTGGACTCTGTCCTGAACGTTTCTTCAAAAAAGGTTATCTACTGCCTAGCATATTTAGCAGATCAGCAATGTGTTGCAAAAACAGTGGGGATAGATAATGCGGTAAATGACAAATTGGGATTTGTAAAAAATGGACCAGTGCTAACAAATTGAAACCTGCATTAAATTTGGAGGGAAACAGCAAACAGGCACTTTAATACATCACCGACGATACAACCTCTCTGCGTGCCGCCTCAAAGCAAATAGGCAGTATTTTTTCAAAACCCTTCAAAATGTACATTACCTTGTAACTGTTATTCCACTTGGCAAATAAGTCCTAAGAAAATAAATGTAAGTAAGGAGTTTTATGCTGTAACGTAATCATTGCAATATTACATACAAAGCTAAAAAAGAAAGAGCTGCTAGCAATGTAAATTCTAAAACCAAGGAGAATAAATAGTGGACTATTCACTTGGAATATTATGCAGCCATTAAAAAGACAGCCAGGAAAAGGTACAATGGTGCTTACAGTACAATGTAAATATTTAACGTGAAAGACGATTGCATGTGTTGTATTATAATGATATAAACAACAAAAAAACTAATAGAAATAAAGATTCAAAGAACTGCCTCAAAACATTAACAGTGGTTTTACCTAAGGTGGTAGAATGACCACCTCTGTTTCCTCTAGTTCCCAAATTTGTATCATGAACATATGTCCATAATAGAAAAATAAGCATTAACATTTATTGTAATTTACTCTTAGCCTTGTAATTCTGAGGGTGAGTACATGGATGTTTATTCAATTGTTCTGTGTATTTTTAGTTTCATTTTGTTTTCAAATAAATTTGTGAAGGCAAGCCGGACACTCACTTGTTGTCCATTTCTTCAAATTTTCACTCGTCCAGTGTTTCCCAAAGTGTATTTCACGGCACATTGGTTCAGCAGTATGTTAACTGGCTTTACACAGAGGAAAGGGTCTAGTGTTGAGACGGTTCCCATGGGAAATGCCGAGTTGAACAACTTTGTTCTTTGTTTCAGCCTTGAGTATGTTGACATGTTGTAATTCTCTAAAAGCAGGACTTAATTAGCAGAATTTACCGAATTATTTCTTACCACTTTTTTCAGAGCACTTTTTTGTCTACTCCTCTTGCAGAGTCAGTGTTCCTCAAACACACTTTGAGAAACACTGTCCCAGGCACCTGCCTTCTCATTTCCCCCGTAAAACTTGCTCTTTTCACATGTGTCTGCATTCTGCAGTCCCCCATGCCAACCTTCTACCTTGCTTTCTATTTCATGCAGCCATGAAAAGAAAGCACTGCCTACGTCCTTAGAACAGGAGCCCCTTCTCCCGTCTAGGACAGATGCTTTCATTCCTGCCCTGAACTCCCCTAATATTTCCTCAGGGGTCTAGCGTTCTCCGTCCAGCATCTCCTCGCACTCTCCTCCTAGTATGTGATTATGTAAAGTTTCACACCGAAATAATGCTTAAGGCATCCATTCCTTTCTGTTGTGAACCTTTTGTAATCAGAACCGAAAGCATTTTTGTTTTTTAAAATCCCCGAAAAGAAACACTGCTGGTAAGAGGGCGTTATAACTAATAACAGCCACTTTGGAGGGCAATTTGGCAAAATTTTCAAATATCCATACCCAAGACCCAACAATGCCACTCTTGGTATCTCCCCTAGAAAGACCCTTTTGTGCCCAAGGGGGCATACGTCACAATGTTCGTTTGAGGCACTGTTGTTAATAGTGAAATTGGAAATTACCTAAATGTTCGTAAATACAGAGATGGGATCTATAAGTGCCATTATTCTCCAGGAGCCGTTGTTGAATGAAAAAGTCACAATGCAGATAAATACGGAATATAACACCTTTTATGCAAAATAAAATACATTTCCTACAACGACATATATAAATGTGCACAGAAAGGACTGGAAGGATACACATTACATTGCTAACAGGATGGGGATTAGGAGCAGTAATGAAAGGGGACTTTAGCTTCATATAATGGGCCAGATTTTACAAGAAGAATGGATGCCGGCTTCTGTAATTAAAATTTGACTTTAAAGAAAGACAACCCTCACCTTCTTTTGTCCTAACTTCTCTTCAGGGGCAATTTATTTGGACCACCCTTTCCACCACCAGTCCCTTCGTCTCCATTCATCCTTAATTGAGAATAATCGAGAATAAGGGACGTTACCCTTGCTACGTTAAAGTCTTTTTTTACCGGGGCCACTGCTGATATTCATTAGCAAATTTATTGGATACTGTGTAATATTCAACAACAATAACAATTTTGCTGCACTCCTGGCTCAGCTCCCAGTCACCCTTTCCTCTCATTTTTTCCTTCCTCCTTTTTAGTGTTGCCTCTGCCTCTGCCATTCAGCGCTGCCCGCATGGTAGGTCTTGCAGAAATACTGTGAAATGCATTTCAAGTGATCAATGTATTAAAATTTAATACAGGGGGCGCCTGGGTGGCGCAGTCGGTTAAGCGTCCGACTTCAGCCAGGTCACGATCTCGCGGTCCGTGAGTTCGAGCCCCGCGTCGGGCTCTGGGCTGATGGCTCAGAGCCTGGAGCCTGTTTCTGATTCTGTGTCTCCCTCTCTCTCTGCCCCTCGCCCGTTCATGCTCTGTCTCTCTCTGTCCCAAAAATAAATAAACGTTGAAAAAAAAAATTTAAAATTTAATACAGTGCATGGGAAATCCTCTGAGGCTCAAGCTTGTGTTGTGAACACAAAACGCCATGGTAATGAGACACAAAAGTACACTGGATTTGGAACTTAAATAACTGGTTTGAAACCTGGTTGTTACTACGTTCTACCCATGTGGCTCTTAGCAAGTCTCTTAACCTCTTAGCTTCAGTTTCTTAATTTTTAAAATGGAAATAATACCTACTTCATGGAGCTGTCCTGAGGATTGAATGGTCTCTCTGCCACTGAGTAAACAAAGTTTTCACTTACAAAATAATTTTAACCACCTTTCTGTGTAGAAGGCATTCTACTTCTAACAACTTTATATCTTATTACCTTTGATGTTCCTTCTTTTAGCACCTCTCATACATCCCTCTACTTATGTGATGATGACGCTGGCTGGCAATTACTGTAATGATGTCTCAAATTCCACAGTGTTTCACTGCTTACAGAAGCAGCCAGGCATGGTTTCCATTTCTCTTCCCGACTCTCCTGTGAAACAGTGAAAATGAGGATATTATTTTAATATTGGGAACCTGAGACTTTGAAAAGATCTCGAAGGTTCTGTGACTTGCCCAAAATTAGCTTAGGCTCTTTAAAATGCCATGTTCTAGGATTTTTCTCCTAAACTATGATCAGCTCAGTAGAGTTTATGTCCTCTCATTCTGGATCTTCTTACTGTTGCCTTTAGCCCACCTTGGGATTAAATATATTCCCTCCTTATCCTTCACTAAAATGCCTCAAGTTCATGTTTCATTCGTTTAGATACTCTGTTAAGGTAGCCCTTGAGCAAGTCTGGGGTTTTGAAACCCATAACTGTATACTGATAGGGAGAGTAACTTCCAAGATTATTTATGTGTGCTTTCATGGTTGTGTTTACAAATGCAGCAACATTCCCATTTGTGGATGGAAGAACTGTGAGGAATGATGAAATAATGTTTTTCTTCTTCACCTGGTAATCTAAATGAGCATTGGTTTCCAGGTAGTCACCTTGGTGAAAACAAGACTTATTCTAACTTATACCACATTTTTGAGATGTACTTACGCACACTAATCACATTTCTAGAATATCATGGTAGCAAATCTTCATTTTTTAAGAGAAGACTGGGTACAATTTATCACAGCCAGTCATAAATGGCAAAAATTACTGAACAGGACCATCTCATTTGTGATTCAAAATAATGATGTGAATATAAGTAAAACCAATGTTCTTGTGTGGCTTAAAAGCTGACGCTGAAAATAATTTCCTAAGAACAATGGAACATCATTAAAGGGTAAGTGTAAAATGTTCCCATGTAACTATAGTAAGTATTCCACAAGGAAAGTGTGTGTTTGATTTTATAGGCTAATGTGTTTGCTTTTTAAAAATTATTCTAGGGTCTTATTTTTCTCTCAGATCTCTTCAAAAACATTTTGTAGGCGACTTCCTACTTCTAGAGGAGGGCTCTCTCTATAGGAAGGGTTCATTCTTGAGTATCCTTTACTAAAAATAAACCTTCAGACGACTCAAGTAATTTTCATGCTATGAAGATTACCTCCACAACTGCAAATAATCCACAAATCATATTTACTTTGGGATAGAATGTGAGAATTATATTTTGTCTGGGTGGCCTCGAGCAATGTTTCCCCAGCAACAGTTTGCTAAGAGCTAAAGTTGATGTTAATTTGTGTTAAGTACCAGTAATTGGGAAAACTTAACATTTTCTAAGTAGGGATTGTGTCAGTGGTCGCAGCCTCAGTTTAAAACATTCTCCAAGACAACCAGCCTGGAAACTACGTGTGGATAAGTTAGGGCTATTTTTGAGTCCCAGAAGTGAATTTTACTGCCTTCATATATATTTCTTCTACATTTGTAAAATCGAATGTCGTCTTACACTCTTAAGTTCTGCTCTGTAATTCTATACTAGGTTGTTAGCAACTTTCTATTGTTAACCTTGTTTGGACAACTTTTTGGTGGACTGACAACAAAAGTCTTCCGATCTGTGGCAGTTACAAATCACTGATATGTTGAAAGATTTTTTAGTGTATCTGTGACAAGGTAGCCTTTCATCAAGGTCATCATACTCGTACACTTGTGTATAGTGTGCAGGTGTTAAGTCTTGGTAGTAGGAAAAAGCAGTTTGCCACCATTCTTGACAAGTTTTCAAAGGACTTGAAGACTCTCCTTATATTCCTTCTAATATTCTTATATACTCTCCTTCTTATAACATGTTAACATTAGTGTACCTTGGAAATAACCATGATTGTGGAAGTATGTCATTTTTATCATCCCCCACAGCTACCACCAGCGTTACAGAAGTGGCTGCAATTTAGCAAAGCCCTTTGCCACCATTTCCTGTTGATTCGGCACCCCCACTACAGAAAGTCACTTGGATGTTTCTATGTGTGACATGCCCGTTATTACAATTTTAAATCTGACAGCTCTATGTTAATTTGTTTTACTATTTCAAAGGTTAGATATTTGTTTCAGTGCAGATTTTCTAGTTTATACTCTGATGTAAAGCTTTATATCAGGAGACTTGCTAAAAGTATATATATTAAAACAAGATTCTTAATGGGATATGCCATTAGTAAATTTAAAAGGAAGCTCCTGGAAGCAAGAAACTTTGTCTTTTGCACAAGTGTGTTCAAACCCTTCACATAACCTAGTATAGAGCAAGGGTCTAGGTACTACAGTTTATTTAGGATTTTTGATGTTTGCCTAAGTGAAAACAAAAAGCAAGAATGAGAGTACTGATTTCGGGAAAAGAAAATTAAGGCCCAAATACTAAGTGTGAAAAAGAGGAATGTTATGCACAGATAAAAGGCAAATACAAAATAATAATAATAAACTTTTATGCACCAAATAATACTATTATTGAATGCCAAAATGCAGAAACACTTAGCAATACAAAAGTTGGTTTGAATCACATGCACACACACAATTATAACGGTAGAGTTTAATAAACCTCTTTCGGAATTTAACATAAATAGACAAAAAAAAGCAAGGACACACTAATGTATTGATAATACATAATCAACTGACTTCTGTTTTAGCCGGATAGAGAACTTTATACACTCTTACCAAAATACATATTCTTTTCATGTAACCGTGAAAGATCTACAAAGATTAAACATCCCCTTGGCCATAATATAAACCACACTGCGTTTCAAAAGATGGGGATTTGGGGTGCCTGCGTGGCCCAGTCGGTTAAGTGTCTGACCCTTGATCTTAGGTCATGATCTCACAGTTTGTGGGATCGAACCTGGTGTCGCTCCCTGTGCCAACAGTGTAGAGCCTGCTGGAGATTCCCTCCCCCTCTCTGTCTCTCCCCTGCCCACTCGCTCTCTCAAAATAAACATTTCTTAAAAAGGGATTTTACTGACTACATTTTCTGATTATAATCCAGTATAACTAGAAATCAATGCTAAAAAAAGGATCATAAAGCCCACCTACTTGGAAAGTAAGAAATGTTTTTCTAAATATTTCCAGGGCCACAGAAAAGGAAACTGAAATTATAACACCCAAAAGTCAATGAAAAGGAGTACATACTGCATCTTAAAGCCTAGGAGACACTGCTATACTAAGAAGAAATGTATACATAGCCTTAGGTACTTTCATTATTAAAAAAGAATGAATAGTAACAAACTTACACAAGGACAAAATGAACTGAGAGGAAGAAAAGGGAGTGTGTGATAAAGGAAAGACTGAAACTAATGAAATAGAGAACATCAAAAGGTTTAAACATACACTCCTGGCAAGTCTGATGATGGCAAGAAGAAAAATATACATATTATCTTCAAAACACTTATAGAAAATAACTACCAATCTACAATACAGTGTCCAAGAAAAATATTTTTTTAATGTTTATTTTTAATTTTTTTAATGTTTATTTTTGAGAGAGAGAGACAGAGCATGAGCAGGGGAGGGGCAGAGAGAGAGGGAGACACAAAATCCAAAGCAGGCTCCAGGCTCTGGGCTGTCAGTGCAGAGCCCAACGCCAAGCTGGAACCCACAGACCACGAAATCATGACCTGAGCCAAAGTCGGACGCTTAACTGACTGAGCCACCCAGGAAACCCTGAATGTTTAGTTTTGAGATAGAGAGAGAGAGAGACATACACACACACACAGCACAAGCAGGGGAGGGGCAGAGAGAGAATCCAAAGCAGGTTCCATGCTGTGAGGGCAAAGCCCCACGTGGGGCTCGAGCCCATGAACCATGAGATCATGACCTAAGCCGAAATCGGACACTCGACTGAATCACCCAGGCGCCCCAGAAATATTCTCTAAAAATGAAGATGAAATCGTTTTCAGACAAAAGTCAGAAAATTAGTCCCTAGCAGACCCGCACTAAAGGATTTCAAATAGAAGAAATGAAGAGCGATAGAGAGGGTGAAATATATGAGTAAAACCAAATGAATATGGACCATATAAAACAATACCAGTGCCCTGTGAGGTTTTAAATAGATGTGGAATGAAAAGACATGAAAACAACACATAAATCATAGGGGATGTAAGTGAAGGACCTTGAATTCCTTGCATTTTCAAAGAACAGTAGTAATTTAGTGAGAGATGTATATTGTAACCTCTAGGATAACTACTAAAAGTAAGAATATATATCAACTTAATACAAGAGGAAATGGAATAATCATGTATTTGACCCAAAAGAAATAAAGAGAAAAATTGACACAGGATAAGCCGAACAAATGGAAAACAACTTTAAATATATTAAATGTAAACCTTCAAGCTCCAATTAAAAGACAAAGGCTTTCAGCCTTTCCAAGCTACTTGTATAAGGGTCCGTACGACATTGTTCTGGGTTCCTGTAGTAACTTAAAGGGAATCTTTCGCAATCTTTCCGGATCTTTGGGTGCTCCCCGATGAAAGAGGAGGATGTCTTCATAAGGCAGCAGGAACCCGCTTAGGTGGCACCAGCCTTGACCTCCAAATGGATCAGCATACCTACAAAAGGAAGAGTGATGGTGTCTACGTCACAAATACGAAGAGAACCTGGGGGAAGTTTCTGCTTGCAGCCTGAGCCACTGTTGATGTCAGTGTCACGTCCGCCAGGAATACTGGCCACCAGGCTGCGCTGAAGTTGGCCGCCACCATGGGATCTGCTCCTATTCCTGGCCGCTTCACTCCTGGAACCCTTAGTGACCAGATCCAGCCTCGAAGGAGCCAAGATTTGTGGTAGTTACCAGTCCCAGCCTCTCGCACAGGTGCCTCATGTTGCCCTGCCTACCACTGCCCTGTGTAACACAGACTCTCCTCTGTGCTATGCGGACATGGCCATCCCGTGCAACAACAGACCTAGTGGGTGGTAGAGCCTGAGGTCTACTTCTAGAGACATCCTGAAGAGATTGAGAAGGAAGAGCAGGTTGCTCCTGAAAAGGCCAGGACCAAGGAGGACTCTCAGGGCAGATGGACGGTTCCAGCTCCCTGGTTTACTGCTACTCAATCCAAGGTCACAGACTAGTCAGACGGTGCAGGTGCCCTCTGCGCCTGTCCGGTGGTTCCCTCCTGCAGCCTGGCACGTTCCGCCTGCCACTGGAGACTGGTCTGCAACTCCCGCTGCTCAGGCCACTGGAAGGAGGAACGATACTGTCTGTTCTTCCGCAGACTCTTAAACAGAAAACGGAAATAAGGTTGATGGAAAATAAAAAGACCAAGACTTTTGGGTTGGACTAAGAAGAAAACTATCGGGGTGCCTGGGTGGCTCAGTCAGTTCAGCATCCAACTCTTGATTTCGGCTCAGGTCATGATCTCAGGGTCACGAGATCAAGCCCCATGTCAGGCTCGGTGCTGAGCTCCATGCTGGGCACGAAGCCTGCTTAAGATTCCCTCTCTCTCCCTCTTCCTCTACTGCTCATGTGCACGTGCCTTCTCTCTCTCTCTCTCTCTCTCAAAAGATGAGGAAGAAGAAGAAAACTATATTTCAGGGTTCAATCAAAGAAGCACAATCAGTATGAGTGTAAAGAATAAGGGCTTAGTTGTAGAAATTAGACCTTACACAATTGGGGGACATTTGATACAATTTAATGCCCATGATATTTTTAAAACTCCATAGCAACTAGGAATGGAAAGGAGCATATTTAATCTATAATAGGTATCCTTAAAAAAAAAAAAAACAACCTATAGCAAACAGCATATTGGTGAACTGTTAAAAAATTTTCCCTCTGAAATCACGACTCGGATGGATACTCACGACCACCATGTACACACCAACATGGTCCCAGAGGTCCTAAGTGACACAAAAACGGAGGAAGGAGAATTAAGGACTGGAAAGGAAGAAGTAAAACTAAAGATCCTTAGAAAACGTGCTTCTGGATTATTGCTGGATACAGGGTCACCATAGACGATTCATTTGTATTTCTCTATCAGCAAAAATTAGAAAACTGAAAAATTTTTAAATGATACCATTTATACAATCATACCTAGAAGTAATTCTAATGAACTGTACACAAGACCGTTACATATAAAACTTTTAAAAGGTAAGATAGGAGTTATTATTATTTCATGACTTCATAATACAATGTATTCATATTTCATTATTAAGGAGACCTAAATAAATAGATATAGCAAGGTCACAGACTGGAAATAGTATAAGGATGTCAGTCCTCCCCCAGCTGATAAATAAGTTTGGTGCGATTTTAATCAAACCCAAGTAGGGTTTGTGTATGAGTATGACTATATACTACAGACCAGTGAAGAAAGTTTTTTCAGTAAATGATGCTGGTTCAATTAAATACAGATGGATGTCTTTAATAGATGATAGGTTTAAATTTGAAAGTAAAATAAGGCTTCTTAAAAATAGCATGGTAGAGGGGGCGCCTGGATGGCTCGGTCGGTTAAGCGTCCGACTGCGGCTCAGGTCGTGATCTCACGGTCCGTGAGTTCGAGCCCCGCGTCGGGCTCTGTGCTGACGGCTCAGAGCCTGGAGCCTGTTTCAGATTCTGTGTCTCCCTCTCTCTCTGCCCCTCCCCTGTTCATGCTCTGTCTCTGTCTCAAAAATAAATAAATGTTTAAAAAAATAATAATAACATGGTAGAGAGGTGCCTGGGTGGCTTAATTGGTTAAGCGTACGACTTCGGCTCAGGTCCTATCTCGCAGTTCTTGAATTCAAGCCCTGCATTGGGCTCTGCACTGGCAGCTCGGAGCCTGGAGCCTGCTTTGGATTCTGTGTCTCCCTCTCTCTCTCTTCCCCTCCTCTCTCTCTCTGCCCCTCCCCTGCTTGCACTCTGTCTCTCTCAAAAATAAACATTAAAAAATTTTTTTTGTTAAATAACCTGGTAGAATATCTTTGTGATCCTGAGGTAGCAAAGATTTCATGAACAGGACATAAGGACATTAACAGAAAAGAGTAAAAAAAAAAAAAATGCTAAAATTAACAATTTAATCTTTAAAGTGAAAAGAATCAGATAAAATATTTACAACACATAAAATAGGTAAATAATATATAAAGAATCCCCTCAAACAATAAGAAAATGATAACCCAATAGAAAAATTAGCAAGAGACTCAAACAGGCACTCCTCAAAAGATGATATACAAATAGTCAATAAGTATGAAAAGGTTTTCAACCTCATAAGTAATCAGAATGAAAATTAAAACAAAAGCGTATACTACAACATAGCTGACAAAAATGGCTAAAATTTAAAAGTGACAATACCAAGTGCTGACAAAGAATATGTAGTAACCAGAATCTTTAATATACCGCCAGTGAGACTTAAAATTGGTACAACTACATTGGGAAAACAGTTGCTGCTATGAACACAGGCTTTATTAAAATTAAAGAAATGTAAACACAACCGTTTAACTTCTAGGTGAATTCCCAACAGAAATGCATATATTCCTTGGCAGCAAATGTGTGCCAAAAGGCAGGTACATTATTCCTAAAAGCATCATTTATTATAGGTCAATAGGAAAAAAAAAATGCTAATGCCTATAAACTTTAAAATGGACAAATAAGTATGGAATGTGTGCATCCAGTAGAATACTTGAGACCAATAAAAATGCGTTAACTATTGCTTCATGCAGCAACGTGGATGGAGCTTATTATCATACTGTCAAGAGAAAGAACTCAGGGAGTACATTAAAAAAGAGTACTTTGGGGTGCCCGGGTGGCTCAGTCAGTTAAGCGTCTTACTTCGGCTCAGGTCATGATCTCACGGTCCGTGAGTTCGAGCCCCACGTTGGGCTCTGTGCTGACAGCTCGGAGCCAGGAGCCGGCTTCGGATTCTGTGTCTCCCTCTCTCTCTCTGTCCCTCCCCCGCTCACGCTCTGTCTCTCTCACTCTCTCAAGAATAAATCAACATTAAAAATTAAAAAAAAAAAGAGTACCTTATATATGATTCCACTTATATAAGTTTATAAAAGTTTGAGGGCACCTGGGTGGCTCAGTTGGTTAAGCGTCAGACTTCAACCCAGGTCATGATCTTCTAGTTCGTGAGTTCGAGCCCCACATCAGCCTGCACTGACAGTGCAGAGCCTGATTAGGATTCTCTTTTTCCCTCTTCCTCTGCCCCTTCCCCACTTGCACACACTCTCTCTCTCAAAATAAATAAACTTAAAACAAAAA
The DNA here is from genome assembly GCF_022079265.1 of Lynx rufus. Taxonomy (NCBI): domain Eukaryota; kingdom Metazoa; phylum Chordata; class Mammalia; order Carnivora; family Felidae; genus Lynx; species Lynx rufus. Next base: position 7,667,117 of record NW_025814823.1, on the reverse strand, counting down.
TTTTTTTAAGTTTATAAAGTTTGAAAACAGGCACCTGGGTGGCTCAGTCGGTTACACATCCAACTTTGGATTTCAGCCCAGTTCATGGGTTCAGACCTCTCATTGGGTTCTGTGCTTGGAATTCTCCCTCTCTCTGACCCCCCACCTTTCTCTTTCTCTCTTAAATAAACTGGGGCGCCTGGGTGGCTTAGTCAGTTGAGTGACTTCAGCTCAGGTTATGATCTCGAGGTTTGTGAGTTTGAGCCCCTGCCATCAGGCTGTCTTCTGTCAGCACAGAGGCCATTTCAGATCCTCTGTCCCCCTCTGTCTCTGCACCTCCCAGCTCGTGATCACTTGCTCTCTCTCTTTCTCTCAAAAATAAACATTAAAAGAATAATAATAAATAAATAAACATTTTCTAAACGTTTGAAAACAGGCATAACTAATCTGTAGTGTTAAAAGTCAGTATGGTGACTATATTTAAGGAGGAGAGAGAAAGGCATTTGGGAGGGGACATGTAGAGGACTTCTGGGACAATAGTGATGTTTTATTTTTTGACTTGGGTAGTGGTTATATGGGTTCCCTATGTGATAATCCATTGGTCAGTACACTTCTGGATCGTTCGTTTTTCTCTATGTTCTACTACCTTTTAAAGTATTGTTAGTAAATAACATAACAGACACCATTAGGAATTTGAAAGGTGCTATGAGAGTAGATATGGAAGAGATTCATAGATTTTTATGTGTGATAAAACACGCAGCATAAAATTTGCCATCTTAATCACTTGTAAGTGTTCAGTAGAGTGTTAGGTAATTCACTTTGATGCAAAACAGAGCTCCAGAACGTTTCATCTTGCAGAACTGCCTAAATTCTAAACAATTCCCGTTTTCCCCCGCCCGTAGCCCTTGGTAACGTCCACTCCACTTTCTGTTTCTATAAATGTGACTGTTTTAGATACCGCATACAGGTGGAATCCTACAGCATCTCTCTTTTTTTTTTGCCTGGCCTCTATCACTTAGCATAGTGCCCTCAAGGTTCATCCAGAATTTATTTTCTTTCTAAGACATAGGATACTCCGTTGTATGTATGTACCACATTTTGTGTATACATCCATCCCTTGAGGAATAGTGATGAATGTCTCTGGCTATTGTGACTGGTACTGCTGTGAACATAGGTGTGCAAATCCCTCTCCAAAACAAACCCTGCTTTTCTTTCGGATGTATACCCAGAAGCGAGGTTGCTGTATCGTACGTCACTACTATTTTTAATTTTGTGAGCAACTGCCACACTGCTTTCTAGGGCAGATGCACCATTGCACAATCCTACCAAGTGCTGCAACCAAACTGGGACCAAAAGGGTTCCCATTTGTCTGCATCCTCACTGACGCGCTTTTTTGTGTGAAACAGTAATCACCTTGAAAGGTGTGAGATGATATCTCATTGTGGTTTTGGCTTAAAAGTATGTTTTCCTAAATTTAAACATCTTTTTTTTTTAATATATATTTATTTTTGAGAGGGTAGGGGGTGGGGAGGGTCAGAGAGAGAAGAAGACCGAGAATCCCAAGCAGGCTCTGCATCATCAGTGAGGAGCCCAATGTGGGGCTCGATCTCACAAACCGTGAAATCATGACCTGAGCCGAAACCAGGAGTCAGACACTTAACCAACTGAGCCACCCAGGTGCCCTCTAAATTTAAACATCTGTATTGAGTTATAATTCACATATCACACAATTCACCCATTGCGGGTGTACAATTCAGTGGTTTTTAGTATATTCACAGTTTTCGTGCTTCATCACCACAATTTTAGAGATTTCCATCACCTCAAAGTGAAACCACATGCCCTTTAGTGTTCATTCCCCTGTGTCCACCCCAGCCTTTAACAAACACTTTTGTACTTTCTTCCTCTGCAGATTTTCTGCGGATTTCCCTTTTTTGGAAATTCCGATGGTATTTCTAAAGGAACGTTGTTTGCAATGCTATGACAGTGAAATTCAAGATCTAGAGGAAATGGATGCTTTCTCGGCAAAATGTAAATTTTCAAATGGACCCAAGAAGAGGTTGAAAACCCAGAAGATCAATAGAACTAAAACATGAATTGGAAATGTAACTTTTAAAATACATGCCAAATCCAAATAGCTTTGCATCTGAATTTTACGTATACTTCCAAAAACAGGAAATTCTCAAGGACTATTCTTGAGGCTAGAAAAAGAGAATGTTTTCACTTTTTGAAACGAAGATAAACTTACTACCCAAACCTTGTTTTGTTTTTGTTGTTGTTGTTCTTTCCAATTAAGTAGGCACCATGCCCAGTGTGGGGCTTAAACTCATGATCCTGAGATCAACAGTCACGTGCTCTACCAACTGAGCCAGCCAGGTGCCCCATACGACCCAAACCTTGTAAAGATATTGCCAAAATAAATAAATCCATTGGCTAATTTCACTAAGGAATATGAACATAAATAGGCTAAATAAAATATTTGCAAACTGAATCAGTAACTATTTAAAATAATTTGAAATATAAGCAAGTTGAATGTAAAAGAATAATAAATCAGGGCGCCTGGGTGGCTCAGCTGTGCTGCAAGGATAAGACAGATAAGGGATTTTAAAGACTTGGTTTAAGCAAACAAAAATATACGCTATCTCATTAATAATTTTGTACATTCCATGTTGGAATGATAATGTTTTAAATGTATTGGGCGAAATAAAATATAATATTGAAATAGTTTTCACCTGTTTTCTTTTTACTTTTGTAAAACATGGCTAGTAGAAAATTTTAAATTTTGTGTGTTGGCTTGCATTATATTTCTGTTGGACAGCACTGCTGTGTGTCAAATACCAATATACATTAAGGAAAAAGTCTAAGGTGGCTGAATATTAGATCATTATATAAAAATAAATAACTTTTATGCCTTAAGAACCAATTAGAAATGGAACTAGAGAAGATATCTGTAGGGGCGCCTGGCTGGCTCAGTTGGTAGAACACGTTACTCTTAATCTCAGGGTCGCAACTTGGAGCCCCAGGTTGGGTGTAGAGAATACTTAAAAAAATAATAATTTTTTTTTAAAGTTTATTTATTTTTGAGACAGAGAGAGACAGAGCATGAACGGGGGAGGGTCAGAGAGAGAGGGAGACACAGAATCTGAAACAGGCTCCAGGCTCTGAGCTGTCAGCACAGAACCCGACGTGGAGCTCGAACTCACGGACTGCGAGATCATGACCTGAGCCGAAGTCGGTCGCCCAACCGACTGAGCCACCCAGGTGCCCCAAAAAGAATAATTTTTAAAAAAGAAAAGATATCTCTACATATAGTAGTGAGAAAACTCTACATCCTGCAAAATTATATACATAAATCGAAATCCCTACAAGAGAATGGGGTGTTGGGTTTTTTTAGCTCGGTTGTTTGTAATATTTATTTTTGTGTGGTACCTGAAGCAAATAATTTAATAGCCCTAAGAATAAATAAATATGGAAACGAGGGAAGACCTGCTTCGTCAGATAGTAAAACTTTGTTATAAAGCTCCTATAATTACAAGAGTACAGTACTGGGATAGGAACACATGACTAAATAGTAAAAGAAAAAGAGATCCAAGTTTCATGAAACATAATCTGTGGCAAAGGTATTGTTTTAGTTCTGTGAGAAAAGGAATTTTTAAAAATAAATGTTGCTGTGATATATTTCTATTTTAGAAAACAAAACAGGATATGAAAACAGTGGAAGGATCCAGTATATAAAAATAAAGTCCAAATGGGATATAAAAAATAAACAAGAAAGTTTAGGAGAATGTGTATATAATAATTGTGTCCAAACCTTAAACAATTGCTGGAACCCAGTAAGCAAAAGAGAGAAATGAGATCCAGAAAATGAAACTCAATTGAAATAAAGAGAGAAAGAAATTCTAACATTGAATAGTGAGGGGAAGATAGCATGACAGCATGGTGGGCATACCTCCGGATTTTGAACTGTTTTTTTTTTTTTTTTAATAAAAAGCTTTAAATAGTATGAATGGATAACTTTGATAAAAAAAATTAACACTAAGATTAAAAAAGAGGTGTGTGTGTGTGTGTGTACATGATGATAATAAAATTTGGAAGTATTTATGATGATTTTGTACTGCTAGCCCATCAAATTCACCAAGAATTCTCTCAAATGTTACTGCCCCCGTTTTCAAAAGAAAATGAAGCTAAGAAAGATTAAGTAAATCAGCTAAGATCATACCGCTAAGTAAAGACAGCCATATTTCAACCTTGGTCTAGACCATCTAAAGTTAAGAGCTATTTTTTCAATACTTCCGGTAGAATGAATGTTGTTACTCCTTTTCCCCGAATGTACCCCTCCCACCTAGTTCTACTTTCCCTTCTCTGTACTCTCCCAACTATCCCCTGGACAGGTATATAATTAGGTAATTTTTGTTTAGGCCAAATAGTCACAGTGTATTAAGGAAAGTGGAGCCTATCACATAAATGTGTAATCCCTCACTTAAGTTATTTACATGCTAAAAAGCCAAATTAGAATTAGATCAGAGTTTTCAAAGGAAAAGGATCACCAAAGTAGAGACATAGTCGTGGTAACTGCTATTAGAGGAATAGTTACTTGTAGGTTATTTCCCCTTGGATTTGAATTAATCAGATGTGTAAGGTGAGTTTCTTAGAAGCTGTCATTTTTGATAGTCACATACAAGACATTTGGCTGCATTTGTAGGCTCAGATATTTTCTTAAAAGCTAAGGAATGCAGCTAGAACTGTTTTCTCACCACATAACTGTAATAGGATTATATACACTTAGTAATTATACTAAGGCGAAAAGCAAATACTGTGATTATATAATTCGGTACCATTAATGAAAGGCAACTTTTAAAAATGAAGGTTTGTAAAAAACAAATAATAAAATTAAAAAAAAATAAAATAAAAATCAAGGTTTGTAGGAGAAGAGCCTATACTCAAGAGCAAAAATGGGGCGCCTGGGTGGCTGAGTTGGTCACGTGTCCAACTTCAGCTCGGGTCATGATCTCCTGGTTCGTGAGTTCAAGTCCCGCGCCAGGTTCCATGCTGAGTGCTCAGAGCCCGGAGCCTGCTTCGGATTCTGTGTCTCCGTCTCTCTCTGCCCCCCTCCTGCTCTCTCTCAAAAATAAACATTAAAAAATTTTTTAGAAAAAGAAAAATGGTTCTCAGTCCACATATATAAAGAAGAAGAAGGCGAGAGGAAGAGGAAAGAGAAGACGGGAGAAAGGAAGGGAGGGAAGGAGAAAGAAAAAAAGAGTGGGGCGGGGCTTTGGGGGAGGGGGGTGAGAGAGAAAGGAAGGAATACTAGCCAATGGTTCCCCCCGGAGCAGCAACTCAAACCATCACCTTGAGATTAACCCCCCAATGCTAACTTACGGGAGGGTGTGAGAAGTGTTCGGCCTGCAAGGAGAGGGATAAGTATCCAGGTGGGAGCAGTTGTTGACAGCTCTGTATTTGAAGGTTTAATAACTAGAGGTCAATCTACTCTGATGAAGCTGGAGGTGCATGGGGCCCTGTAAAGGCCTTGGGAGGGGCCCTAGCAACGTGTTCTCACGGGCATATCTGTTTGTAAGATTTTCGAAAGTAATCTATTTTAACCGTAGCTAGTTAAAACTCATTTCCTTCCGCTCAGACTTCCCCTTGTGTTGTGTTATGTTTGGGATATAGTTACTTAGCTTGGGTTTAATGGAATAGTCATGGGATTCGTAGTCACTCCTATGTATAGGTAAGTCATGGAGAGTCATCTAGATTATAGGAATGGCTTCCAAGAGCACTCCTCCCTCTCAATGCCTACCCACCGTGAACCATAACACAAAGATCTAGCACTAAAGCCAAGCCTGTAGCCTACTCTGTAGAAAATTCTTCCAGTCAACTCTTCCAACTGGGAACATATGAAATTGTAAGCTGGAGGCTTCGGCCCTCATCAACACCTTACTTCAAATGGAAGTCCTCGCCTGTCAAGAACGTGTTCGGTAATGCAATGCGTACAAGTATAAACGAACCATTCGTTTAAAAAAAAAAAAAGGGGGGGGAATGGCACAACATAGAATTTGTCAGAACCCCTGTGTTTGTGGGGCAAAGCCTGTGGCAGCATTACAAACTGCAACTGTGTCTTTGTGTGAAGTTGTATTTTATGCTTCCATGATTGGATTGAGTCTTGGCATATCTAACACCTCTTGTCCTGACAAATTCTGGCGGTTCCGGACAAGACGGCATGCCGAGCTGGCACCAAGGCAGTGAAATGGCCCTGAAATCTTGCCACTTACACGTGAAAGAAATTTGATTAGGATTTTCCCAGGTTTGACAACAGTTCTGAAAATTGTCGTTACGGAACCAATCACGAATGGTGTTGCAGAAATTTTCAACTATTAATAACAAAAGAATTTTGATTGGCCGCCATTACAAAGACTCAATTACCTTTCTGTTCTCTCTAGAGAATATGATTTCTAAAAACAGTGATATAAAAGAGGCAACAAAACATTAGGCAGCCAGAAAAGGTAGGAAAAAGTGATTTACAGATATGTCAGCCAGGTAATAATTATTTAATTAAAATAGCTTAAGTGTAGAAATAAAATTATTTATCTCAATTTAGTGACATCTCTGGTATTTGTCAGCTTTTAAAAATCTGTAATTCCCAGGACGCTTGGGTGGCTCAGTGAGTTAAGCACCTGACTCTTGATTTCAGCTCAGGTCATGATCTCACGGTGGAGACACGGAACCCCACGCCAGGCTCCGAGCTGAACGTGAAGCCTGCTTGGGATTCTCTCCCTCTCTCTCTGCCCTCCCCTGCTCGTGCTCTCTCTCTCACAATAAATAATAAATAAACATTAAAAGAAAAATAATGGGGCACCTGAGTGGCTCAGTCATTTAAGCATCCAACTTCAGCTCAGGTCATGATCTCGAGATGTGTGGGTTCAGGTCCTGCTTTGGATCCTCTGTCTTCCTCTCTCTCTGCCCTTCCCCCGCCCTCTCCCCAAAATAAATATTTTTTTAAATGTTAAAGTACATTTAAAAAAGAAAGAAATGGGCAGAAGACGTGAACGGACATTTCTCCAAAGAAAACGTACAGATGGCCAAGGGACACTTGAAAAGATGCTCGACATCACCCATCATCAGGGAAATCCAGATCAAAACCACAAAAGATACCACCTCACATCTGCCAGAATGGCTCAAATTAAAAACACAAGGAGCAAGTGTTGGAGAGGATGTAGAGAAAAAGGAACCACCGTCGGTGGGAACGCAAACTGGTGCGGCCACTGCGGAAAACGGTATGGAGGCTCTTTAGGAAAACTAAAACCAGAATGACCATACGACCCAGTAATATCACTACTGGGCATTTACCCAAAGAAAATGAAAACACTAATTTGAAAAGATATATGCGTCCTGTAGTCATTGCACTTATTATCTACAATAGCCAAGATATGGAAGCAGCCCAGGGTCCATATGCATAGATGAATGGATAAGGAATAGGGGGCACGTATATATATTACGCAGCCATAAAAAGGAATAAAATCTTGCCGTTTGCGACAGCATAGATGGATCTAGAAAGTATAATGCTGAGTGAAATAAGTTAGAGAAAGACAAACACCGTATTATTTCGAATGTATGTGAAATTTAAGAAGCAAAACAAAGAAAAAAAAGACAAAAACAAAACCAGACTTAAACATAGAGAATAAAGGGGCGCCTGGGTGGCGCAGTCGGTTAAGCGTCCGACTTCAGCCAGGTCACGATCTCGCGGTCCGGGAATTCGAGCCCCGCGTCGGGCTCTGGGCTGATGGCTCAGAGCCTGGAGCCTGTTTCCGATTCTGTGTCTCCCTCTCTCTCTGCCCCTCCCCCGTTCATGCTCTGTCTCTCTCTGTCCCAAAAATAAATAAACGTTGAAAAAAAAAAAATTAAAAAAAAAAAAAAACATAGAGAATAAAGTGGTTACCAGGAGGGAGGTGGGGAGGGATGGGTAAAGTAGGTAAAAGAGATTAAGAGTACAATTACCGTGATGAGCACGGAGCAGCGTATAGAATTGTTGAATCGCCATATTGTACCCCTGCAACTAATATCACATCATACGTTAATTATCCTGGAATTTTAAAAACACGTAAAAATTTGTAATAGTTCTATCTTTTCCAATTCTAAATAAATATTTACTTTTGTGCCTAATTGTATGTTTATAATGTTGCACATTCTTTTTAATTTTTTTTTTTAATTTTTAAAAATGTTTATTTTTGAGAGAGAAACAGAGAGAGAGAGAGAGAGAGACAGAGTGTGAGTAGGGGGAGGGGCAGAGAGAGAGGGAGACACAGAATCGGAAGCAGACTCCGGGCTGCGAGCTGTCGGCACAGGGCCCGATGTGGGGCTCAAACTCACAAACCATGAGATCATGATCTGAACCAAAGTCAGATGCTTAACAGACTGAGCCACCCAGGCGCCCCTGCTGCATTCTTTTTTTAAAAAAAAGAAGGTTCTCTAGGGACGCCTGGGTGGCTCAGTCAGTTAAGTATCTGACTCCGGCTCAGGTCATGATCTCTGGGTTCACGGGTTCGAGCCCCGCATCGGGCTCTGTGCTGACAGCTCAGAGCCTGGAGCCTGCTTCGGATTCTGCATCTCCCTCTCTCTCTGCTCCTCCCCCGTCTCAGGCTCTGTCTCTCTCTCTCTCAAAACAAATAAGCATTAAAAAAAAAAAGGTTCCCCAAATTATATATGATTCAAATCCCCCCTCTCCCTGCCAAACCTGGATCCTCCCTTTGGCTCTGACGGCAAGGGAAAAATACCCCAGGACCTAGGGTGTAGGGTTTATTTAGAAAGTGGATACAGGTATACATAGCAAAATAAATGAGTAAGTGAAATAATGAACCAATGGAAAGAGAAGCCTGCTCACGGCTACAGCCCCAAATTTAGAAGCCTAGTTTCTTTTCAAGTACAAATACACTTGGGCATCATGTGTTCTGGGCCCTCTCTGCTCCTCCTCCTGTACAATATTCCTCAGTGATCCCACCCAGCCAACTCATGGCTTAAATACCATTTGTAGACTGGCGACTCTCAAATTTATGTCTCCAACCCAGACTTCTCATCTGACTTCTGGACTTGTTTGTGGATGCTTACCTGACATTATCACTTGAATTTTCACAAACATTTCAACTGTACCATGTCTAAAACTGCAATCTCAAGGTTTTTACCAAACTTCTCTGCCAGTCTTTCCCATCTTGGGAAAGGGAGTCTTTAAAGTCCCAGTTACTTGGGGCGCCTGGGTGGCTTAGTCGCTTAAGCGTCCGACTTTAGCTCAGGTCATGATCTCGCCATTCATGGTTTCAAGCCCCATGTCGGGCTCTGTGGTGACAGCTCAGAGCCTGGAGTCTGCTTCAGATTCTGTGTGTGTGTGTCTCTCTCTGCCCCTCCCCTGCTCATATTCTTGTCTCTCTCTCTCTCCTTCTTTCTCTCAAAAATAAACATTAAAAAAATAAAAAATGAATTAAAAAAAAAAAGACCCAGTTTCTTAAGCCAAAAACCCGAAGGTCATCCTGAGCACCCTACCTCCCAAACTCCATTTACCCTACCTTCAAAATAGATTCACCATCTTCTCTTCCCCTCCACTCCCATGGCCCTTGTTCATATGATCATCATTTTTCTCCTACATGATTATGTTAGCCTCCTACTTTATCTTGTGCAATCCATTTTCCAAAGAACAGCCAATCAACATTTTAAATATATATATTGTCAAAGGGTATAAACTTCCAGGTGTAAATTGAGTACGTTCTGGGAATCTACTATTCAATGTGGTAACTACAGTTAAAACTGTATCACATAGTTAAAAACTGCTGAGAAAGTAGATCTTCAGTGTTCCCACCACACATGCAAAAACTGTCATTATGTGAGATGATGAATGTGTTAATCTTATTATGGTAATCACTTCACCATATATCCTTGTATTAAATCATGTTGTATGCCAGGGTGCCTGGGTGGCTCAGTCGGTTGAGCATCTGACTTCGGCGCAGGTCACGATCTCGCGGTCCGTGAGTTCGAGCCTGGTTTATGAGTTCAAGCCCCACAACAGGTTGTCTGCTGTTGGCATAGAGCCCACTTCAGATCTTCTGTCCGCCTCTCTCTCTTCCCCTTCCCCCCTCTCTTTCAAAAATATATAAACATTTTTTAAAAAATACACTAGCAAACCCGATCCAATAATACATTAAAAGAATTATTCACTACAATCAAGTGGGATTTATTCCTGAAATGCAGGGGCAATTCAATATCCACAAATCAATCAGTGTGATACATCACATTAATAAAAGAAAGGATAAGAACCATACGATCCTCTCAATAGATGCAGAATTCAGCAAAGTCGCAGGATATAAAATCAATGCACAGACATCGACTGCATTCCTATACACCAATGATGAAGCAGCAGAAAGAGAAATCAAGGAATCAATCCCATTTATAATTGCACACACACACAAAATAAAATACCTAGGAATAAACCTAACCAAAGAGGTGAAAAATCTATACACTGAAAACAATAGAAAGTTTATGAAAGAAATTGAGAAGACAAAAAATGGAAAAACATTCCATGCTCATGGACTGGGAGAACAAATATTGTTAAAATGTGGATACCACCCAAAGCAATCTACATATTCAATGCAATCCCTATCAAAATAACACCAGCATTCTTCATAGAGCTGGAACAAACAATTCTAAAATTTGTATGGAACCAAAAAAGACCCCGAATAGCCAAAGTAACGTTGAAAAAGAAAACCAAAGTTGGAGGCATCACAATCCCAGACTTCAAGCTGTATTACAAATCTGTAATCATCAAGACAGTATGGTACTGGCACAAAAACAGACACATAGATCAATGGAACAGAATAGAGAACCCAGAAATGGACCCACCAACGTATGGCCAACTAATCTTTGACAAAGCAGGAAAGAATATCCAATGGAATAAAGACAGCCTCTTCAGCAAGTGGTGCTGGGAAAACTGGATAGTGACCTGCAGAAGAATGAACCTGGACCACTTTCTTACACCGTACCCAAAAATAAACTCAAAATGGATGAAAGACCTAAACGTAAAATAGGAAGCCACCAAAATCTTAGAGGAGAAAACAGGCAACAACCTCTTTGACCTCAGCCGCAGCAACTTCTTACTTGACATGTCTCCAGAGGCAATAGAAACAAAAGCAAAAATAAACTACTGGGACCTCATCATGATAAAAAGTTTCTGCATGATGAAGGAAACAATCAGCAAAACTAAAAGGCAGCCAATGGAATGGGAGATATTCTCAAATGACATATCAGATAAAGGGTTAGTGTCTAAAATCTATAAAGAACTTATCAAGCTCAACACCCAAAAAAACAATCCAGTGAAGAAACGAGCAAAAGACGTGAATAGACACTTTTCCAAAGCAGACATCCAAATGGCTAACAGACACATGAAAAGATGCTCAACATCACTCATCATCAGGGAAATATAAACCAAAACCCCAATGAGATACCACCTCAAACTTGTCAGAATGGCTAAAATGAATAACTCAGGCAACAACAGATGTTGGTGAGGATGTGGAGAAGGAGGAACCCTTTTGCACTGCTGGTGGGAATGCAAACTGGTGCAGCCACTCTGGAAAACAGTATGGAGGTTCTTCAAAAAACTAAAAATAGAACTAACCTATGACCCAGCAATTGCTCTACTAGGTATTTATCCAAGAGATACAGGTGTGCTGTTTCGAAGGGACACATGCACCCCCGTGTTTATAGCAGCACTATCGACAATAGCCAAAGGATGGAAAGAACCCAAATGTCCATCCACGGATGAATGGATAAAGAAGATGTGGTATACATATACAATGGAGTATTCCTCGGCAATCAAAAAGAATGACATCTTGCCATTTGCAACAATGTGGATGGAACTAGAGTATATTATGCTAAGTAATATAAGTCAGTCCGAGACAGACAAATATCATATGATTTCACTCATGTGGAAAGAAACAAAACAGAGGAACATAGGGGAAGGGAAGCAAAAAATAAGATAAAAACAGCAAGGGAGACAAACCATAAAAGACTCTTAAATACAGAGAACAAACAGGGTTCCTGGAGGAGTGTTGGGTGGGGGGATGGGCTAGATGGGTGAGGGGCATTAAGGAGGGCAACTGTTGGGATGAGCACTGGGTGTTAGATGTAAGTGATGAATCACTGAATTCTATTCCTGAAATCATTATTACACTACATGTTAACTAACCTGGATTTAAATGTTAAAAATCTATGGGGCCCCTGGGTGGCTCAGTCGGTTGAGGGTCTGACTTCAGCTCAGGTCATGACCTCACGGTTCATGAGTTCAAGCCCTACATTGGGCTCTGTGCTGACAGCTCAGAGCCTGGAGCCTGCTTCGGATTCTGTGTTTCCCCTCTCTCTCAGCCCCTCCCCCGACTCACACTCTGTCTCTCTCTGTCTCTCAAAAATGAATAAATGATAAAAATAAATAAATTTTAAAAATCTAAAAAATAAATAAATAATCACATTGTATGCCTTAAGCTTACATAATGTTATATGTCAATTATATCTCAATAAAGCTGAGGAAATATATATATATATATATATATATATATATATATATATAACAGCCAATCAAATCACAGTCCACCCCACCACCCATTAAAATCTTCATTCATTTCCCACTGAATCAATATAAACCAAAACTCGTTGGCATGACCTTCGAAGCCCTGAACGCTATGATATACTTCTCGACCTCATTTCTTCTCAGAGCAGCCCCCACTGGCTTTATTTGAGTTTCTTGACCCACCAGACTCTTTTCTAAAGTCACATACTTTATGCAAATCCTCCTATAAGTCTCAGTTTAAATATCCTCAGGGAGCCCTTTCCTTACCACCCAGTTTTTTGGGGTTTTTTTAAATTTTTATTTATTTATTTTTGATTTTTTAACATTTCAATTCAGGTTAGTTAACATATGGTGTAATAATGATTTGGGGAATAGAATTTAGTGATTCATCACTTACATGTAACACCCAGTGCTCATCCCAACAGTTGCCCTCCTTAATGCCCCTCATCCATTTAGCCCATCCCCCCCACCCAACACTCCTCCAGGAATCCTCAGTTTGTTCTCTGTATTTAAGAGTCTCTTATGGTTTGTCTCCCTTGCTGTTTTTATCTTATTTTTGCTTCCCTTCCCCTATGTTCATCTGTTTTGTTTTTTAAAGCCCACGAGTGAAATCATATGGTATTTGTCCGTCCCCGACTTTCGCCTAGCGTAATACATTTTAGTTCCACCCACATTGCTGCAAATGGCAAGATGTCATTCTTTTTGATTGCCGAGGAATATCCCATTGTATATTTACCACATCTTCTTTATCCATTCATCCGTCGATGGACATTTGGGCTCTTTCCATACCTTGGCTATTGCTGATAGTGCTGCTATAAACATGGGGGTGCGTGTGTCCCTTGGAAACAGCACACCTACATCCCTTGGAAAAATACCTAGTAGTGCAATTGCTGGGTCGTAGGGTAGTTCTATTTTTAACTTTCCGAGGACCCTCCATACTGTTTTCCAGAGTGGCTGCACCAGTTTGCATTCCCACCAGCAGTGCAACATCTCCACATCCTTGCCAACATCTGTTGTTGCTTGAGTTGTTCTTTTTAACCATTCTGACAGGTATGAGGTTCCTTAGCACCCAGTTTAAATTAGGTCTCCATTATTCACTCACTCACTAGCACTTGACATTTTTCCCCTTTGAGGATATATCATAATTTGGAACTATAAGTTATTTGTTTAATGTTTATCCATCCTACTGGCTATGAGCTCCATGAGGGCAAGGACGGTTTGCATTTACCTCAGCACTTGGTGCACAAAAACTTTCAACAAACACTTGTCGATGAATGAGTAAATAATATGATGCCCAATTAAAGTTAGAGCAAGCCTGGGGCGCCTGGGTGGCTCAGTCAGTTAAGTGCCTGACTTCGGCTCAGGTCATGATCTTGCAGTTCATGGGTTCGAGCCCCGCATCGGGGTCTGTGCTGATGGCTCAGAGCCTGGAGCCTGTTTCGGATTCTGTGTCTCCCTCTCTCTCTGCCCCTCCCCCATTTGTGCTCTGTCTCCCTCTGTCTCCAAAATAAATAAACATTAACAAAATTAAAAAAAAAAAAGTTAGAGCGAGCCTACTAAAATTACGGTACAGGATTAGAAGAAAATAATCTCTGTTCCTATTATTTTTTGGTACGGTTTTCACGTCAATGTTGTTTGCGAGGCATCTCATTGCCAAATATTTGCCTTCTCTCAGACTAATAATATTGACTCTTGGTTGAGTTGTAGATTTTTTAGAGTTAAAAACACTTTTAGAGCTGAAAGAAGCCTTATGGATGAAGAAACAGAGACGTTGTGGTCTGCCAAGGTTATACAGTTTGTGAATGGCACAGCTAGAATGGGACACCAGATCTTCTAATAACTGCCATGTCACTGATTTTTTTTTTTTTCACTAAAAGATAGCAAAGAGGAGCAGTAGAGAAGAGAGAGCACAGAATTAAAAATGCTAAGTAGGGGGCGCCTGGATGATTCAGTCGGTTCAGCATCCGACTTCAGCTCAGGTCATGATCTCACGGTTCATGGGTTCGAGCCCTACACCGGGCTCTCTGCTGACAGCTCAGAGCCTGGAGCCTGCTTCGGATTCTGTGTCTCCCTCTCTCTTTGCCCCTCCCCCACCCGTGCTCTGTCTCTCTCTCTCAAAAGTAAACATTTTTTAAAACTTTAAAAATGCTAAGTAAACTAATAAACATATTTTAGGATATTTACAATCTTTACACCTATAATATTTCACACTATATTCAGGTCTGTTTAGTAACCCTTGGTTTTACAGAGAAAGAATTTTTTCAGCTATTGTTTTACAATAATTGAACATTTTATTATTTTAAAACTCCCTGCAGGGGTCGGGGTGGGGGGGCGCCTGGGTGGCCCATTTGGTTAAGCGTCCAACTCTGGGTATTGGCTCAGGTCCTTCGATTCTATAGCTCCCTCGCTCTCTGCCCCTCCTCCGCTCACACACGCACATTTGTGTGCATTCTCTCTCTCCCTCTCAAAATAAATAAATCAACTTACAAAAAAACTACCTGTAGGAATATATAACAACTTCGTATATTTTAGAACATTTCTATATTCAAAAATTACTATGTGGATTGTATTATTATATTCCATCAAATATAAAGTAAGATATACTGTTATCTTACATAATACGAAGAAAAAATGCCTTCTTACCAATTAGAATTTTTACTTGAAATTTATTGAAAGAGCTATTTTAGACTTATTTAGACATAAGGTTTTTATTAATGTTTATTTGTTTTAAATGTTTGTTTATTTTTGAGAGAGAGACAGAGACAGAAACAGAGCATGAACAGGGGAGAGGCAAAGAGAGGGAGGCATAGAATCCGAAGCAGGCTCCAGGCTCTGAGCTGTCAGCACAGAGCCCGGTGCAGGGTTCGAACTTGTGAACTGCGAGATCATGACCTGAGCCAAAGTCAGATGCTTAACCGAATGAGCCACCCAGGTGCCCCTAGACACAGGACTTTTGAAAACTTTAAGCACACTCGGCATCCATAAAATGGAAAACGTTAAGCAAAATTCATTGGCTAATTTTTCCTAAAATTTCTTCACTTTTAGAGCCCAATTCTTCTGAATCACTTTCTGACTCAGAGTTGTCAGTGTCTGTGGTTTTTCCACATAGTTCTTCTTAAAAATAACTCTGGGAATTCAGATTTGGAGTTTTAAAAGAAAAATATTTTCTCTGCTTATTTAATATGAACCCTTACCAATAAATCCACAAACATTGTTCTCAGAAAGTAAATAAATTACCTGCTGAAAGCTGACAAAATTTATCTGTCTAGCTAACCAAAATGAGACAGTCTAAGACAAAAACTGCATATTATCAGGTAAGTGACTAGGGAGTAGATGGCAAGTTTCTATGATTGATGAGGGGTAGGTTTGGAGCTAGTAATGATGTACAGATGTATAGCCTCAACTTTCAGGGTCAGCTCAGCTCTAGATGGTTGGGTTTTAATCTGTAGAAAGAAAGGAAGAGAGAAGAAAATCAGGAGAAAGCCAAGACCTACTATTTCTTAAACCTTTATCCCTGTGCTTTGATTTGGAAACAGCCTAAGCTTGTTAAGATCCTATCAATACTTACGCAGTCCCCTTCGCCTACTACCAAAAGGACAGAAATAGCTTTAACTACAGGAAAGCAATTTACCTGATAAGGTAAACATTCTGTACTTCCTTATTGTACCTCTCTGTTCAATATCCAGAAATAGCATGTTTACTATCAGTCTTTCAAGGTGTACAACTGCACCCCAATCAAAAAGGTAAACTTCTATATCACTGGAACCATGGAAGATTAAATGCATGGGTGTATGACGGGAAAGGAATCTGTATTGTTTTAGAAATATACAAAATCAATGTAGCAGTGTTGTGATATGATGGTAATACTGGTTGATATGTTTTTGAAAAGTTACCATTTCAACTCTTTTTTTTTTTCATTTTAACTCTTAAAATGACTTTATTCCGTTCGTGATTCGTTAGCCATTTTGATTTTCATCCCCATATTTGTTAGTGGAGAATTTTGAATCCCCAAATTGTCACGTGAGTCAAAAATACAAATCAGTGTTTCCAAAGAGTTTAAATATTTCAGAGGGATCCCCTGATGACTCAGAGTTCAAATTGCACTGCGTAGAGCATTCTTCAGGGTATGAATATAAGTAAGACCACCTAATACTGAAGGCACTCTGTTGGCTACTAGCTGATAATTATTGCTAGCATTTCTTTCTCTGGAAGAAATTTCAGGCAGCCTTTTGGTTTAATTCCTGGCTAATTTTTTTTTTTTTTTTTTTTTTTTTGTATAAGTGATCTCTACACCCAACGTGGGGGCTCAAAGTCATGATCCCAAGATCAAGAGTCACACGGTCTACGGACTGAGCCCGCCAGGCACCCCAACTCATGGCTAATGTAACTGGTGAAATAATATTGCAGATTTAATCCATCCAGCAGCCAGTTATTGAATTCTGAGTCTACGCGAGAGCGGCATGGTTCAATGCAACAAGCCACCAGCCACTTGTCGCTGTTGAGCGCTTGTAAGACAGCTAGAGCTGCATTTTTAACTTACTCATTTTCAGTTCATTTGAAGTTAAGCATTGGCCCTCAATTCGGTTCCTGGAAAACTTTTAAGTATGTTTGGAACACAATTTGGGTGTGCAAATCTGCTTTTTCAACCCTAAAGTTTATGAGATGCCCCTACGGTCCAAACATTTACAATAAGCATCCGGCATCCATACTGAGCTGTACCGTAAGTATGAAACACACACTGGATTTTGAAGACACAGGGCAAAAAACACTAAAATATTTTATACTGACTGCACACTGAAATGGTACTGTTTTTTTCCTACTTGAAGTTAAATAAAATACATTCTTACAATTAATTTCACCTGTTGCATTTTACCTTTTGACAATCTGGCTCTTAGTGTCAACACAGACTTCTCCTCCTTTCATAGAATTGAATGATCTCCTGCTGGCCGAACTTTCCATCTATCTCCCAACATTTATTACAGTTTGGACGTAGGCTAAAGAAAGGGGAGTAGATTACTTATATGTTGCTGCTCAACAAATGACCCCACAACCTGGCAGCTTAAAACAATGAGCGATTGTTATGTCACGGCTTCCATGGGTCAGGAATCTGGCCGTGGCCTCATGGGTTCCTCTGGCTCAGTCTCCCCTGGACTGCAGTCAAAGCCACGGCTGCAGACATCCCAAGGCTTGACTGGGGACGATCACCTTCTAAACTCACATCCTGTGGCTGTTGTCAGGCCTCACGTCCTCACTGGCTATTGACCAGAGACATTAGATTTCTCCACCAGGACCTCTCCGTGAGGAAGCCCTCCTTATGGCAGGGAACTTCCCTCAGAGCAAATGGGCAAGAGAAGATTGAGAACAAGCAAGATAGAAGCCTCAATCTTCTTATGACCTAATCTCGAAAATGGCATCTTGTCATTTTTGCCATTGTCTATGCGTTAGCAGTGAGTCATCGGGTCCAGCCTACGCTCAGGAGAGGTCGGTTACAACACAAAGGCTTGGATACCAGGAGGTGGGATCCTTAGACCATCTTGAAGTTTAACCAACATTGTCTTTAAAGGGACTCTTTTTAAATTGTTAGCCATAAACCTGGAAATGTAATCAAATGTTTTTGAAATATATGTGATATATGTCTCATATATATCATATACATAGTAACCCTGACGATATTTGGTTACTGCTTGCTGGAATGCTAGGATTTTTAGGATTTTGTTCATCATTTATTAGGGGGAAAAAAATCCCAAATATGAAATACAGTCCATCCCTTAAAATCATAGTAACATCATTAAAATTCTCAGAACTTATATATTTAAAAATCCATAACCGGAACTGCTCAGGAATGGTTTTGTGCATGGTTAGTCCCCCTTAGAGACTTTTCCGTGTTACTATCGAGGTGAAAGTATTCCCGACGCTTTTCCGTAGTATAAAAACAAGCGTTGCTCTGAGAGTGGCACTCAATTCCCATTTCAAATTAAAGTCCTCATATGAAATGGATACCCCTCCTTTCATTTAACTAACTTCTCTCACTGTACCCCGGCAGGTGTTTTCCACTGCGACCGGACTCATCCACTGATACCTCCCTACAGGGCCATGACATGGCAATCTGATTGATAACAGAGCTTTCATTCTGGCAAGCCACATGCCTCCTTCTCCTTAAAAAAAAAAAAAAAAAAAAAAAAAAATCCACTAAAATTCACCTTCCAGGCAGAACCCCAGGAGATTTTTTAATCACACCAACTGAATTAGACAAGAATTAAGGTGCAGACCATGGAGGGGTGGGGAGTTGCTATTAGACCAGTATGTTGACATTAAGATTTCGGAGGATTTCAAGGTGTAACCACAGAAATGGGCTGATACATTGTGATCAAAGTTGTTGGCAGCAAGGGTGTCTTTTCTCGGGGGGCGGAGTTAGATGGGTGTATATCATAACAATGGTTGGGTGAAGGGGTGCAAATGAATGAGGAGACTGACAAGATTGGGTGGGGAAAAGGGGGGGAACATCCCCTCAACTTGACTCAGGGAAGAGAAAGCTGGCCAAGAGACTGCAGTTAAAAAGGGGTGGCAGTGACTAAGAGGAAGTGGTAATCCACTGGATTTTCATTTCTAACAAAACCAAACCTGTGTGAATTATTCTGGAAGGTGGACCCAAGGCTCTCACCTTCTGATGCCAAATCTATAACCTGTGACCCTAGATGTATATCACGGTCAGACCGAGTTTCTCTCTCTCTCTCTCTCTTTTTTAATTTTAGAGAGAGACAGAGAGCAAGCAGGGGAGAGAGGTAGCGGGAAAGGAGGGGAGAATCTTGGTGTCAGATTCAATCCCACAACCGTGGGATCATGACCTGAGCGGAAATCAAGAGTCCATAACCCAACCTACTGAGCCACCCAGGCGCCCTTCAGACTGAGCCTCTCTTAGAGAAGTAAACATGCAATGCTGGAAAGATATAAAAATAAGTTTTTAGATGATAAGAAAAATGACGCCAAACTGCAATGTTTAATATTTTTGTGCCCGTATTATAAAAGTTTTGTAATCATTGTTACAGTTTCTATGTTTTATTCATGATTTGAGATACTGGACGTATTTAAGAGAACCTGACACATTAGATTTGTGTGCTTTGTATGTTAACTAACTAACATTTAAATGAAAATTTGAAAAGAAAAAGATTTATGTTTTTAAGTGAAATACTTAGAAATATTTACCTAATTAAATTTATAATCAGTATTTAGGCACTTAAGGGAATCTGATTATTAAATCTACAAGTTTTGCCTCATTATTCAGGCAAATACTCCTTAAATGTTGAGAAAGTTTGATTACATTTTAGCAGGTAAAGGATAAATATACTAAATGTGTGACAGTTTGAAATGTCTAAGAAAATTTGGCAAACACGTTAAGTGTTTAGGGAAATTTAATAAGAAATTTATAATTAATAATTTAAATTTATAAGGTGATTGAGTATTAACCAATAAAAAGCAAAAATGAGTGTTTTAAATTTCAAGACAAACTATATTAGATTTAGAAATAAGATGTCTAAGTTAAACTCAAAAACTTCAAAAAACTAAGTTCAAAAATTTGTGACCATTACTTAATATTTTCTTTTCTTTCTTTTTTTTTTTTTTTTTTTAAAGAAACCTCTATACCCAACATGGGGCTCGAACTCACAACTCTGAGATCAAGAGTGGCCTGCTCTACTGACTGAGCCAGCCAGGTGCCCCCATTACTGAATATTAATTAAAAATAAAAACAGCTATAAAATGCCAACAACATGGATTGGTTACATAAATTATGATCCATCAGTATAATGAAAATTCTAGCTATTACAAATCATTTTGTAGAAAAATCAATATTGACAGCATTTGATTTTTTAAAAAGCGAGCTATAAAAGTACGTATAAAATGATCCCTTTTTTTTTAAGATTTTATTTAAAAAAATCTTTTTTAACGTTCATTTATTTTTGAGACAGAGAGAGACAGACCATGAATGGGTGAGGGTCAAAGAGAGGGAGACACAGAATCCGAAACAGGCTCCAGGCTCTGAGCGGTCAGCACAGAGCCCGACGTGGGGCTCGAACTCACGGATCGCGAGATCGTGACCTGAGCCGAAGTCGGCCGCTTAACCGACTGAGCCACCCAGGCGCCCCAAGACTTTATTTTTAAGTAATCTTTACACCCAATGTCAAGCTCGAACTCACAACCCCAGGGTCAAGAGTCTCATGCTCCATCAGTCTGAACCAGCCAGGCAAGATGATCCTCTTTTTAAAAGGATTTTTTAGGGGCGCCTGGGTGGCTCAGTCAGTTAAGTGTCTGACTTCGGCTCAGGTCAGGATCTCGTGGCTCCTAAGTCTTAGCCCTGCCTCGAACTCTCTGCTGTTAATATGGAGCCCACTTTGGATCCTCTCCCCTACTTCTGCTCTTTCTCTCTCAAAACTAAATAAACATTAAAAAAAGTGTTTTTTCAAAATCTCTGTATACAAAAACCCACAAAAAATCTACGTATACAGGAGCGCCTGGCTGGCTCAGTCTCCAGTGCATGTGACTCTTGATCTCAGGGGTCATGAGTTGGAGCCCCACACGGGGGTAGAGTTTACTCAACAACAACAAAAATCTATGTATATATACACACGCAGAAGAAAACCTGGACAGACTAACATCAAATTCATAATAGTCACTAGTTAGTACTTGTGTAGGAGTGTGTACTTTACCTTTTTTTTTTTTTTTTTTTTTTTTGCTTAGACATGTACACTCCTAGAAATAGAATATTCTTTTCCAAAGAGAAAAAAATTAAAAAAGAGGTAATGGTACGGGAGTAGCAGTGGAGAACCACGAGAATGTCCACATTCCAGGCTCCGCCATATAGGAAATTGGGGATCTGAGAGAGCTACAGAGGCTACAGTTTCCCTGAGCGGAAGCCAGATTTCCAGGCCCACAGGTGGAGTGAATGTTTCGTAGAGAACTGACCACACTTGTCTCTGTAACTCTGTTATGCCAGGCGTGTGTTTCTATCAGAGCCCTTAATCATGCTGTGGCGCAAGGATTTTTTAGGTGACTCTGAACCCATATTAGATGACACGCCTCTTTTTTTTTTTTTTTTTAATTTTTTTTTCAACGTTTATTTTTGGGACAGAGAGAGACAGAGCATGAACGGGGGAGGGCCAGAGAGAGAGGGAGACACAGAATGGGAAACAGGCTCCAGGCTCTGAGCCATCAGCCCAGAGCCCGACGCGGGGCTCGAACTCACGGACCGCGAGATCGTGACCTGGCTGAAGTCGGACGCTTAACCGACTGCGCCACCCAGGCGCCCCGATGACACGCCTCTTTAACTGTAAGAACTGTCAGGGCGCCTGGGTAGCTTGGTCATTTAAACGTCCGACTCTTGGGGCGCCCGGGTGGCTCCGTCGGTTAAGCGGCCGACTTCGGCTCAGGTCATGATCTCGCGGTCCGTGAGTTCGAGCCCCGCGTCGGGCTCTGTGCTGACAGCTCAGAGCCTGCAGCCTGTTTCCGATTCTGTGTCTCCCTCTCTCTCTGCCCCTCCCCCGTTCACGCTCTGTCTCTCTCTGTCTCAAAAATAAATAAACGTTAAAAAAAAAAATTAAACGTCCGACTCTTGGTTTCAGCTCAGGTCACAACGTCACTTTTTGTGAGTTCAAGCTCTGCATTGGGCTCTGTGCTGGCAGCATGGAGCCTGCTTGGGATTCTTTCTCTCTCCCTCTCTCTCTGCCCCTTCCCTGTCTCTCTCTCTCTCTCTCTCTCACACACACACACACACACACACACACACACACACACACACGCTCCCTCTCTCTCTCTCAAAGAAAATAAACATTGAAAAAAATTAACAATAAATAAATACAGGAATTGACTTCGTCACCTATGTAAACCCAGTGCCTAGCACATAGAAGACATTTAGTAAGTGTTGCTTGAAACAGGGAATGAAGAATAACTATTTCTCTTATTGTGTCTCCACTTGAAAACACAGGCTCCAGGGGCACCTGGGTGGCTCAGTTGGTCAAGTATCCGACTTTGGCTCAAGTTATGATCCTGCAGTTCGTGAGTTTAAGCCCCACATCGGGCTCTGTGCGGACAGGTCAGAGCCTGGAGCCTGCTTCGGATTCTGCGTCTCCCTCTCTCTCTGCCCTTCCCCGACTCATGCTCTGTCCCTCCCAAAAAAAAAAACATTAAAAAAGAAAAGAAAGAAAATGCAGGCTCTGATTTGAAGACCCCCACTACCCTCAAAAAACCAGTCTTCTCTAAAACATCTCCTTGCCAGTTTGCCACAGTGATTAAAATTCTCCCCACTGGGGCGCCTGGGTGACTTAGTCAGTTAAGCGTCCGACTTCGGCTCAGGTCATGATCTCGCAGTCCGTGAGTTCGAGCCCCGCGTCGGGCTCTGTGCTGACAGCTCAGAGCCTGGAGCCCGTTTCAGATTCTGTCTCCCTCTCTCTCTGCCCCTCCCCTGTTCATGCTCTGTCTTTCTCTGTCTCAAAAATAAATAAACGTTAAAAAAAATTTTTTTAAATAAATAAATAAAATTCTCCCCATTGAAGTAAACTTTTTTAGTTAAAGCATCATCTCCAAAGACTGTATTCTTGAACTTTATCCATTGCCAGGACTGGCGAAACAATCATGATTGTTGAAACTGAATGATGAATACATGTATCATTACATTGTTACCTCTACTTTTGTGTATGTTTGAAAATTTCTGTATTGGGGCGCCTGGGTGGCGCAGTCGGTTAAGCATCCGACTTCAGCCAGGTCACGATCTCGCGGTCCGTGAGTTCGAGCCCCGAGTCGGGCTCTGGGCTGATGGCTCAGAGCCTGGAGCCTGTTTCCAATTCTGTGTCTCCCTCTCTCTCTGCCCCTCCCCCGTTCATGCTCTGTCTCTCTCTGTCCCAAAAATGAATAAACTTTGAAAAAAAAAATTTAAAAAAATGTTTTAGAAACCTGTCGAAAAATTCAACAAGTAGGGATGCCTGGGTGGCTCAGTTGGTTAAGCGTCCGACTTCGGCTTGGGTCACGATCTCACGGTTTGTGGGTTCGGGCCCCGCGTTGGGCTCTGTGCTGACAGATTGGAGCCTGGAGCCTGCTTCAGACACAGTTGGGGTGCAGTCGGGGGAGCTGACAGAATGGTCCAGAACAAATCTAGAAGGCAGACTGGAAAGGGTGAGGGAAATGGTGAGAAGGCGGAAGAGGTCACTCCTGATAGAAACAGCATCAAGACATGGAAACCAGGTAGAACGTAGTGAGGTTGGAACTCTAGTTCACTGTGATGCTAACTACGGGTTTTTTTTGTGTTTTGTTTTTAAGTTTGTTTATTTATCATGAGAGGGAGAGAGGGAGAGACAGAGAAGGTGGGGAGCAAGAATCTCAGGCAGGCTCCTCCCCGTCGGCGCAGAGCCCCTCTCGGGGCTCGAACTTACCAACTGTGGGATCATGACCTGAGCTGAGATCAAGAGTCAGGTGCTTAACTGACGGAGCCACCAGGCGCCCCTCTAACTACGGGTTTATATGGAGGGGTCATGGGAATAAAAATGGCCCTCGTAGAGGCTAAGCTGCTGTTACAAAGAGACCCCAAGACACAGTGGATTAAATACAGTCAAAGTTAATTTCTCACAAGTAGCGGTCTAGGGGTATGTGGCTAGTCAAGGCTTCCAGGGTTGTTCATCTGAATCTTAAACGCCTTCCATACTGTTAACTCCACAATACATACCCATGTGGCGCATGGGGGTGGAGGGGATTGGAGAAAGAGAAACCCAAAAGTCCCCCTGTGGTCAAGAAGGAGCACACAGACCCTACGTGAACAGGTTTGCGTAGGAAGAATGTGAAATCTGTAACTAATAACTCCCTTTTCCTCTATCAGCTTCTTGGTCCTGAGCTGGGCCACTCTTTTTTTTTTTTAAGTTTATTTATTTTGAGAGAGAGAGAGAGTGTGAGCTGGGGAGGGGAAAGACAGAATCCCAAGCAGACTCCTCACTGCCAGCATGGAGCCTCCCCACCCTCCCGGACGCAGGGCCCAAACCCGCAAGCCATGAGATCATGACCTGAGCCCAAACCAAGAGTCTGACGCTTAACCAACTGAGCCACCCAGGCGCCCCATGGGGATAATAGAGAGATAATTAAAAAAAAAAAGCTATATTTTTTTTATCTTGTCATCAAACACAAACACATTTTAGTATTTTCAAGTATCTTTTGGAAAGTACTAGAGAAATAAAGGGAAGAAAACAAAAGTCACAGGCACTCTGCAAAAATAGTACTGGTTTCTTTCTCTGTCTCTCTCTCTCTTTCTTTCTTTCAGTTTATTTAGTTACTTGAGAGAGAGAGAGCACAAGCGAGGAAAGGAACAGAGAGGGAGAGAGCAAGAATCCCAAGCAGGTTTCACACTTTCAGTGCACAGTCTGATGCGGGACTCGAACTCACAAACCGTGAGATCGTGACCTGAGCCAAAGTCAAGAGTCGGACGCTTAACCAACTGAGCCACCCGGGCACTCCAAATGATTCCTTTCTTAACTGCAAGGGTATTTCTGCTGCTGACTCTTGACAAGCATACAATTCTCAGTTTCTTTCTTCCTTTTTTTTTTTTTTTTGTTGTTGTTGTTTAAAAAACATTTTTATTGAGATCTAAATCACATGCCACCCAACTCCTCACTCATTTAAAAAGTATAACGCAGTGGTTATAGTGTATTCATAGAGCTGGGCAATCATCACCACAATCTACATGAAGAAAATTTTATGACCCTAGAAAGAAACCACAAACCCATTAACAGTCACTCCTCGCTTGCACCCCTACTCCCCCCCCCCCCCCCAGCCCTGGGAAACTGCTACTCTACTTTCTGTTTTTACTGATTTGCCTATTCTGGACATTTCCTGTAAATGGGATCATAGCATCTATAGTGTTCTATGACTGGCATCTTTCACATTACCGTGATGTTTTTAAGGTACCATGTTGTAGCACCCACCTTTCCTTTTCATGAGCGAATAATATTCCACCGCGTGGATACACATTTTGTTTTCCTGTTCGTCAGGGAGTGGGCGTGTGGGTTGTTTCTACCTTTTGGCTACTGTGAATGAAGTTGCTAAAAACATTCATGTACAAGTTTTTGTGTGGACGTATGTTTTCGTTTCCCTTGGGTACATACCTAGGAGTGAAATCACTGGGTCATAAAGTAACCATATGTTTAACCTTGTGAGAAATTACCCGACTGTTTCTCAGGGCACCGGCACCATACTACAAGCCCACCAGGAGTGCAGGAGGGCTCTCATTTCTCTAAATCCTCACCCACACTTGTTATTTGTCTTTTTGATTCTGTTTCTTTTGATCAGTACTTTCTGCTCTTCTCTGTCGATGGGTTATAGGCCCCAACTAAACTGCCCTTCTATGCTTTATGAGCTCGATTCTTTTCCACGCTCTACAAATTCCACACCTAGGATCTTGAGAAACTTAACAGAAGACCATGGGGGAGGGAAGGGGGGGGGAGTTACAGAGGGAGGGAGGCAAACCATAAGAGACTCTTGGATACTGAGAATAAACTGAGGGTTGATGGGGGATGGGAGGAAGGGGAAAGTGGGTGATGGGCATGGAGGAGGGCACCTGTTGGGATGAGCATGGGGTGTTGTATGGAAACCAATTTGTCAATAAATTATATTTTAAAAAATGCTGGCAAGGAAAAAACAAAAAAAGTAAAAAAGTAAAAATTCCACCCCTAGGCTTTGGGCCAATCTGCGCTAGCCTGGCATGCCCACCTTCCCCCTTCCGGAGTCCCCTTCCTGTGGCTTCCTAAGGGAGAGGGGTCTAGGATGCTGTCCTCCCCTCCCCCCCCCAATTAGTCTCCATATTTCCCTTGCCCCCAAGGGTTGTGTCCTTTCCCCATTCCTAGATACCAAGATAGCAGAATCCCTTGTGATTTTCTTTGAAATGTAAATGGACCCAAGTTCCACTTGTCTCAGACTTCCTCTTTTCTATTCCATTTGTCTGAAGTATGCTAAGTAGCTGGGTGTTACCTTTCTTGATTTGCTAAAATGCTGCCCCCTTCCCTTCCATTTTGTTTTTAGTTCCATTATTTTATATGTTGTTGGTAATTGAACCCATGATGTTCTCCTTGAGTCTAATATTGCTTAGCAGAGTGTTTAAAACTTCCAAGATTTTGGAATCAAAACTTACTAACTTTTTGGCTTTATTGTAGGTGATGAGAGAATATACCCTTTGCTTTTGAGATTTATTTACGTGATCCAGTGTCTGATCAAGATTTTCTAAAGTGCCAGAGAAGTCCAAAAAGGAAATATCCTCTCTGCTTATAGGATGTAAATGTCTTGTTAATTATATTGTTCAAGTCTTCTACGTTCTTAGTTGTTTGGGGTGTTTTTTTTTTTGACACTTTAAGATGGGGCCAAGGAGTCATAGCCACAGGTGCCACCGTCTTCAATATTTGTCGTCTTTTCACAAACTCCTTTCTTTGGTCTCTGGAATCACTCTCTGCTTCAGAATTTATGGTCTTCATTCATTCATTTAGAGTAGGAATTATGATACAACTACAGGATTGTTATCAGAATTAAATAAGATAATCGTCGTAAAGTGATTAGTACTGTGTTTGGCCATTATACTGAAACTCAATGGCCTAAAGCAAGGCTATGGGGGCGCTTGGGTGGCTTAGTCAGTGAAGCCTCTGACTCTTGATTTTGGCTCAAGTCATGAGCTCATGGTCACGATCTCATGCTGGGTATGGAGCCTGATTAAGATTCTCTCTCTCCCTCTCATTCTGCCTCTCTCCTTCTCACTCTCTTAAAAAAAAGGGAGGGGGGGACAGGCTATGGATGCTATGGCTGAAAGCCAACCTGAATCCCAGTAGCCTCATATTACCTGAAAGACCTTGGCCGTGCCACCTCACAGATCTCAGCCTATTCCTTTGTTTTAAAGCCTTCAATTTTAAGTAATCTCCACACCCAGGGTGGGGCCCGAACTCCTGACCCCAAGATCAAGAGCTGCGTGTTGTACTGACTAAGCAAGCCAGGCACTGCTCTGAGCCTTGGGTTTCTAATCGGAGAAACCAGTTCCATCCCACTCCTGAATCCACAAGTCAGAAATAACCAGTCTGCATTTTGGTGTACTGACTTCCAGGCGTTTGGGTATCTGTTATCATTTTTAAAAACCTAACACGTGTTTTGATAGTTGTGTATCCTTTCTAATGGAACTCGTCGGAGGCCTAATTTGTAATGGCTTTCGTTTTTGTGTCAACTTCTAAAAGTAACTCACGTTGGGGCGCCTGGGTGGCTCAGTGGGTTAAGCATCTGACTTCAGCTCAGGTCATGATCTTGCGGTTCGTGAGTTTGAGCCCCACGTCGGGCTCAGTGCCGACAGCTTGGAGCCTGGAGCTGCTTTGGATTCTGTCTCTGTCTCTCTCTCTCTCTCTCTCTCTCTCTCTCTCTGCAGCTCCCCAGTCTCACTCTGTCTCTCTCTCTCTCAAAAATAAATAATAAACATTAAAAAATAATAATAAAGTAAAAGTAACTCATGTTATATTCCTTTGTAAAAACAAAATATGAAATTGCAATCTGTTTAATATAGCCATTAACAACTAAGCTGTAGAAGAATCCTATGGATTAATGTCTAGGTACTGATTTTGAAACCTATCTGCTCTGGGTGGCATTGGGCCTCCCCTTTCCCCCTAAAAAAAGATCTTTTGGAATCCTAATCCCTGTACCTCTGATCATAACCTTATATGGAGACAGGGTCTTTCTAGAGGTACTCAGGTTACAATGAGGTCATTAGGGTGGGCCCTGCTCCAATATGACTGGTGTCCTCATAAAAAGGGGAAATTTGGACCCAGAGGCAGATATCCACACAGGGAGAATGCCATGCAACGATGAAAAGAGGGATGAGGGTGATACAGCAGAAGCCAAGGAGCGTCAAAGATTGCCAGCAACCTACCAGAAGCTTGGGGCAAGGCATGGAACAGATTCTCCCGCACAGCTCTCACAAGGAACCAACCCTCACCTCACCTTGAACTTGAATTTGTAACCTCCAGAACCTCGAGACAATAAATTGCTGGTTCAGCCACTCAGTACTTGGTTCAAGCAGCCTTAACAAACCAATCCATTATCCAGATGTTGCCAAGAATTCGAAGGAGGCGATTATTCTGAACTCATCGTAGGCATTAACAGAGAACTGTCCCCGGGGCCACACAGTGTTGCCGTGGGAGTTTTGCGGTTCACCTGTGCGCCACCAAATGTGGGCCTTGAAAACAGTCTCCAGGGTTATGCTCACCCAGTTCATAACCTAGTTCATCTCACTTAGGTGGGTTAGTAAAACGACAGTAAAAAAGCAGCTGGTGATGTCCAAGGGAGGATAGATCTTCCACACGTTCAGGATGAGTTAACTACTCCATTATTTCAAGCTCTTTCCCCGCCCCCCCCAATCTTTTCATTACAGAAAATTTCTAACAAAAATATAATGAGCTTACGTAAGTATTGCTGAGGTTTGATAGTAGTTACACAAGTCAATTTTGATTTCCCTACTCAAACCCCCCACATCAAATTATTTTAAAGGACATCTCAGACTTTAAATCATTTTTTAAAAATGTCTGTTTATGCATTTGGAGAGAGAAAGCATGAGCGAGGGAGGAGCAGAGAGGGAGGGAGAGAGAAAATCCCACGCAGGCTCTGGGCTGTCAGCACGGAGCCCGACACGGGGCTTGAACCCACAAACCATGAGCTCGTGACCTGAGCCGAAATGGAGTCAGATGCTTAACCGACTGAGCCTCCCAGGCGCCCCTAGATCATTTTTAATAGCTTTATTGAGATCGAATTGACATGCCATATCGCTCACCTATTTCGTGTACAACTCAACGGTTTTTAGTATATTTACAAAAATATGCAGCCATCACTACAACTAATTTGAGAACATTTTCATCATCCCCAAAGAAACTCTATATTCACCAGCTGTCATTCTCTATTCCTCTCTCAACCTCCCGATTTTATCTGTAAATATTTCATATGTGCTTCTAGAAAGGTGGGAACTGTTCTAAAAATACATAACAATGTTATCACATATGAGCTTTTTTAAAACAATAATTATCGGGGTGCCTGGGTGGCTCAGTCGGTTAAGTGTCCAACTTCGACTCAGGTCGTGATCTCACGGTTCGTGAGTTCGAGCCCCTCGTCGGGCTCTGCGCTGACAGCTCGGAGCCTGGAGCCTGCTTCCGATTCTGTGTCTCCCTCTCTCTCTGCCCCTCCCCTGCTCACTCTCTCTCTCCCTCTCTCTCTGTCTCTCAAAAATAAATAAATGTTAAACACACACACACACAATAATTATTGAATATCAAAGATAAGATCAGTGGTCACATTTTCTTGACTATTCTATATTACCAGTTTGCTTTAATCAGGGTCCAAATAAAATCCTTATACTGCAAACTGCAATTGTTAGATGTATCTGTTAGTTTTCTTTTAATCTATGGGTTCTTTCTCCAACTTATTTTTTTTCCTTACAATTTTTTATTGAAGAAACTAGGTTATTCGTTCTATAATGTCTGCTAGGGTCTGGAATTTTCTGATTATATCCTTGAACATTTACAATGTTCCACCGTCCCATGTATTTCCTATACACTGGTAGCTGGATCTAGGATCTTAATCAGAATCAATGGTTTTTGTTTGTTTGGATAAGTTTACTTCATAGGTAGAAGTGTTGTGTCAAAATTCCTTTAAATTTTTCTTTCATTGTGAAAGACACCATACTTGGGGCAGTGTATAAAAATAGTTATGTAGTTTAAAAAATAGTTATATAGTTTAAATAATAATAATAATAAAACAAATATCCAGCATCCATCACAGAGATTTAAAAAACAATAAAATATTGGGACGCCTGGGTGGCTCAATCAGTTAAGCATCTATTTTGGCTCAGGTCATGATCTCACGGTTCATGGGTTTGAACCCCACGTCAGGTTCTGTGCAGACAGCTCAGGGTCTAGAGCCTGCTTCAGATTCTGTATCTCCCTCCCTCTGTACCCCTCCCTGCTTGCTCTCTCTCTCAAAGATAAATAAACATTAAAAAAATTCTTAAAAAAATATAGAGAATTGCCAGGTCCTTAGAAATCCCCAATCTGCCTTCCTTAATGAAATCTCTAATTAAATCCTTCTCTTCCTGCCCCATCCTAGAGTAAGCCCTGTCCTGATTTTTGTCATAATTATTCTCTCACTTTCTTTATACCCCTTACGAATATATTCCTAAAGAGAATATTGTTTGGTTTTGCCGTGACTTGCTTAAACACCCCAACATTGTTTTTGAGACTAATCCAGGTTGTTCCAGATAACTGCAGTTCATTCATTTTCATTGTTGTATATAGTATTTCATTATATGAATACACTAACTTATTCTTTTGTAGTGGATATTTTCAGTGACAACCTATAGGTGAAGTGCTTTAATGTCATTTTTTTTTTTAGAGAGCTAACAAAAGGGTGTCGTTGAAAATATTCCATGATTTTTGAAGAAAGAGAGGGACATATTCGTGTCATTTAAGGACTAGAAATGTGTTTGTAAGATGAATGACCACTTATTCATAGCTATGTAGCAGCTAAGCATTATGGCGATAAGAATCTACATAAACGATGTCCTTTTTAGGGCAAATGCAAAACATTCCATTCACCCCAGAAATATACTTCTCTCTTCTGATTTCTTTTTTCATCTCATTCCTCCTGGTTGCTTCTTGCCCTTTTAGGAGTCTCTGTGTTTTGTTTTCTAATGTTTGTTTGTTTAGAGCAAGCACACACACACACACACACACACAAACACACACACACACACACACACACACACACACACACACGCACACAGGGGAGGGGCAGAGAGACAGGAGAGAGAGAATCCTAAGCATGCTCTGAGCTGTCAGCACAGAGCCTGATAAAGGGCTTGATGTCATGAACCACAAGAACCTGAGCCAAAATCAAGATTCTGATGCTTTAGCAACCGAGCCATCCAGGTGCCCCTAGGAGCATCTTTATAATAGGTTTTATATCATGAGCTCTGGAACCAGAATTTCATACTCGAGTACATATAACTCGATGCATAATCTAAGGCTCTAGATAATGTACGACTACCCTCTTTAGAGTAGTGCTGTGAGGAATAAACTAGGTACCATACTAGACATGACCCTTGGCACCTTTCAAATAATGTTGGGCATTATCTTCACCTCCAAAAGTTAGCCTGTTTCATACCCCAAAATATTTCAGTCCATAAAATTTGCTGTCTAGAATTAGTGTTTTCCACCAATTTCCAGGGAAAATCAAGTCTGCACAGAAACTATTCCTAATTTCCCTTCTCTTTTTTGTTTTAAGGAGTAAAAGTTGTTGTTATTAAATCTCAACTCTTGAGTACATTTTTAAAAGTACAATCATATCAGTTTCAGGTGCACAATATAGTGATTCAACAATTCTATGCATTTCTCAGGGCTCATTGGGGAAGTGCGCTTTTGACCCCCTTTATCTGTTTCAGCCATCCTTCCTCCTACCTCACACTCTTGGTGACCACCGGTTTGCTCTCTGTATTTAAGAGTCTGTTTCTTGTTTGTTTTTGTTTCTTAAATTCCACATACGAGTGAAACCATATGGTATCCGTCTTTCCCCGTCTGCCTTATTTCACTTATTTGTGATTCGACTAATTTCCTCCCCTCTTAGGACCTCTCGCAGAGATTCCTACCTTGTGCCCAAGATTGTTTTGAAGGAGCAGCGTACCTTCATGATTTTGTGTTCTTGAACAGTGCTCCATCCAAGCTGATATCCTGCAAACTTGTAATCCTCAGTTTCTCTTAAAGCTTGGAGCAATCAAGCTATAAATAAAAGGTAATGCATTCAGTCTTGGCAATTAGAAGGCTTACGTGCCCCTCTCTCTTCTCATTACCACCCTCCTTCCTTGCTTTTATCTCGTTATGTCTCCCTTACCTCATGCCTCTTCCTCTAGGTCTGTGTGAGACCCACGACAGACACTTCACATTTGTTTAAACTTTTAATTGTGATAAAATGTACCTAATATTTACCATCTGAACCATCTTTAACTGTACAGTTCAGCAGTGTTAAGTGCATGCACATGGGTGTACAACCAATCTTCAGAACCTTTTTCATCCTGCAGAACTGAAACTCTGTACCCATCAAACAACCAACGCTCTATTCCCCCTCCTTCCCACCCATGGCACGTAACCGTTCTACTCTCTGTCTCTATAAATTTGACTACTCTGGGTAGAGTACTAGTAAATGTAGTCTAGTAAATGTAGACTACCTTCATTTAGGTAGAATCACGCAGTGTTTGTCTTCTCGTGACTGGCTTATTTCACTTAGCACGTCCTCAAGGTTCATCCACGTACAGATACCTCTTCATGAGCCTCTTTCACTTCTTTTGAGTATATTCCCAGAAGTGGGACTGCTGGGTCCCCTGGTAATCCTATTTTTAATTTTTTTGAGAAACGACCATTCTGTTTTCCATAGTGGCTGCATCACGGTAGACACTTGGGTTTCCGTGACGCCCTATGGGGTAAAAAATACTGTGTTCTAGACTACAGCCGTGGAAAGGATGGTCAAGAACGAACACTGGCAATTATCAGGCTTTGCCATTAAAAGCGTGGACTTCCCGGAATGTGGAACCACATTACAAACCATTTGGTCCACTCGCCTCAGTTACAGGGGAGTAAACTGGGACTCTGAGCGGGCAAAAGTGGCTGGGGAAGGACAAAGGGCTAGTTAAGGGGAGATTTCAGAACCGGCATCCAGGGCTTTCCAATCTTCAACTCACGGCAAAGAAAATAATGTTCAACTTGAGATGTTGTGCGATGAAGTACAAGAATTACGGAATGGATCATTCAAGAAGAGCCTCTGGGATGCTCTCTCTGTGTGTTCTGCTTTTCTTTCTCTGGCTGGCTCTTAGCCTCCGTGTCAACCTTGACCCCGAGCCCTATTTTCTGGCTGCCGCTAACGACCGGGTCCTGAGCATCCTTAGAGACAGAGGGGGAGACAAAGAAAACCGGTCCGCAATGAGGATCCCCCGAGCTTGGAAATGCGACCCTCTGCTCCTCGGCGCCCCCCCCCCCCCAGAGCCGCGCGCGTGGGACGCGGATTCAGCTGCCATCCCGGGGCCTCCAAGACCTCCCCCCTCCCCCCCCCCCGCGCACGAGGAGGACGCTTTCTGGTTCGCGGCCGTCCCCAGGCTCCGAGATCCGAACCACAGGGCTCGGGGACTCCCGGGGACAGAGGGCAGCTCTCCCCTGCCCAGAGCGGAGGAGCCCGCACCACTTCCCCGGCGGAACCGCGCGCGATCTCCCCCGCCACAGTCGGGGAGCCCCGGGCGCCGCGGAGCGCGGGCTGCGGACCGCGGCGGGCACGTGGGCTCGGCCGCAGCGCTGCGCCTGGCACCGGCTCCCCGCCTCGGCCCAACCTCTCTCGGCTCCCGCCTCGGCCCCTGCCGGTGGGGAGAGGGATCCTCCCCCCTTCCACTTTGCACCAGTCCGAGGGAATTTGCGGTCGGTGACGCGCATCCTTAAGCGAGCCACCTGCAGCGCGGGGCGCGCCGCTCTGGGCGGCATCGCAGGGCTGGGCCGGCGCGGCCTGGGGACCCCGGGCTCCGGAGGCCATGCCGGCGTGGGCGCGCCGTGGCGGCCGGCTGCCGCTGCTCGGTAAGGCCCCGCACGCCCGCTCGCAAGCCCCCGCAGCCCCCCGGCGCGGCCCTCGCCCCCCCCACCCTCCCCCCCACCCCGCACGGCGGCCCCGGGCGCGCGCCTCCCGGTCCCCGCCGCCTCGCTCCTCCCCGCGCTCGCTCTTCCCTCGCTCCCGCGCCCCTCCCCTCTTCGGCGGGCCCCCGCGGCCCCCGCCGGTCCACCCCCGCGGCGTCCTCCCTCCCCTCTAACGCCGCCGCCCCGGCGCGGCCCCGCGTCCCTGACGGCGGCCCGGACCCCGCGGGCGGCCTCCCGGCGCGCTGCCCGCGGCCGGCCCGGAGCCGGGGCCGCGCCGCCCGCCTGCCCCCCGCGCCCGCGCCGCCGCCCGCTCGGCCCGCGCGCCGGGTTGCCGGGCCGTCCGCCCGAGGCCGCGGCCGCGGGGGTGGCGCCAGGTGGCTCCGGACGGCGCCTGGCGCGACCCCGGACACTCCGGAGTGGCGTCTTTGGCTCCTCGTTGGAGGCTATGATTTGCCGAGTGCGCTCGGAGGAGGCAAGGCGCCCGCCGTTCTCCCCCGGAGCTAGTCATCGCGAGTAACGACCCCCACGCCTGCCGAATTTCGGTGGGATCAGCGAATCGCCGCTTCGGGACTGTTAATACAAGCAGGATTTACATGTGAGAATATCAGCGGCCCGTGCCTGCTGTACTTGGTTTTTTTTTCTTTTTTATCCCGGCATTAAGCCCCAAGGGGGTTTTCAAGGACTCAGCTGACTGTTCCCAAATAATCTGCTGGGTAGCGCGCAGCTGGCAATGCGAGAAAGAAAGACGAAAAAAAAAAAACCCTTTAGAGCCACCTCATCGATTTGGAAAGATGAGAGGGTCGATTCGAGTTCAGGGTGAAGGAGAGAGACGTTTCTGGGACGCTGAGGAAGGAGCCCGGGAGCCTTGGGCCCCTGTCTGGTCCAGCAACCTTGGGACTGGCACCCACCGCTCCCGTCCTGGCGTCCTCCTCTGTCCTGTGAGGGTGCCCTGTGTGTCTCCTCCAGCTCCAGAATTCCAGCATTCTAACTTGAAATCTCAGTGGGACGTAAAGTAATTTTCATTAGAGACGTGCAGGAATTATTTCCAATGGCTTTTAGTAAAAATTAACTCAGAATTATCGAGTAGGAAATGGGACATAAGGGAGAAAAGAGTGGGAACACAGACATTTTGCGTTTCTTAAACATTTATCTTTGCGAACTGGTAAATATGTACATTTCAAATGTATCGTACAATATGTTTTCCGGAGTCAGCTAGCTCTCTGTTGCGTATGATGTTAAGGAGTAAGTGAATTTGTCAGTAGCATTCAGAGGCTTTCTGGAAGTACGAAGATCAGTACTTGCAACTATATTCAAGCTGCACTGAGTTCCTTTATATTTAGGAACAGTCTCAGAGATTTCTACATCTCTTTCCAGATTCTTCTAAATGAGGTATAATCTGCATGCAGCGAATATGCACACATCCCAACAGTACAGTTCCATTAGTGTTCATATGTGTATGTACCCACAAACCCTTGGATATAGATACAGAGCAATTCTAGCCCCGCCCCCTCTCAGTCAACATCCCCCAGAGGTAGCCTCGACTCTGACTTCTAATACCATCGAGTTGCCTGTTTTTGAACTGCGTGTAAACCAAATCATCCTGCATACTCCTTTAACTCCAGCTTCTTTTATTCAATATTGTGATTAGGAGATTCAGTCTTGTTCTCAGTAGCAAGGGTTTGTGTGTGGGGTGGGGGTGGGGGAGTGTGTTTTAACTGCTGAGTGCTCTTCCTAAATATGAATATACCCTACCATTTATTTACCCATTCTGTTGTTGAAGAACATTTAGGCTGTTTCCAATTTTGTATAATTAGGAGCGACACTGCTGTGAACATTCTTTTACGTGTTTTTGGTGGACCGAAACACTCATTTCTCTTAGGATGATGCCCACCAGTACAACTCCCAGATCCCAGGGAAAGGCATATATGCAATTCTGGTAGACACCATCAGTTTTCCGAAGTGGCCCTTCTGATTTAACACTCCCGCTGGCAGCTTTTGGAAGTTCCAGTTCCTCACATCTTTGCCACTCGCTGGTGTTACAGATTTTCTTGAATAAAGGAGCATAAAGTGAGAAACTTCATGGGATGACTTTAGACTATTTAAAAACTTTAAATTCCTTGAATCAGAAGATGTGATCCCCATTTCCCTTAGATTGTAAAGTTCTACCTCGTGAATACTGATGAAGCTTTCTAAGTAGGATTTCAAGATTGGAAACGTGCTTCCCATGGCTTCATGGTGCGGATACTGGGTACAAGGAGGGGGATTCCAATAGTTCAAGAAGTACGATGCTGTCTCTTTCATTCGTGTCCGAAAGTCGTGGTCAGAGCCTTGAATTACACATTTTATTGCCATCCTTTGCCCTTTTTGTTCTTCTTGCTTTATTTGCCTTCTTGTGAACTGTTAGCCTGAGGGGGGATGTTTCAGGAGCAGGTGGAGGCAGATGTGGATGCTGGACAAAGACAGGTTTGGATTAGATGGGACACCAGACCTGATGGCCTGATGTTCAGGTCCCCTTTGATTCTAAAACTCTGGTTCTAACTGTTGCCGTCATACAAATTTGGATCGGCTGTTCATTTCTTCTTGGGTACTTCGCGTCTACCCATAGTAAATCATCCTTTTAGGTTGAGTTGTGAACTCTTTTCCTTCTACTAAAGAGTGGCTCTACTTTTTATAACCAAAAGGGCACTTTCAGGGATTCTTAGTTATTAGTCAAGGGAGCGTGTATGAGAAAGAAAAACATTTTTTATTTGATAAACTTTTATTGAGCACTTATTTCCGTGCTGGGCACAAGGGGTATAAGGATGCGAGAGATCAAGGCTGGGGGAACTTATTACATATAAATAGCTAATCCTGTTCTTTTTAAGAAATGCACAGTCAGTGCCTTTCCCCAGGAAAAGCCCTGCAGCACAAAGCTGGCTCTCGGATACACCTTCCCACACAGTGGGTAAGGGTCGCTATCTATAGATGAAAAAATAGCATACTTCAATGAAAGAAACTTCAACCAGGTTAGAATGGAAATCTCAAGACTTTTGTCCCCCAAAACTACTTAAACGTAGATATACTATATTTAATGGTTGTGGGAAAGAAACTGCTCTCGCATTGAAAATTAAACTAATGGACTGTTCCAGAGTTCAATATGGCCATGTTTTAAGGCTTGAGAAGAAGACATTTTCTAAATGGTTCTCTGAACAAAGTGTATCGACCTCACTTTGCTCCCAGAGAACATCTTTGCTCCCTTGGGGAGCTCACAGGAAGGCTTAATGCCAGCACATTCTCGCCTGTCCTTTTTGTTCCTGTCATCTTGTCATTCTTGAACGAAACTAGGCAAGCAGTGTGACAAGAGCCCCTAACAATCAGTGTTCA
Source organism: Lynx rufus (assembly GCF_022079265.1). Taxonomy (NCBI): domain Eukaryota; kingdom Metazoa; phylum Chordata; class Mammalia; order Carnivora; family Felidae; genus Lynx; species Lynx rufus. Next base: position 7,629,482 of record NW_025814823.1, on the reverse strand, counting down.
AGATAACAATCTTGCTGACTCTCTTTCACCTGACACTGTCTTCATCTTTGGGTAAAGGTTCTGATTTGACAAAAAGCAAAGAACTTCAAAAGTATGGTATTGTATCATTTTTCTTGATTTTGAAAGGGATCTTGCAGAGAATAGGAGTAAGAATTTGGAGAAGGAGGTATGAGGGGCTGAGAATTAGCTTAGCCTGCTTTATCATTTGCTTTCCTTGGTCTTGCCACCCTGCTCTAGCCTTCAAATAACAGACTCTTGTGAATCTCACTGTAGGCATTTTGTCTGAGTAGAGTTTTTTGGCTTTCATCAGGTGACAGTGTGATCTTAAGATTTTTCCATGACTTCCAAAACAGCCTTAGCCACTTCTTAGCTAGGTAGCCATAGTCATGGGGCCAAAGGTTTTTCTCTCTTTTGGGGGCTATATGAGATTTACACTTAGGTGACTTCATTACATTTGGTTGATACCTCCTATGGCTTAGATGGGACACCGGACCTGGTGGTCTGATGTTCAGGTCCCCTTTGATTCTAATACCATCAGTGGTCCTCAAGTGGTAAAAGCCTTTGCAGAACTCATTGATGGTCGTTAATTTGAATCATGCAATTCTGTTCTATGGGTACCAACACATGTGGAGGAAATTTAAAAATAATACAAAGTACACACACACAGTGTTCTTTTGTGGCTAGAGGAATTGCATAAGATCCTAAAAGAGGAACTATTGTTATTTTTAAGGTTAAACAGTAAAATATTTTTTCACTGCTGTCATTAGAAGTCAAATGGTAGCCAAGAGTCCTCCAAAAATTATTTACAGTCTATACTAAAACAGGATATTGTCATTATTTATCTAGGCTGTTGTGTTTTGCTTATAAGATATTCACTGAATTCAGGCTTCACAAGCTTTGCTGCTCGAGTTATGATTTTCCTAATGTTAGGGATTCTGTTCTTGGAGGCAACGCAGATGTATTAGGACTAACAAGACAGTTAGGAAACGTGTTCTTTACTCAGGCAGGGAATTTCTCCGCACTTGAGTTCCTCATTTGTAAAGAGGAGATAAGCAGTATCTTACTCCTTCATCATTGGATGCATTCCTTGGTAGGCATGTGCTTTGCAGAAAGAGCGGTATCTGAAGTCTAAAGAAATCATTAGGATTTTCCTCCTTCCCTTCTTAGACACTTTAGAGCACCGTCCATATCTCAGACTTGTATTAAGTCCCGCATAGTACTGGTTCCTGCTTTCAAAGAGCTCACAGTCTGACGTCGGGGGCATTGGCGGGAAAAGGTCAGGCATGTAGAAGGAGAATTGCAGTTCGATTTTGGAAATCTGCACAGAGACGGAGCCTGTAACCCAGACTGAGAAAAGAAGGCCAGGCTTCCAAGTGGAGGTCATGCCAGAGCCGTGACTAGAAAGATAAGGAAGAGTTGACTGGGAAAGGGGTGGAGGAGGACATTCCAGGCAAACAGGGCGGCAGAGAAAGGGAACGGCGGTAAGAAACATGCAGTGGATGGAAAAGCAGACTTCCGTTCTGGGTGGCTGAGAGACAAAGTATAAGGCCTCCAGGGTAGAGTATCCTTTGAAAAGTTGTGATTCAGAATGTAGTCTGAAGACTGTTCAGGGGACAGCTTTAAAAAAAACTTCTGGGTTGCCAGAGGCTCAGTGTGTAATGTGTAAATAGTGTTCTGATGGGATGAGGGACCTGGACTTTACGGTGTAGACCAAGAGTCTCTGGGCGGAATTCACTGATCCATTGTATTCCTCATCAGGGTGTGTGGGTGTGTGTGTGTGTGTGTTTCCTTGTTTGTTTTGGAGAGCAGGTGAATTGCATTCATCAGGTTTTCAAAGAGGCCTGTGACTCAAGAAAGAGTAAGTAAGCACCATTGCTCTAAGTTGTTGAGGGGTTTTAAGCAGGAGGGGGGCACGCTCTGGTGCATGTTTTAGAAAGACCTTTCTGGCATCTGTATGGAGGGTGGATATCAGGCCGACAGGCCCACGGCGGGGAGGCCAGCTAGCAAGGTGTGGGCAGTAGCCCGGGCCAGGGACGACTAGGGTTTGAAGTAGGGCAGTGGTTACAGAGATGCAGAGTTGCCTCCCGGTTTGGGAATTACCAAGAGGTTAAAATGTCAGCGCTTGGCAACTGCCTGGCTGATGGGAAGTGAGGGAGGGGGAGGAGTCAAAGAGAGCTTCTGAGTTTCTGCCTTCGACTGAGAGGGAAGAGAAAGGAGGGAGTAGCTTTAGGAAGGAAAAAGGGGAGATCAGTGTGAGTTTAAGATTCCCGGGGCTGCCCAGACATGGACCCATACATACTGAAGGGATGAATTTGAAACACGTGAGCAAACCGATGGTAGTTAAAATCAAGAGAATTTGCAGAAAAAAGAGCATGAAAGGACTAGAGAGAGGACCAGACCTTAGAGCTACCCAGTTCTTTTTTTTTAAGAGCTACTCTAGTTCTAAAAAAAAAAAAAGAAAAAAAAACAAAAACCAAAAAAAAAAACACTCCTGTATGTTTCCTCTGCAGTAACAGCACTGAACACTTCTGGCCGCCAAAAGTGTGTGTGCGCGCGTGTGTGTGTGCGCGTGCGCGTGCGCGTGCGTGCGTGTTGCAGGGGGTGTTCCCCACACCAGGCAATTCTCAAATACCAGTTGGATGGCCTACAATTTCCCTCATATCTGACTCTGTACACCTGGAGACAGTATCAGATCCCACAGGTTAGGGGTTCAGGTCCCCACTCTTGCCATTTCAGATGTCAATCCCAAGTCCAGGCTGTCACCGGACTTCTGAAAGGGGGCTGGAAATCTATGGTTTTCAGGAGCACCGCCCCCCCACCCCCCCCCCCCCCCGGTTCAATTAGTTTGCTACAGCAGCTCACGGAACTTAGAAAAGCATTTTACTTACTAGAGCACCAGTTTGTTATAAAAGGATCTAACTCAGGAGCAGCCAGCTGGAAGAGAGGCATAGAGCAAGGGGTGTGGGAAGGAGACCTGGGCTTCCACACCCTCTCCAGGAAGCCGCGCTCTGGCCGCCTCCGGGTGCTCTCCGACCCGGAAGCTCATTGAATCTCCCAGTTCGAGAATATTTGTGGCGTTTTATCAGCGACTTCCCCTCTTCCCAGAGGTCAGCGGGTGGGGCTGAAAGCTCCCACCCTCTCATTACTTGGTCCTCCTGGTGATCGGCCACATCCTGAGGCCATCTAGGGCCCCCCACCCAAGTTGCATCATTAGCATCAACTTTAGTGTGCTCAATAGAGAGTCCCATCATGGATAACAAAAGACTCTCCTATCAGAACATTCCAAGGGTTTTAGGTTTGTGCCAGGAATCCGGACTGGTCAAATAGATTTATTACACCACCCCAGTCCTATCTACTGCCCTCATTTACTAGGTGCGGGGAAATGGGGCCTAGAAAGGTCGAAGGACTTTCTGCAATCCAAGCAGGTGACTCTTAGAACAGGGGCTTGAAACTCAAACTTTAAAGTCTTTGCCAGGTCTGCTCCCCAGGAGACTCACCTTGGGGAACCTGAAAATGAGGTGCCCCGGCATTCTCTGATTTGTTTTATAATGTCTACATCCATCACACTTTCAGTGGAGAAGATTCTACTTTTACCAAAAATTTTATTTTCGATTGGTGCTAATTTTTTTTTTTTTTTCTCCACTTAGCCCCACCTCCACTCTAGCCCTGCATTTGCAAATCTTGACGCTTTGGGAACACTTTTCCAATTCCAAAGTTGTCTTCATTCCTCAGACTGTGTTTAGAACTGGACTCTAGGGGGATACGCATCGACTCTTGATTTCGACTCAGGTCATGATCTCATGGTTAATGGGTTCAAGCCCCACATCGGGATGGCGGTGTGGAGTCTGTTGGGGATTCTCTCCCTGCCCCTCCCTCTCTCTCCCCCCCCCCCCAAAATAAATAAATAAGTAAACATTTAAAAAAAAAAAAAGGAACTGGACTCTGGGAAGTGCTACCAGGGTTTTGGAATGGATTCTCATTAAGAACTTTAATCTCCATGGCGGCCGATTCTTCCTTTGGCTGTTTTCAAAGTTGGGTCTATTAAGGTACAATTGTCCTATTGCAAATTTTACCCTTTTTGGTGTGCAATTATATAACTAGCACCACTATTAAAATATAGAACATTTCCGTTCCACCCCCTGCCCAACCCACCCCAGAGCTTCTCTTACTCTTCTTTGTAGTTAATCAACCCCAATACCCAACATCCAACCCCTGGCGACCCGTGACTTCTTTTCTGCCCCTATCATTTTTCCTTTTCCAGAAGGTCATGTAAGTGGAATTTTATAATATGGAGACTTTTGAGTCTTTCTTTCACGCCTCGTAATTACGTGAGATCTATCCATGTTGCTATGTATATCAGTAATCAGGAAACAAAAGTAAGTGAATTACCTTTGAAGATATAGTTGGCCTTATTAAGTGCTCCATGAATCGGGCAGCGCCCCATGTAGCAGGTAGAGGGGAGCTCCAGGAGCTGTGCAAAACAGAAGGGTTTTCTAGACAGACGTGAGATAGGGCAGTTAGCAAAAGAAAAGAAAGGGTTGTTGCAGACAAGGTCACTTTCCCTTAGGGGCATATACAGGGTGTCTTATTAGGTGGATTGCTTCATCTTTCTTTGGGGCTTGGGGATGGCCCCTGTGACAGATTAACTCATTGGAGCTGACCGGAAGACATTTCTGACTAACTGGTTAAGACTACATTTCTGGGAAAGGTTGAAACGGGAATTAGGTGAGGTATTAAGCCCCGGTTTGGTGACTTGGCCTAGCGTAAATAGCTCTGTTTGGGCCTGTGGTTTTCTTTTTAACAGTACTTTTTTTTTTTTCCTTTCTGTTGCTGAGTAGTATTTCATTATTGGACGTGGCACAGTTTGTTTAGCCATTAATCAGCTGAAGTTCATTTGTTTGCTTCTAGTTTCTGGCAGTTGTCAATAACGCTGCTATAAATACTTGAAGGCAAGTTTTGCTGTGAGCACAGGTTTTAATTTCTCTTGGGTACACACCCAGAAGTGGCATTGTGTTGCTGGAATGTTTGCTCAGTGAACGTTCAACGTTATGAGAAACTGCCAGTTTCTCAAGGTCATTGTCATCACTTGGTATGTTTTTTGTGTTTGTTTTTTAACCCTCCTAATAGGGGTACAGCATATGTCATGGTGGTTTTAATTTACATTTGCCGAATGACTGATGATGTTGGTCGTCTTTCCGTGTGCTTAACTGTCATCCCGTATTATGTTTGGTGAAGTGTTTCCTAAAATCTTTTGCCTATTTTTTAAAAATCAGGTTGTTTGTTTTGAAAATATTTTTCCCAGTCTATGGCTACTCTTTTCATTTTTCTAAGAGAGTATTTTTGGAGAGCAGAAGTTATTCTTTCTGATGAAGTCCACTAGTGGAGAAAATTAGCCCTGGACTAGACACTGCTCTGGTCCCACCTAACCAAGCTTAAAGGAAGACCTGAAAGGAATAAAATGTTTACAGTGAACTCAACTGCCTCCCATAAAAATGTTCAAAAATATGTAACCACATGCAGAAATATCTGACACCAGGCGAAATTCACAATGCCCAGCAACCAGTTACAAGTTAATAGACAAAGGATAAAAATTCAACCCATAATAAGGAGAAAAATCAGTCATGAAGAAGAGACCCAGAAGTGACCTCAAATACAGAATTAGTAGGCAAGAACATTCAAATAGTTGTTATATTATATTCCACATAGTCCTGAAGCTAGAGGAAAGATTAGACAAGCTAAGCAGGGACATAGTAAATACAAAAAAAAAAAAAAAAAAAAATCACACAAATTGAACTTCTAGAGATGAAAATTATGATTACACTGGAAGGGTTTGACAGCATACTGACTGCAGAAGAAAGGATTAGTGAACTTGAAGATGGCAATAGAAACAATCCAAAATGAACAGAGAGAAAAGACAAAATAAAATGAATAGAGCATCTGTGAGAACTTTGGTTGGTCATAGATACATGTAAGTCTGCTATTAGAATGTATCCTTTTTCTCTGATGCTTTTAAGAGTTCCTCTTTATGATATATTGTTGTAGTTTTCTTCCTGAGTCATGTGTTTGGGTTTTGTTGGGCTTCTTACCTGTGGGTTTACATTTATATCAGGTTTGGAAATGAAATTTTTCCTCCATTATTTTATCAGCTATCTTTTTCTGACCTCCTTTTCCCCATTATTTCCCATGACATGGATATTTGACCTCCAGAAGTGAGTAAATATAAGATTTTTTTTTTATTGTTTAAACCCCTATGGAAGATGATTGACTATTTAATGCAAAATAATAACAGTAACTTGTTGGGTTTATACCTTATATAGAAATGCAATGTGTGATAGTGATAACACAAAACCTGGAAGGGATGAAATTGAAATATACTATTGTAAAGTCCTTATAGTAAAAGTTTTTCAAAAGTTTATTTATTTTTGGGAGACACAGACAGAGCACAAGTAGGGGAGGGGCAGAGAGAGAGAGGGAGGCACAGAAGCCGAAGCAGGCTCCAGGCTCTGAGCTGTCAGCACAGAGCCCGACCGCGGGGCTCGAACTCACGAACCACAAGATCGTGACCTGACCTGAAATTGACACTTAACTGACTGAGCCACCCAGGCACCCCTGTAAGCTCTTTATATTATACATAATGTGGTATAACAGCACTTAAAAGACTGCTTTAGGGTAAAGATGCATACTATAAAGCTTAAAGCACTTGCTTAAATAACAAAACAAAGCATTATAGCTAATCACTGAAGAAATAAGATGAAGTAGAATCATAAAATATACTCAATTATTCCCAAAGAAGGTAGAAAAAGAGGAAAGGGGGGAAAAAAGGACAGATGGAACAAACAGAAAACAAAGAATAGTATGAGCCTAAGCCTATTAATAATCTCGTTAAATTTCAATGATTTACACATCAAATTAAAAGGCAGAGGTTGTCAGACTTGGTTAAAAACAAAAACAAAACCCAAAAAGCAAGACCCAACTTATATGGTGCATAAATAAAGTCAACCTTGGATGTGAAGACGCAAATAGGTTAAACGTAAAAGGATGGGGGAGGGGAGAAAATTCCATGCCAACCAACACTAATCAGAAGTTGGAGAAGCTAAATAACAGACAAAGTATATTTCAGAGCAAAAATATTACAAGAGGCAGAAAGTTATGTCATAATGCTATAAGGCTTAAGTCATCACAAGACAAAAATCATAAACACTCATGCATTTAACCGAGCTTGAAAATACATGGATCAAAATCTGATTGAACTTGCAAGGAGAAATGGGCCAATTCAGAGAGTTCAATACCCTGATAATTGATAGGGAAAAAAAAAGAAATCAGTAATTTATAGAAGACTTGATCAACCGGCTTGATCTAATTTACATTTAGAGAACATTGCACTCAACAACAGCTGAATGTACATTCTTTTCAAGTGCATACAATACACTTATCAAGCTAGATCATATTCTGGGCCAGCAGACAAGCTTCAGTAAATTTTAAAAGATTCAAGACATACAAAGTTTATCCTGTGACTACAGTGGTATTAAATTAGAAATTAATAACAGAAAGGCACACGGAAAATCCTCAAATATTTGGAAACCAAAGAACACATTTCTAAATAATCCTTGGGTCAGTGCAGTAACCAAAAAACAAATGAGAATGTACATTGAACTGAGGGAAAATGAAATGCAATATATTGGGATTTGAGGGACGTTCCTAAAGCAGTACTTAAGAGGAAATTGGTAGCATTAAATTATTAATTATTAAATGATTAGCATCCTTAAATTGTAATGCTACAAATTCAGACCAGTGGGCTTGAATTCAAGCACAAGCTAGAGGAGGAAAATAACAAATTAAACCCCATGTAAATAAAAGAAAGGAAACAAATATCAAAGTGAAAAATCAATTCAATAGGGGGGGAAAGGAGAAAATCAATGCAACCAAGAGCAATAAAGGATCAGTAATATTGCTAGACTTCTAGCCAAACTGATCAGGAAAAAAAGAGAGAAGACATAAATTTGAGGTATCAGGAACAAGAGAGGCAACATCACTATAGAATCTATAGATATTAAAAGGATAATATGGAAATATTATTAATGACTTTATGCCTATACATTGACAACTTCCATTTAATGGAAAAAAATACCTTGAAAGACATATATTACCAAAGTTCATTTGAGGAAAATCAATAATCTAAATAATGTTATGTCTGTTAAAGAAATTGAATTTGTAGGGGCTCTTGGGTGGCTCAGTAGGTTAAGTGTTCTACTTTGACTCAGGTCATGATCCCGCGGTTCGTGAGTTCGAGCCCCACGTCGGGCTCTGTGCTGACAGCTCAGAGCCTGGAGCCTGGTTCAGATTCTGTGTCTCCCTCTGTTTCTGCCCCTCCCCTGCTTGCACTCTCTCTCTCAAAAATAAGTAAAAACATAAAAAATATATACATTAAAAAAAATAAATTGAATTTGTAGTTAAAAATATTTCCACAGCGGAAGCACCTGGATGGCTCAGTTGGTTAAGCATCTGACTCTTGTTCAGCTCAGGTCATGATCTCATGGTTCATGGGTTCTAGCTCTGCATCAGGCTCTGCACTGACAACACAGAGCCTGCTTGGGGTTCTGTCTCCCTCTCTATCTGCCCCTCCTCTGCTCACTCTCTATCTCTCTCCCTTAAAAATAAATAATAAATATATATTTTTTAATTCCCATGATGAAAACTACTGGAGTAAATGGCTTTACTGGGGAATCCACCAAATGTTTAAAGAGGAAATAATACCAATTCTATGCAAACTTTTCCAGAAAATATAAGAGAAGATAATGCTTCTCACCTCATTCTATGAGGCCATTTCTATGGTACCCAAACTGAGGATATTACTAGCAAAAAAACACAAAAATAAACCTGCAGGCCGATAATTACCGTAATATAAATGCAAAAATTTTTAGCAGTACTTTAACAAATGGAATTCAACAATATATAAGCAAGATAATACATCATATCCAACTGGTATTTATTTCAGGAAGGCAGGGTTGGTTAACATTTGCAAATGAATCAAATGTTAGTTCACCATATACACACAATAAAAAAGAAAAATCACTAAAAAAACAAAACCAAAAACAAACCTATATGATCATCTCAATAGATACCAAAAAATGCATTTGACCAAATTCCACATCCATTCCTAATAAAATTTCCCAGCAAAGTAGGAATAGACATGATCCTCCTCCAATTAAGTAAGAGTATCTATGAAAATCCTTTAGCAAACATCATACTTAATATCAAATGGCTGAACATTTTGTTTTTTGTTTTTTGGTGTTTTTTTTGTTTTTGTTTTTTAAATTTTTTTTTTTGACGTTTATTTTTGAGACAGAGAGAGACAGAGCATGAACAGGGGAGGGGCAGAGAGAGAGGGAGACACAGAATCTGAAACAGGCTCCAGGCTCTGAGCTGTCAGCACAGAGCCCGACGCGGAGCTCGAACTCTCGGACCGCGAGATCATGACCTGAGCCGAAGTTGGACGCTTAACCGATCAAGCCACCCAGGCGCCCCAAATGGCTGAACATTTTGTACTAAGATCAGAAATAAGGCAGGGATGTCCATTCTCCCTACTCTTCAACATTGTGCTGGAGATTCAGCTAGCGTAATAAGGCAAGAAAAAGAAATCACAAGCATCCAAATTGGAAAAGAAGTAAAACTGTCTTTATTTGCAGACAACATGATCATCTGTGTATAAAATCCTTTGGAACTTACAAAAAAGTAATCACAACTAATAAACAAGTTATGCAGGTTTGTAGGACACAAGATCAGTGTAGAAATTAAATCGTGTTTCTAGAACTAACAATCAGAAATGGGAGAAAAAATATAAGGTAGCTTAAAAAAGATGAAATTGGGATAAAGAAAGGCAAGATCTGTACACTAAAAACTATACATTGCTAAGAGAAATTAAAGGAGACCTAAATAAAGAGAGATATACCATATAGATGTATTATAAGACTCATATTGTTAAAATGTCAGTCTTGCTCAGTTGATCCAGTGACTCAATACAATTCCGTCAATATCCCTGCAAACCTTTTTTGCAGGTTTTGACAGGCTCGTTCTGAAATTAACATGAAAATGAGAGATCTACAATACCCAAAACAACTGTGAAAAGAACATCTTGATTTCAAGACTTATTATAAAGCAACAATAATTGAAACAACGTGGAATTGGCATCCAGATAGACAAATAGATCAATGGAAAAGTATATGCAGTCAATTTATTTTTGATGAAGGTATACAAGTAATTCAGTGGAGAAATCAATACTCTTTCAGTGAATGGTGCTGAAACAATTGAATATTCACATGTAACTATAATCATATGAAAAGTTTTGACCCATAGTCATACATAAAAAGTCTACTCAGAATGGGGTGCTTGGGTGGCTCAATTGGTTGAGCATCCAACTCCTGGTTTCAGCTCAGGTCATGATCTCTTGGTCTGCAAGTTTGAGCCCCACATAGGGCTCTACACTGACAGTGCAGAGTCTGCTTGGGATTCTCTCTCTCCCTGTCTCTCTGCCTCTTCCCCGCTTTTGCACATGCGCCCTCTCTCAATAAATAAATAAACAAAAAAAATGTTTTTTAAAGTACCCAAAATGGATCATAGACCTAAATGTAAAACTAAAATGTACATTTAAAACCTGAAACTCTAAAACTAGGAGAAAACCTTTATAACCTTAGATGGAACAAAGAATTTTTAGATACAAAACCAAAAGCATGATCCATAAAAGGAAGATTGATAAATTGGACATCTTCAAGATTAAGAATTTTCGTCTTCAAAAGACAAGCCACAGATTGGCAGAAAATAATTGTCAATTACATATTTGATAAAGGACTTGTATCCAGAATATATTTTTAAAAAGAACTCTCGGGGCGCCTGGGTGGCGCAGTCGGTTAAGCGTCCGACTTCAGCCAGGTCACGATCTCGCGGTCCGTGAGTTCGAGCCCCGCATCAGGCTCTGGGCTGATGGCTCAGAGCCTGGAGCCTGTTTCCGATTCTGTGTCTCCCTCTCTCTCTGCCCCTCGCCCATTCATGCTCTGTCTCTCTCTGTCCCAAAAATAAATAAACGTTGAAAAAAAAAAAATTAAAAAGAACTCTCAAAACCTGAAGATGGCCAGGTAGGCGGCTCCTGAACTCACTTTCTCCCATGGACACGCAACATCGACAGCTGCACATGGAACATTTTCTCTGAAAGAAATCCAGAAACTAGCTAAGTGGCTCCAACGCAATGAGGAAATGAGGAAAAAAACCCACATTGAAATGGGTGGAAAAGACAGAGACACATGTCAATCTCACCAGAACCCAATCCCTGACATAGCAATCAATATACAAATGAGAGGGAACTCACCACCCTCAGCTCCCCCCTGAGTAATGAAAGGGTTTGTTTGACCCAACATCTAGCATTCCTATTTTTTAAGGCTTCCACCTTGGGACTGGCTCCCAGAACTCCTGGCTCTGAAAAACAGTGGCTCTGAAAAACAATGGGGCTTGCATCCTTGAGACTATACCAAACAAAGAAACAGATTGTAGCAAACAAAGAAGCAGTTCTTTGGGCCTGGGAGGACTCCCTGTGGTTATCCCCCCAGGGTGCGGTGCAGAAGCCACAGATAGAAATGTCTCCCAGTCTTTCCTTAAAGGTCCCTTAAAGGGACCTGTTGGCAGCCTGAGGGTTAGGCTCCTAATTTAACATCTATCTAGGAACTGACTGTGATCCTGCCCAAGACTGGGGAGGCTAGCAAGCATGTCTCTACATTTTCCTTCTGTTAATATCTCCCTGAAAGGAGCATGTGTACGGGTTTGGAGCCCTGACTTTAAATGCTACTACCTTTGAGTCACCCTTCTAGTCACTGTTCATCTTACTTAGGTCCTCCCCTTTGCGACACTGACAGGGTCTTGGCCCAACCCTCACTCTTAGGAACCAGTGACTTGGACAATCACAAGGGTTTGAGGGCCAACAAAGACCTAAGCCTGGACTTTATGAGAAGGTTCCTCTCCTGCATGAGACCATTCTGCGAAGGTTGGGAGAGGTGGCTGTTTTATCCAATGCACGGACACCAACACAGAGAGTCAAGGAGAATGAAAAGGAGTGTGTTCCAAAGAAAAGAAGAAGTGAAAACTCCGGAAACAAACCTTAGTGAAACAAAGATAAATGGTTCACCCATAAAGAGTTCAAATTAGCGGTCATAAAAACTCAACGGAAATACAAAAGATCATGAGACTATTATGGACACTTATATGCAAACAAATCGGACAATCTAGAAGAAATGGATAAACTTCTAAAAACATACAACCTATCGAAGACTGAACCGGGAAGATCAACAGAAAATTTGAACAGAATCGCTAATAAGGAGATTGAATCGGTAATGAAAAATCTACCAACAAAGAAAATCCAGGACCAGTTGGCTTCATTTGTGAATTCTACCAAACATTCAAGGAAGCATGAATGCCAATCTTTCCAGAAAATTCTTCCAGAAAAAAAAGAGGGAAACACTTACAAAGTCATGTTATGAGGCAGCATAACCCTGAAACCAAAACCAGGCAAAGACATTACAAGAAATGAAAACTACAGGTCAATATCCCTGATGAAAATAGATGCAAAAATTCTCAACAAAATACTTGCAATCCAAATTCAACAATACCTCAAAAAGGCCATACGCGATATCTAGAGGGATTTGTCCCAGGGATGCCAGGGTGTGTCAGCATCTGAAAATCAATCGATGTGATACGCCACATTAACAAAATGGAGAACAAAAACCCTAGGATCATCTCAATAGATGCAGAAGAAGCTTTTTAAAAAATTCAACATCCATTCATTGGGGGCTTAGACGGTTAAGCATCCCTGGATTTTTAACTCAGGTCGTGACCTCACAGTTTGTGAGATCAAGCCCAGTGACAGGTTCTGTGCTGACAGCTTGGAGCCTGTTTGGGATTCTGTCTGTCTGCCCCTTCCCTGCTTGCACTCTTTCTCTCTCAAAATAAATAAACATTAAAAAAAAAAAAGTAATTCCATTTACAGCTGCATCATAATAAAACACCTACGAATAAATATAACTGAGGAATTAACAACTCTGTACACTGAAAAGTATAAGATATTGATCAAACACATTAAGACAAATAAATGGAAAGAATTTCCATGGCTATGGATTAGAAGAATTAACATTGTCCAAATGTCCATACTATTTAAAGCCACCTACAGAGTCAATGCAATCTCTATCAAAATTCCATGGCATTTTTCACAGAAATAGGAAAACAATCCTAAAATTTGTAATGAACCACAAAAGACCCTAAATAACCAAAGCAATATGGAGAAAGAACAAAGTGAAAAGCATCACACTTTCTGATTTCAAACACTGTTACTGAGTTCTATAGTATTTAAATTTTTTTTTCAACGTTTTTATTTATTTTTGGGACAGAGAGAGACAGAGCATGAACGGGGGAGGGGCAGAGAGAGAGGGAGACACAGAATCGGAAACAGGCTCCAGGCTCCGAGCCATCTGCCCAGAGCCTGACGCGGGGCTCGAACTCACGGACCGCGAGATCGTGACCTGGCTGAAGTCGGACGCTTAACCGACTGCGCCACCCAGGCGCCCCGATATAGTATTTAAAACAGTACAGTATTGGCACAAAAACAGACACGCAGATCAATGAAACAGAATAGAGAGCCCGGAAATAAACTCATGCACATGTGGTTAATTAATTTGTAACAAAGGGGCCAAGTGTATACAGTCGGGGAAAGATGACGTATACAGTTGGGAAAACTGGACAGCCACATGCAAAATAATGAAACTATACCACTATCTTATGCCATACACAAAAATCTCGAAATAGGTTAAAGACTTGAATGTAAGACCTAAAACCGTAAATCTCATAGAAGAAAACACAGGGGGTAATCTCCTTGACATCTGTCTTAACAAGATTAGATTTTTTTTGGATTTGACACCAAAGGCAAAAGTAACAAGAGAAAGAATAAATGAATGGGACTACACAAAACTAAAAAGCTTTGGCACAGCATCAGAAACCATCAAAAATATGAAAAGGTAACCTGTGGAATGGAAGAAAACATTTGCAAATTATATATCTGATAAAGGATTGATATCTAAAATACAAAAATAACTCCTACAACTCAGTAGCAACAAGAAAGAAAGAAAGAAAGAAAGAAAGAAAGAAAGAAAGAAAGAAAGAAAGACAAAAGAAGAAAAAGAAATCTGGTTGGAAAATGCACAGAAGAAATGAGTAGACCCTTTTCCCAAAGAGGACAGCATCACTAATCATTAGGGAAATGCAGATCAAAACCACAATGTTAGAATTCTAACCACCTGTTAGAATTGCCGTCATTAAAGAGACAAAAGATGACAAGTGTTGGCAAGGATATGAACAAAAGTGAACCCTTGTGCTCTATTAGAGGGAATGTGTACAGCTACCTTGGAAGAGTATATAAGTTACCAAAAAAATTAAAAATAGAGCCTTTGATCCACCAATTCTACTTCAGGGTGTGTATCTGAAGGATAATCACTATCTCAGATAGATATCTGCAACCCCCTACCCCCAACAGCACTTTTTACAGTAGCCAAGACTTGGAAACAATTTCAGTATCCACTGATGGATGAGTGGTTAAAGAAAATGTGAGATAGATAGGTAGGCAGGTAGGTGGATATACATCTATATGTATACTGTTTTCCATAGTAGCTGTGCCCCTTTACATCCCCTCCAATAGTGTACAAGGGTTCTCTCTCTCTCTTTTCTAATGTTTACTTATTTCTGAGAGAGAGAGAGCATGAGTGGGAGAGGGACAGAGAGAGACACACACACCCAGAATCTGAAGCAGGCTCCAGGCTCTGAGCTGGACGTGGGGCTCAAACCCACGGACCACGAGATCATGACCTGAACCGAAGATGAACGCTTAACTGACCGAGCCACCCACGTGCCCCACAGGGTTCTTTTTTTGTCCACATCCTCGCCAACACTTGTCATCTTTTGTCTTTTAAATGATGTTTATTCTAACAGGTGTTAGATAACATTTCATTGTGGGGTTTTTTTGTTTTTTTTTTTTTAAGTTTATTTTGTGAGAGAAAGAGTGCAAGCAGGGAAGGGACAGAGAGAGGGAGAAAGAGAGAGAATCCCAAGCAGGCTCCTCACTGCCAGCTCAAAACCAGACGTGGGGCTCTAACTCATGAAACTGTGAGAAAACGACCAGAGCTGAATCCAAGAGTCAGATGCTGAACCAACTGAGCCACCCAGGTGCCCCACCATTGTGGTTTTGGTTTGTATTTCCCTAATGATTAGTGATGTTGCCCTCCTTGGAAAAAGGAGGCACAGTTTCCAACCAGATTTCTTTTTCCTCTCTCTCTCTCTCTCTCTCTCTCTCTCTCTCTCTTGTTGTTGCTATTGAGATAGGTATCTATCTATTTATGAATATTATTCCACTGTAAAAAAAGAAAGAAATTTTTGACAACATGAATGGACCTTGGGGGCATTATGCTAAGTGAAATGAGTCAGAGAGAGTAAGATAAATACTGCATGATGTCACTAATCTGTAGAATCTAAAAAATCAAACTCACAGAAACAGATCAGATTGGTGGTTGTGAGAGGCATGGGGGTGGAAGAAATGGGTGAAGGTGGTCAGAAGGTACAAACCTCCAGTTATAAAATAAATTCTGGGGATGCAATTGTATACCTTAACCTTATACAATGTTACATGTTGACAGTAACATAATAAAACTAGGAGGAAAAACTATCAAAACAATAATAAGAAAATAAGCAACCCAGTTTTAAAAGGCTTGAATTGGACAAAATATGTGGACAGAAACACTGCCAAAGAATGTAAAGTATGTCATATAAGCATCTGAAAGGATACTGAACATCATTAGTAGGAAAATAAATGTTAAAACCACAATGAGATATCATATACCTAGTACAATGGCTAAAATTACAAATTCCCATCATACCAAGTGTTGGTGAGGATGTGAATTCCACAGCTGGAATCCCCATACAATGACAATAGGGATATAAAATGATACAACCTCTTTGGAGAGCAGTTTGGCACGAGAAAGTTACATAGACACCTCCCTCCCATATGACTTGGGTACTCCAATCCTTGGTATTTAGTCAAGAAAAATAAAAGCATATGTCCATGCCAAGACTTTCATACAAATATTCATAGCAGCTTTATTTGTAAGAGGCTAAAAGTGGAAACAATTTAAATTCTGTCAACAGGTAAATGAATTCAAATATTGTGTTATATCTATATAATAGACTACTACCCATCAGTTAAAAGGCATGAGCAACCGATATACTGCTACAATAGGGATGAATCTAAAAATAATACGTGCTGATAGAAGCCAGACAAAACCAGAAATGTCGTACTATGTGATTCCGTTTATATGAAATCCTGGAAAATTCAAGCTAATCTATAGTGACAGAAAGGAGATCAGAGGTTGCTTGGTATGTGGCTGTGGGGTGAGTAGGAGGGAGGGATTACAGAGAGGCACGTGGCAACTTTTGGGGGCACAGAAACTTGACTGTGGCGATGGTTTTACAGATAGATATGTATTTATGTCAAAACTTACCAAATTATGCATTCTAAATATGTTCAGCTTATTGTATATTAATTATACTGAATAAAACTATTTGAAAAAAGAGTAGGGAGGGGCAAAAACCACTAGGGAATAGCATAGAGCAGGGAAAGGTCTTGAATTCTCTAATTTTGTTTCGTTTTCCCCTATCCCTTGCAGCTGTGCTCATTTGATTTCCCTTAAAAGACTAGGGTTGGGGCACCTGACTGGCTCAGATGGAAGAACATGCAACGCTTGATCTCGGGGTCCTGAGTTCGAGCCCCATGTTGGGTCTAGAGATTTTTTTTTAAAAAAAGAAAAAGGGGGAAAAAGACTAGGAGCTATATTAAGGGAATTAAAAAGTACATAATGACTAAATGCTAATGTGATTGTAGTAAAACTATTCAATTCACACCTTACATGTAGCTGTGTAAATTGGTATGGCACCTTTGGAAAACCAAATGGCGATGCATTCCAAGAACCATTGAAGTGTGTTTATATCCTTTAATCCACTAATTCCACTTCCAGAAGTTGATACTAAAGAAATACCATTTTATTTTATCTTATCTTATCTTATTTTAAGTTTATTTATTTTGAGAGAGAGAGCGCGAGACAGAGAGAGAGTGTGTGCACTCGGGAGCAGGGGAGGGGCGGAGAGAGAGGGAGACCGAGGATCCCAAGCAGGACCTGCACTGTCATTACCGAGGCCAACACACCGCTCGATCCCACGAACTGTGTGATCGTGACCCGAGCCGAAATCAAGAGTCGGACGTTTAACCGACTGAACCACCCAGGCCCCCCAAATGACGGTTTTGGTTTTTTTTAATACGATATTTATTGTCAAATTGGTTTCCAGGCAACACCCAGTGCTCATCCCAACAGGTGCCCTCCTCCATGCCCATCACCCACTTTCCCCAACAGTTTTGGTTTTTTTTAAAGACATAAACTTATTTTCTGGAGAGGCAGAAAATAAAATTTAGAAAGCTTTAAAACGCATGAAGAAAGCTGAATCATAAGATAGAGGATGAGAAAGCTGAAAAGTAACCCGATTTCCACTGCAGGACCCCCACACGAGTATAAATTGCTAACAGCAGGCTCCCAGAACTTGGGCTGCTGACACGAGAGAGGAGTCTCCCCTGGGGAATCTGATTAGCCCAGGAGAAAACCTAAAAATAACCATACAGAGACGATGGGACAGCAAGTCAGACTTCATTCTTATATATGAGCACACTGTCCAGGATCGTCAATCATTTGGGGGAAAACATCCAAATGATAGGAGAACAAAAAGTGAAGGAGAGAGAAAGAATCAAAGAAATAGTTCAAAAAACTTTTCCTAAGAGAAGAATATGAGTTTCTGGATTGAAAAGGCCCCCTGAGGGGCGCCTGGGTGGCACAGTCGGTTAAGCGTCCGACTTCAGCCAGGTCACGATCTCGCGGTCCGTGGGTTCGAGCCCCGCGTCGGGCTCTGGGCTGATGGCTCAGAGCCTGGAGCCTGTTTCCGATTCTGTGTCTCCCTCTCTCTCTGCCCCTCCCCTGTTCATGCTCTGTCTCTCTCTGTCCCAAAAATAAATAAAAAAACGTTGAAAAAAAAAATTTAAAAAAAAAAGAAAAGGCCCCCTGAGCATCTTGCACGACGGATGAAAATAGACTGTCCGTAAGGCACATAATTCTAAAACTTTTAGGGCACAAAGGAAACATTTCACAAGCATCCGTAAAGAAGAAGAAATTGCTTGCATGCAAATAAGCAGTTCCTCAGGGCACTACCCTTACTTCAAATTCTTAGCAGCCACTATGCTTATTTCACGTGGTCAATATCACATTGGACGGCACAAAGACTATTTCTATCATTGCAGAACCTTCTAGAAGACAGCACTGCTCCAAGTACCCCTGCCCCTGATTCATAGTGAGACTTGATTTTGATGAAGTTGTATTTCATATGTACTTTCCCGTTGGCCACCTTTGCCAGATTAATTTTGTTTTGTTGTTTGGTTGTACAATGAATACATACTTTCTTTTCAAGGTGTGCGTGTTATCAACATCCTTGTCTTTATTTTGTTTTACAGTTGTTTTTTCAGCAATGATATTTGAGACTATTACAAATCAAGATCTACCTGTGATCAAGTGTGTTTTAATCAATCATAAGAACAATGATTCATCACTGGGGATATCATCATCGTATCCCATGGTAAAGTAATGTTAAAATTCTAACTTTAGCTATTTTCTCTAGAGACCATACTTTGTAAGCTGTTGAGGCCTACCATGGCCATATGGATTTTTCTTTCTGTGTTTGGAAGTATATTATGTACTCATATGCACTCCATTCCATCCAGATCACGTTCTCTCGGGTTTGAATTCAGGAAGGACACCAATGCTAAGCATGAATAGTAAGAGAAATTGCCCTTTCTCCTTGAAGAGAACCCAAGCTTCTCCCTCAAACCTGAGCCCCTAATTTCCAACTGCCTCCTGGTTATGGTTAAAATGGGTTTTCCGTTTGCTCATTAAAATCTACCTACCTATTTTATTTCATCTCTACTTCCCCAAACCTGCTCATATGCTTGTGTTAACTGATTTCTGTTTCTGGCCCTGTCTAGTTCCCAGGCTTGAAAGGTCAGCATCGTTTTGGGCTGCTTCCTCTCCCTTACCTTCACATTCGGTCAGTTACCAAGTCTTGTCAATTTCCTTGCTTTGCTAGCTCTCACTTAATCTCCTCCTATTCTCTGGTCCCACAGCCACTTCCAGAATTCAAGCCCTCAGTATCTCCCCCATAATCCCAATGATATCGCAAGGGACTTCTTCCTTCTAGAGTTCATCTCAGACAGGGCTGCCAGACTGTTCTTTCTGAGGCACAGCTACATCCTTCACTGCCTGGCTTGGACCCTTCAGTGACTTCCCATTAAGCTGACATGAGATTGCTCTATTATCCGACTCTGGCTCCGTCGGGTTCCACCTTTGTTCTTCATCACCCTTCTCCTCCAAGCAGTTCGTATAACAGCTTAGGTATTTACTCAGAAGAAGGAAGCTTAAATAACAGAGGACTGAAAATATTTCAAAATATTAGAAACATACGGCAAAAAGGGAGCATACCTTAGCCGATTCCGTGAACATTTTCAGTGAAGGATTCATGCCGATGGGTAGTCACTGCTTTCTTTTACATGGGTGTAATACCTAAACACATAACACGGCGCCCTGAACTTCACTCCCCACCCCCCTAAAATCAGAGATAGCAAAAATATTCTCAAATTTTAAAAATAGTGTGAATTTTATAAGAATATAAAACTTCTGGGGGCGCCTGGGTGGCTCAGTCGGTTAAGCGTCCGACTTCGGCTCAGGTCCCGATCTCATGGCTTGTGAGTTCGAGCCCGGCGTCAGGCTCTGGGCTGATAGCTCAGAGCCCGGAGCCTGCTTCAGATTCTGTGTCTCCCTCTCTCTCTGACCCTCCCCCATTCATGCTCTGTCTCTCTCTGTCTAAAAAATAAACAAACATTATAAATAAATAAATAAATAAATAAATAAATAAAACTTCTGATTTAAAACATGATTTTTTATGTCAGATTTTTAACAGAAATTGGCATCATAACATATTGCTTATTAATAATGACATTTTGCATACACAGGATTTCCGCGTGGACAAAAAAATGTTAATATTATTTGCCATCATGTTTTAAACTTTTATTGTCTTTTCAACTTAAGAAAATAGCTGCTTACGTTTCAGTGTTTTCTTATAAAATACAGTCTTCAAGAAAAGCTAATAATGGGTCTTGGTTCCTAGTAGTAAGCCCTGCATTATTTTTTTCATTCAGTATAAATTGTATGCTTATGCAATATTCAGGATTGGATTAAGACCTCATAGCTCTCAAACAGCGTTTCACAGACAATCCTGCAAATCCTAGATGCTGCAAAGATGTCTGCACAGCTTTTACCTCCTTGAAGCTGAAGCTGCTCTTTTTGGGTATTTTCCTACTTTAACGTGAAGTGGATTATTAGGGTAGCAGCGTTCTTGAAAATAATGGTTTAGATTTCATCCACAGTTCACACTGCTCAGATGAGACATCTTTCTTTCTTTCTTTCTTTCTTTCTTTCTTTCTTTCTTTCTTTTAAAGTTTATTTATTTTTGAGAGAGAGAGAGTGACAGAGCGTGAGCAGGGGAGGGTCAGAGAGAGGGAGACACAGAATCTGAAACAGGCTCCAGGCTCCGAGCTGTCAGCACAGAGCCCGATGCGGGGCTCGAACTCACAAGCCGTGAGATCATGACCTGAGCCGAAGTCAGGGACTTAACCGACCGTGCCACCCAGGTGCCCCAGATGAGACATCTTTCTGGGAATCTTATAGTTCGGGCACGTTCTGAATAAGCAAGCACTCTAGTAGACATAATGTGCCAATGTAACTCGAATAAATAGGCAGCTACATCCTTAGCTGTGTTACCAATATATCCTAGAACCAAAGTAAGATGATTTTACTGTTCCCACAACCCACTTAATTGTTTAAAGTCATCATTTATCATTTCTGTTTGAAGATGAATGTGGTGTGGGTGCTGGGTTTCTCCACTGCAGAGTTACTATTTGTTTTCTTTGTAATTAACAAGTATCTGGGGGAAGATGCAAATATCCGGTTTCTCCTCCAATTTTCACCTACTGATTTTAGCACCCGTTGGGGATCTTGCCACAACAGTTTTACTGTGATGTTTGCCTAAGGGTGATTTTCTTTTTCCCCCCTTCCCTCTACATTTACAAAGTGGAATTCTGTGAAGAAGAGCTATCTCTTCTTTCTATTCAATTTATTCATATCAATATGGACTCAGAGATATTTATTTGATTCTATGAGTTATGACCTGAGACTGTCATTTTTATTATGGTATTCAGATTTGTCCAACTTAGGCCATTGGGAGCTACTTCATATTGACTTCTGTGTCATTTCAACACATTCCCTTGTTTTCTCAAGCACTTCCTTACTTTCCAGGGCTGCAGGACAGTTCAGCCCTGGAATTAGCCATTTCTCTAAAAATCTCTCCAAAACACTGGAGAATGGTGTTTAGAAACCAAGGTCTGAGAGTTGGGTGTGCTCATTGCTATTGGGACGTCATTGCCTCTAGGCAATGTATATACTTACACTACTCCCCCCGCCCCCACACACACACTATTTATCTCTCTATCATCTCTGCATCTATCTATTTACCTATCTATGTATATACCACCAGAAATCATGCTGATAGCTCTGCTTTCAATTCAGCAAAGGGTTTATTCAACCTTTTCTTCTTTCCAATTTTGTACTTCGTTCTTCGATAGTAAGAAACCTGGTTCTAATTATCTGTAATAAATGACTTATGTTAACCTAGTATATACGTAACCTGATTTCAGAATTGCTAACCCACACCCCAGTGAGACACAGAATTACTAACGCGAATACAGCCTTTGTGTACAATTCTTTTTGTCTTTAACTTTATAGTATCCAACATAATATTTTTCTTTTTTTTAAGTTTATTTATTTATCTTTGAGAGAGAGGAAGAGAGAGAGAGAGAGCACGAGGGAGTGCAGGGCACAGAGATAAGAGACAGAGAATCCCAAGCAGGCTCCACACTGTCAGTGCAGAGCCTGATATGGGACTCGAACTCATGAACCACGAGATCATGACCTGAGCTGAAATCAAGAGTAGGACACTTTACCGACTGAGCCACCGAGGTGCCCCAAGCACACATAGTTGTATTAGCTATTGCCAGATGCTCCCCAGAAGGGTTGTACTAGCGTGCATTCCTCCAGAAATGTATAGAATAGCTGCTTCCTCCCAACCTCACCAACAAAACGTGTGGTCATACTTCAAAATTTTTGGCAGATTGACAGATAAGTAGTATCTCAGTGTTGTTGTTGTTGTTGTTGTTGTTTTTAAGTTTATTTATTTATTTTCAGAGAGAGAATGTGAGCAGGGGAGGGGCAGAGAGAGAGCGAGAGAGAAAGAATCCCAAGCAGACTCTGTACTGGCAGCACGGAGCCTGACATGGGGCTCGAACTTAAGAACCGTGAGATCATGAGCTGAGCTGAAACCAAGAGTCGGACGCTTAACCAATTGAACCACCCAGGCGCCCCTCAGTGTTGTTTTAATTTATATTTTCTAATTATAATTGAGTTTAAACATTTTTTTCATATGTTCAAGGGCAAGTCTTTATATCTGTTTTTGGTGAACTGTCTATTCAGTTCTTTCTCCCATTTTTCTTTTGTGTTTTGGTCCTGCATCCCTCATTGTCAAAAAAATTCTTTATAAATTAGGGGGATTTATTTGTAGTCTGTGTTGCAAATATTTTCTTCCAGCACGTCAGGTTTTTTTATTTTGTTTTGTTTTGTTTTTACTTTATTCTGTGCCTGTCTTTTAAGACCCAGCTCGAAAATAAATAAAACATTAAAAAAAATTTTTTTAAGGGGGGGCCTGGGTGGCTTAGTCCGTTAAACGTCTGACTACCGCTCAGGCCATGATCTCATTGTTTGTGAGTTTGAGCCCCACGTCAAGCTCCGGGCCGTGGAGCCTGCTTTGGATTCTGTGTCTCCCTCTCTCTCCCTGCCCCTCCCCTGCACGCACTCTCTCTCTCTCTCTCTCTCTCTCTCTCTCTCTCTCTCTCTCAGAAAATAAAAAAAATATTAAAAAAAAAGAAGAACCAGCTCAATTTCTGGATTTCAGTGAAGCATCCCCACCACCCCCATCCCAGCTTGGAAGTTACCTGTCTCCTCTCCAAAGTTCCAGAGCACTCAAATTTACCTTTCTTTTTTTTTTTTGTTTTAAGATTTTTTGTTAATGTTTATTTATTTTTGAGAGAGAGAGAGAGAGAACAGAGTGTGAGCAGGGGAGGGGCAGAGAGAGAGGGAGACCCAGAATCTGAAGCAGGCTCCAGGCTCTGAACTGTCAGCACAGAGCCCAACGCGGGGCTTGAACCCACGAACCGTGAGATCATGACCTGAGCTGAAGTCAGATGCTTATCCGACTGAGCCACCCAGGCGCCCCCATCAAAGTAGTTGGTGTCTTTTCATGGGGCACATTATATTTCACCTGGTGTTTTAGTTATTCCTTCCTACTAGACTTGAAACCCTTAAGGACAAAATCAATGTCTTTTCTTCCTAGTCCCATAGTGCCCAGTAGATGGTCTAGCACTTATCAGATATTGAGTACATGAACTTACCCGTTACTTGCTGAATAAATGAATACAGAAAGCCAGAAGTATGGCTTGTGATCAGTAGCAGAAGACCTACCTACCCTGCTCTTCACCTGAAGAAGCTTGTGTGTGTGTGTGTGTGTGTGTGTGCCTGCATGCACATGTGTGCGTGGGCGTGCTGTGCTGGGTGTTAGGAGAGTGACAGGTGAAGGGTCCCGAGACAGAAGTTGCTATCACACCTTCCTCTCAACATAACCTCAGTTACTTAAAGCCACCAAGAAGTATGGTGGTGGCAGTGAGCCAAGGTGGGGGGTGGAGGGGTGGGAATCGGCCCAGAAAATATTTTGGTTTTTAAGTTTTTAAGTTCCTTCTAACACAGGTACCAATTTGCCATTGCCATGTAGATTCTTATCGACATACCAATGATCACAAACACAGTTACCCGCCTATTACGAATTTTGTGACTATTGTTTGTATATTAGTTTGCTAGAGCAGCCTAGAAGTGTGAAATCGAGACATCCTCAGGGTTGGTCCCTTCTGAAGGCTCTGTTCCAGGCCTTTCTCCTTGGCCCGTAGAGCTCTATCTTCATTTTCTTTTCTTTTTTTTTTTCTTAAGTTTATTGATTTATTTTGAGAGAGAGAGAGAGAGAGCAGGGGAGGGGCAGAGAAAGGGAGAGAGAGAATCCCAAGCAGGCTCCGAACACAGGGCTCGAACTCATGAACTGTGAGATCATGCCCCGAGCCAGAATCAAGAGGCGGACGCGACCTACTGAGCCCCCCACGTGCCCCACTATCGTCACTTTCACATGGCGCGCTTCCGGGTGCGTGTTTCCTTCAAATTGCCCCTTCCTGTCAGCACACCAGGCACACTGGATTAGAGCCCATCCAAATGGCCTCGTTTTAACTTGATCACCTGTGGAAAGGCCTTATTTTGGATAAGGTCACATTCTGAAGCAGTGGGGCTTAAGATTCAACATAGGAATTTTAGGGGGACACAATTCAACTCCCAACAGTGTGTCAAATATGTTAGAAATGCAGCCTAAAGTTACCTATCTTTTCTATAGAGAATTGTGAATAATAGGATTTTCGGTCAGTGACATGTTCTCCGGTGTCGACCTCCTTGATAAAGGTCCCAGTCAGGGGCGCCCGGGTGGCTCAGTCGCTTAAGCCTCAGACTTCAGCTCAGGTCCTGATCTCGCAGTCCCTGAGTTCAGGCCCCGCCTCGGGCTCCGTGCTGACAGCTCCGAGCCTGGAGCCCGCTTCGGAGTCTGTGTCTCCCTCTCTCTCTCTCTCTCTCACTCTGCCCCCCACCCCCGCTCGTGCTCTGTCTTTCTCTCTCTCTTTCTCAAAAAGAAATAAAAACATTAAAGAAAAAAGAAAGGTTCCAGCCAAGAAGAGGATGCATCAAACGTGCCCTTGTAGTCAATTCCCGTTGTTTCCACTCAGGCATCAGAACCCGCAGAAGACCTTGGGTGTGCCTTGAAACCCGAGAGCACAGAGGTGGTTTATGGAGCGGCCACTGTGGAAGTGGATATATCTGCATCCATCACACTGCAAGTCCTGGTCAACACCCCAGGGAACATTTCCTGTCTCTGGGTCTTTAAGCACAGCTCGCTGAATTGCCAGCCACACTTTGATTTACAAAACAGGTAACTGGGCTGGAGGAGGGGGGGGAGAGGGAGGGGGTGAGAGGGGGAGGGGGTGGAGAGAGGGCGGGTTGGGGAATGTGCCCCCACAAGGATTTTTGGAGGAAAACATTCTGGCCGCAGAATGTGGTTCATACGGCGTTTCTTTTCAAATTTCTATCCATATCCATTATAACTCTTTATCTCCAGAGAAATGCTGAACTAAAAATACAGTTAGGACATGGATACCTGGCATTAAATAGCTGTCAGACCTATAGGATGTACCACACAGAAAGTGAGTTCTAATGTTAACTATGACCTTGAGTGAGTACCCGTGTTGGGTCACCAGTTGTAACAAATATACCACACCTATGCAAGATGTTAATAATAGTGAAAACTGCGTGGGGAGGACATAAGTGGGATCTCTCTGTACTCTCCGCTCAGTTTTTCTGTAAATCTAGATTTACTCTAAAAAAAAAAAAAAAAAAAAAAAAAGCCGGTCAACTTAAAAAATGACATATAGATACACAGATATAGTTAGGGCTTAAGAAGGCAGTGAATGGCTGGAAAAATGTACAACAAATAGGGGAAGACTATTTGGGATTTTTAGGATGTCTTAGTTTTTTAATCGGATCTTGTCTGAGAGGTAAAATGTTAGAAACTTTTCGCTCTCCTTAAAGTAGTCAGAAGCTGCTTTTTGGGGAATGCTCGGGGGAAAGAACATTTGGTTTTAATCTGTTTTGTTTCATAGTCTGATGAGCAGAATTGCAATGATGGGCGACAGTCACAAAGTGTTTTAGTAAGAAATGGATCCGTGTGTGAGGAATATTGGTCTCATGATCTAGAAAAAGACACCTCAGCCAAGAATTGTGATTTAATGGCCAAGTTTGTATCTAACTCTGCCGATTGCTGCCCTCTGCTGTCCCAGCCCCTGTGGATGATCCCAGATAGGGGCAGGAAGAAAGCGGCACAAGCCATTTAAATGCCCACTTAATAATTCTAAAGCTGCTTTTCGCTCTCGTTCTTGGGGGTGTTCTGGGGTCCCATGGTGTAGAGGAGGCATTGTGTTTCCAGCAACAGTGCAGGAAGTGGTACCTACGTGGTCCCCAGGGGGTAACCTGCCTGCCTGACATATGGGGGGATGTATCTGTGACCGATTCGTACCAACTTTTTGCATTTGTTCCTTTAAGGTCAAACAAACTCATAAGTAATTTTTAGGACAGTAGCTATAATTCTGAAGTTTGGTTCTAAGTCTTGGAGCACATTCATTTTCCTTTCCTCTTTTGAGGCCGTATTACTCACTTCTGTTTTTTGGTTACTTGTATCTTGGGGTTAAACCAAAGCCCTCTTTTAGGCAGAATTTTGGCTTCAAGAAACGTTCTGGTAACCTTAAAATGTTATGCCACAACAGTTCTCACTGGATGGAGACCAAAACGCAAAGTAAAAATGTAGGGTTTTGTTTGTTGTTTTTTTTTTTTTTTTTTTTTCAGTTCATTAGAGGTTGCCTTTTTGGATTTTAGGACAGACGGTCCCATTTGTTAGCCAAGGTCATGGGTCTGATGTGGATTAACTAACTTAGTACCAGAACTATTTAACAGCTTTTCCGTGGTACAGAATTATAGAAGCGTGTCTCTGGACTCAGGGCCAGAAAGCGTGAACACCTAGGCTTTGATAGCTTTCTTACAGTTTTGTGGGTTATGGACAAGAGTTCACAAATGACACCAGGAGACTGAATGGTTCAGAGAAGGAAAACACAGTGCCAAAAAACCTGTAGACTCCAACCAAACGTGGATCCTACGAATTTACTGTCCTTATGAACGCAAGCACACGTATTCTTGAGCCGTGCGGCTTGGAGCTCTGGGAAAGGACGTCTCTGATATCAAGTGCATTTGGATTTCCTGGGGAGCTTGTTAAAATGCAGATTCTGATTCAGTAGGCCTTGAGAGTCCGCATATCTGTCAACTCCCAGCTGCAGCTAACACAGTTGGAGGGAGACCAGCGTTGAGTAGTACGGGTCGAAAGGTCAGAAAGTGCAAATTTAAACCCAGCATTACTCAACAAACTACTAGAGGATATTTTAAGCTTTAATGAGAATGGGTATTACCAAACAACACATCGGAAGTTGTTTCCTTGAAGAGAAGGCTCCCCAGCCAAACTGATCTTTACCAAGGATCCAAAAAGTTAAAAAGCACAAACGCTGAGACCTCTGTATCCTTACGCATCTGTGATTTCCTCCTTCCCATAGGACAACGCCTTGTCTTAAATTTCACTTGAACTTGATCACCTAGAGCAAGACACATGCAAAACATTGTTTCTTATCTCTGTGCGTCTTGCCTGTACGGTAATCTGGGCTTGCAAATGGGGAACTGAGACTGGCGGCCAGGTGACTGGGCAATGTAACTGTGGAGGGTGGCTTGCCATTGAAGGGAACAGCCCGTTATTGCTGATGGGAGTGTCCCCCCCAAGCCTGTGCATTTTGGGACGGGAGTTTTCCCTCCAAGAGGCTGGAGAAGCCTGAAGTGAAGGCGCTAGAATGGAGGTCACTCACTCTGAAGGGAGGGACTGAACCAAAGTCAAAGTCAAACTCACAAGGCTCAGGCTCCGTGAGAAGCTGTGTTCTCCGAGTAGCCTGCCCCCTGTGCCACCGTCGGAGATGGAATGTGAGAGCCACCAGGCCGCCTTCTGACTCAGTATGAAATGTTACATTTTAGTTTCACACGTTTTCCAAGATAACTAGTTCTCTTTCTTGTGTGTGTGTGTGTGTGTGTGTGTTTTTTCAGAGGGGTTGTTTCCATGGTCATTTTGAAAATGACAGAAACCCAAGCTGGAGAATACCTACTTTTCATTCAGAGCGAAGCTACCAATTATACAATATTGTTTACAGTGAGTATAAGAAGTAAGTGCCCGTTGCTACTCGGTATTCACGACATTCCGAAGGGATGGTGTAGAGCCCACGAGCTTTTTGCCAGCTGCTCGGGACACAGTATTCAGGTTTCCCTCGATATGTAGCTGAAATGACTGCACTCACTCCGACCATCCACATAACCCGTTGAGACCCTCTGACGGACCCGTCCGTGTGCTATCAGAATGAGCACTCTTCAAAACCCAGGACACTATGGGGCACCTCCGTGGCTCAGTCGGTTGAGTGTCCGACTTCGGCTCAGGTCACGATCTCGCGGTCCGTGGGTTCGAGCCCCATGTCAGGCTCTGTGCTGACGGCTCAGAGCCTGGAGCCTGCTTCTGATTCTGTGTCTCCCTCTCTCTCTGACCCAACCCCGTTCATGCTCTGTCTCTCTCTGTCTCAAAAATAAATAATTAAAAAAAAAAAAAAAACCCAGGACACTCTCTATTTGGCTTTTCCCCCACCCATTTTTTTGACTGACAGGGAAGAAATGGGAAACATTTCGACCTTGACCTTGGAGTCAGAAGTCCTGGGTTCTTATTCTGGGTCTGTCACTGCCACCTTTGGCGGGTCACTTAATCTCTCTGAACCTCAAATTTCTTATCTGTAAAACGGAGATAAAAATGCACACCTCAAAAAAAAAAAAAGAAAAGAAAATGCACACCTCACAGGATTGTAGGATCTTAGCTCTCCAAGAGAGCTCCCTGAGATGTTGGAAAGGTCTGTGTCTGCTCTAACAACTTAGTCACTGGCCACGTGGGACTGTTGAACACTTGAAATGTGGCCAGTGTGACTGGGGACCAAGGTCTTAACGGCACTTGAATAACCACATGAAGTTAGTGGCTACTTTACTTATACAAATGCTAGATCACTACGCAAACCGCCGGGGACAATCCAAATGTTCTTACGGAGGCGACTGTGTGGTTGGCAATCACCACCTGCATGGCTTTCTGGCTTCTTGTTTCTCCCAATTACACACGGGCCTGGTGATTGCAAAGAAAAAAATCTTTTTTTAACATTTATTCATTTATGAGAGACAGAGAGCACAAGCAGGATAGGGGCAGAGGGAGAGGGAGACACAGAATCCGAAGCAGGCTCCAGGCTCCGAGCCGTCCGCACAGAGCCCGACGTGGGGCTCGAACTCACAAGCTGTGAGATCATGACCTGAGCCGAAGTCGGATGCTTAACTGACTGAGCCACCCCGGCACCCCGAGAGAGAGAGAGAGAGAGAGAGAGAGAGAGAGAGAGAGAATCCCAAGCAGGCTCCACACTCAGTGAGCCCCTGGGCTCCATCCCATGACCCTGGGATTGTGACTTGAGCCAAAATCAAGAGTCAGAGTCAACCCGCTTAGCCACCCAGGAGCCCCGAGGGTACCTTCTTTTCATCTATTATTTACAGTGTAAAAATAGGACAGCAGCTACCCAAGTTCATTGTAATGTGCTTTCAGCATCCTGTTGGGTGGTGAGGTTCAAAACAACAACAACAAGAAAAAAACCTGGTAGAGGAGGATTTGGCAACAGTGTGAAAAAGAGGAAAGGGTCTAGCGAACCACAGGTTTAGCAGTAACCAGCAAGTAAGGCTGGGTTGCTACAAAACAGGAAAGCCGAACCTCGGCCGCCTCCGATGGAGTGTGTAGGTCCGGGAAATTAATGGATGATTATTCTTCTCGGTTCTACATTTTTTTTTCAGCTGCGTACTGACAAAACAAAACAACCTGATAGTGAAGAACTGGAGTTTCTGAAGTTTGAACAGCCGAAGGAATTGAGAATGTTTAGGACACAGAAGGAAATATTTTGAAAAAAAAAAAAGAAAAAAAAAAAAAGCCTGATTGCAGTATAATGTAGAGGAAATTTCCTGGCATATAAGTCAGGGAACCTGGCTTAACTAGTTAAAATACTTTGGATGGTAATTATCTCCCTTGATGGTTGCTTCTGATTTTAAATCTCTGAAAGATTTTCATGTGTAAGTAAAGCTACACTTAAAAACAGTTGCTCTAGGGGCGCCTGGCTGGTTCAGTCGGTTGAGCGTCCAACTTCGGCTCAGGTCATGATCTCGCGGTCTGTGGGTTTGAGCCCCACGTCGGGCTCTGTGCTGACAGCTCAGAGCCTGGAGCCTGCTTCACATTCTGTATCTCCCTCTCTCTCTGCCCCTCCCCTGCTCAGGCTCTGTCTCTGTCTCAAAAATAAATAAAAACATTTAAAAATATTTAAAAAAAAAAGAACAATGGGAAATCCCATGTCCTATTTACATGTAAGCTATTACATTTAAATGTAAATTATGTAAAGTATCACCACTTTGGAAAACAGACTATCATTATGTGTATAGCTGAACTTGTGCTCATATCATATAAGCCAGCAGGTCCCCTGTGTAAAGAAATGTACACACCTGCCTTAGTAGAAATGGATAGAATGTTCCTAGCACTATTGTTGGTAAACACAACAGATTGGTCACGAGCTAAATGTCCATTGCAAGAAAATGGAATAACCGATTGTAATATATTCACCAATGCAATACTATGTAAAAGATGAATGTAGTACAGCTACATGCAAAACCATGGGTGGATCTTAACAACATGAGGTTGGATAAGAAAAGGAAGTTGTGGAAGACGACCTATTGAGGGATACCATATTTTGAAAACCAGAAAACAAACCAACATATTCTTTGGGGACACATAGCTGTGTGGTGAAAACATTTTTAAGAGCACAGGAATGATAAACACAAAATCAGGATAAAGGTTACCTAGGGTTGAGATGGTGAGAAGCAGAAAAGTAGATATTTATTAATATTTCAGTTATTATGTTGGATATCAGTCTATGGGCATTTATATTTATTTAATAATAAAGACTAATTGCTTTGAAATTTATACTTCATATATTCTTTTGCCTCCCTCTCTCTCTCTCTCTCTCTCTCTCTCTCTGTATATATATATATATATATATATATATATATATATATATAATTATATTTTTAAACAAAATGTAAGACCAGAGATTGGGATTTAGAACAGGAAAACTTTTTTAACAGACAAGGTTTGTTGAACAATGGACTGATCTTCCTTGGGAGGTAGTGAATTCCTGTCACTAGAGAGATCCACACAGAATAGAAAGTTTGTATGTCAAGCATTATGGGAAGCAGAAGTGGGGGGGGGGAGGTGAAGTATAATAGCCGAAAGCAAATGGGAGACCAAACTGAACCTCTCAATTCTGTTTCAATTCTAACTTTATCCTGCTGTATTTCTGCATTTTTAAATCAGTATATTTCTGCCTGGTTCTAGATAAAATCATGGGAAGAAACTTGGGTCTTAAACTATATAAGCGTGGGTTTTAAGCTTTATGTTATTTCTTTTCTTTTCTTTTTAATGTTTATTTCTTTGTTCTGAGAGAGAAAGAGAGCACAAGCAGGGGAGTGACAGAGAGAGAGAGAGAGAGAGAGAGAGAGAGAGAGAGAGAGAATCCCAAGCAGGCTCTGAGCTGTCAGCCCTGAACCCTATGCAGGGCTCGATCTCACGAACCGTGAGATCATGACCTGAGCCGAAATCAAGTCAGATGCTTAACTGACTGAGTCACCCAGGCACCCCAAACTTTACATTATTTCTAGTCTTTTTCCTGTGCATATTAATATTTGTATTATTACATGGCTTCATTCTACTTAACTTTAGTTGTCTCTAGGTTTATGAAATACCCCAAGAAATCAGCTAAATATTGAAGTTGGCATTTCAGCCAGAGTTAAATTTAACAGATTGGTGAGGAGGGGATATATGATTGTTTATATTTGGAGGGGGGGCAGAAGACATTGCTATGGTGTAAAATATTTTTTCTTAATATTTTCTTAACGATGTAGAATTCTTTTCGTGAGGGGCTACTAAGACAGTTTTTTTTTTAATATTAAAATGTTTAATAATTTATGATGCTTCAGACACGCTGCTTTACACACTAAGGAGACCTTACTTTAGAAAAATGGAACACCAGGATGCGCTGGTCTGCATATCTGAGAGCATTCCAGAACCGACCGTGGAATGGGTCTTCTGCGATTCGCAGAGTGAAAGGTACGACGGGCACGGAGATAATGGCTATTATTACTTTACTTTTGGTCTTTTTCTAATGGAGTTGACATCATACTGTGCATATAAATTGGCTCTTCAGAAGAATGGGGCTGGAAAAGTACATACCTTATGCTACAGAGATTTAATGAATCGGCATACATGAAGCATGGAGATTGGTGGCTGGCAGATAGTACTACATAAACGTTTGCTTCCATTTTTCATATGTGCCATAGCTAAGTTCTCACAAATTGAGAAGTCATGCAGTTTTAACTACCAAAAACTTATTAAACAATTCTATTGAAAAATGGGACTGAGTATAAGGAGAAAGAAGTAAAAAATTAGGTCACCAAATGATATGGATGTGATCCCAAATTCTAGAGGAAAAGAAGAGAACACCTGTGGGTACGTATGTAACAGGTCCATTGGGGGGGAAAAAAAAAGATGGGAAACCTACCCACCAAATAATAACGGTTGTTATCTCAGGGCAGCAGGAATACCGGCAGTTAAAATTCTTTCCTTTGGGTTTTCTGTCTTTGCCAAGATTTCCACGATGAACCCAATTATTGTTGTCTTGTAATAAGAAAAAAATACCCTGAAGGAATGGTGTGTCAACAAAGAAAAGAATGCCCTTGACTAAAGAGATAAGGAGGAGAAAAGTGGTCATACACAGGCTGCAAGTGATCCCTGCTTCCGGCAAGGCAGCGGTTGGGGACACTCTCGGGAGGAATCCAAGTCTATTTTATGCTGGGTGGGGGAGGGGAGGAGGGTGAGGATGAGGGGGTGAAGGTGGCCGTGAGGGTGTAGAAGGGTGAGATGGGGAGTGGTGAGGGAGGATGACTGGGTGGGAATGAGGGGGTGGGGGTGAGGGGGTGAGGGTGAGGGTGAGGTGGTGAGGGTGGGGGGCTGGGGTGAGGGGGTGGGGGTGAGGAGGTGAGGGTAGGGGGGCTGAGGAGGGGCTGGGGTGAGGGGTGGGGGTGAGGAGGTAGACCCGCTGACTTCCTTCCTGAGTGATGCCTCTCCTCTTCTCCTTGAGCTCTGCAGACTCTGGGACCTGCAACCTTCTTCTCTCCCTCTCCCTTGTTGTCCTCTTTTGGGCTTCAAAGGAAAGACGCTCACCTTGTTAGGCTGTGTTAAAACCTAATCCTGCTTTTCTTTCTCGTCTTTTTTCCTCCTCTTTCGTCTTCTTTTTCTATTGTCTCTCTCTCTCTCTCTAAAGAATAGCAACAGAAGAGGTCACCAACCCTCCCCCCCCCAAATTTAAACTTCCATAAAAATGTATGTCATTCTCTCCAGTGTTGATTGGTTCAGATAACTAACTAGAAACCTTAGATTTGGGTTTGTTTACCTTTTTTTAAAGTTTATTTATTTATTTTGAGAGAGAGACAGAGAGAGGGAGAGAGAGAGAATCCCAAGCCAGCTCCATGCTGTCAACGCGGAGCTGGACCGCGGGCGGGGCTCGATCTCACGGACCAGGAGATCCTGACCGGAACCAAAAGCAAGAGTTAGTCACTTGACCGACTGGGCCCCCCAGGCGCCGGGTTTGTTCACCTTCTCATCCGCTCCTTTTTCTTCAACAGGCTCTGGAACCTTGGCCTTTGTTTCTCGCCTGCACGTTCGTCTGTAACGTTAAAAGGTGTTTAGTCAAATGGCAATTCTTTTCTAATTGCAGCTGTAAAGGGGAGAGTCCAGCTGTTGTCACAAAGGAGGAAAGCGTACTTCATGAACTGTTTGGAACAGACATAAGGTGCTGTGCAAGGAATGAGCTGGGCAGAAAGTGTACCAAGCTGTTCACAATAGGTAGGACCACGAGAATGTGAGCTTTTCCATGATTTAGGAACGACCTGACATTAACAGCAAGCGCCTGGGTGATCACTCAACGTCAGGGCCGCCCTAGTTCCTTATCCCACTTGGCACGGAATATTATGGATTCTGTAGCAGCTGCCTTCTTTATAAAAGGGTAGACCGTCTCTAAAGGAGTCTTCTGTCAAAGCAGTTTGTAGCATTTGAGATGACAATAAATCTTTGTTCTTCAGGATGTTCAGGATGTATTTTTGCAATGAGGAAAAAAAAAAATCACTCTGTTTTCTTACTCGGGTTGTGTCATCCTTCCAGATCTCAATCAGACTCCGCAGACCACACTGCCACAACTATTTCTTAAAGTAGGGGAACCCTTATGGATAAGGTGCAAAGCTGTTCATGTGAATCATGGATTCGGACTCACCTGGGAATTAGAAAATAAAGCCTTGGAGGAGGTAATATGACCAGTTTGCCTTCTGAAACTGCAGAGACGACGTCCAAATAGTACAGGTTGAAGTCATTAAATTCAAACTCTGTTTTATTAAAACCTAGGGCAGCTACTTTGAGATGAGTACCTATTCTACAAACAGAACTATGATACGGATTCTGTTTGCTTTTGTATCATCAGTGGGAAGAAACGACACTGGCCATTACACTTGTTCCTCTTCCGAACATCCCAGTAAATCAGCTTTGGTTACCATCATAGGTAATGCAGGCTGCTCGCGCAATCTTTCTTGATACGTTTAGTTGCTTTAGTGTGGAATGTGAGGTACGTCCTGCAAATTCTGATTTCAGTAGAATGTTAGTGTCAGAAAGCTGAGAACGACTGAATTAAAATAGTTTTTGCATATATAAGCTCCCTCCGCCCTTCCTTTTCCACTTAAACCATGCTCGCTTGAACGGCACTGTCTTAGCACTCTCTTAGCCCTGGCCTTGTGACGTGACCATCTGTGTTTGCAGTCTTCCCACAACTTACCAATAGACTGTAAATTCCCGAAGGACGGGAAAAATCTCTTCCGTACTTGTAGTCCCAGACCCTGGCAGAGAGCCTGACACAAAATAGGCGCTTCATAAATACACTAAGACCCTGGGTTGGGAGTAACTTGTTCTGGGGGTGTTCTGCAAGACGAGCAAACGTTTCTAAGAAATTTTGACTCGATAAACGAGCGATGTCTTGCGATAGGAGTAGTACCTGATGCCGAATGTCACATGATCACAACTGAGCCAATGGTTCTGGGAATTCGCTGTGATATACAAGTACGTTGGGGTCCAAGCACGTTTCCGGAATGAATTATGCTCGAAAACGCAGGTTTTACCGTCCTTGTTCTGAGCACCAACTGACAGGGTGATGGGCGATGACAGAAGGGACAAGCAGTTAGATGCACTGAAAGTGGGTGGGTTGTCGAGGAAGTGACAGTAACCGTGCTTCAGGAGTCTCATATCAGGCGGCAGCCTCCAACCATACTGAAAATGCTAGGACATGGGTGATTCTCCTACCAAACTAATGAGGAAGCGCTTCAAAGAAAAAAAACCCTGGTCAATTCTGCTGGCTGGATTGTTTTATTCGCACCTGCGATTCTTTTATGTTGAACGTGTCACTCACTGAGAGAGCTGTTGCGACTGAGTAGAGGGCGTCCCGATTCTGTTGGCAGATCCCTCCCGTTGTACATGCTTGGTTGGGCTGGGGGAGCCCTTCAGTCTCTTGAAATTGTCTGTAAAATCTGGAGGTTTTATACATTTCTTTGGGAGGAAAGTCAAGTATTTACATCTAATTCTTTTTAAAAAATGTTTTTTCAATGTTTATTTAGTCTTGAGAAAGCTTGAGTGGGGGGAGGGCAGAGAGAAAGAGGAAGACTGAGGCTCTGAAGCCGTCAGCACAGAGCCCAGTGTGGAGCTCGAACTCACGAACTGTGAGATGATGACCTCGGCTGGTCGGATGCTCAACCAACTGAGCCCCCCAGTCACCCCACCGTCTAACCCTTAAAGGGATCTTGACTGTAGAAGTGGGTGAGCTCAGGCTTATGACTGGGGATAAGACGCCTGCATTTCTGGGACTGTCCAATCTGACCCGCAGCATAGCGACAGCTGAGTGTTCTTACGTTATACTGATGAATAAAATGTTATTGTATCTTCTCAGGGTGTTTCCATACGAACCTCATCTAATTTAGAAATGCCTTTTTTTCTTTTTTTTACAGAAAAAGGATTTATAAACGCTTCCAAATCAAGTGAAGATTATGAGATTGACCAGTATGAAGAGTTTTGCTTTTCTGTCAGGTTTAAAGCATACCCACAAATCAGGTGTACGTGGACCTTCTCTCAAAAATCATTTCCTTGTGAGCAGAGTGGCCTTGATGATGGGTACAGGTGAGCCAACAAAGAGCTCAGGGGCTCGCCAGGCTTAACGCAAGCCTCCTTGTTGCCTTCCGGAAGAGCACTTTCGTATAATGAGTTTGTATATTATTGGGTTGACGTTGAAGTGGAGGAAGAAAACAAAGCAGAGATTAGGACACCGTAGTAGTCTGATAATCAGTTCAAATAGCATGACCTGCCACACACACATACACAAAAAAAACCCCAGAAAGAATCCCATTAGTTTGAGTATGGTTCCATGGCGTTTTCTGAGTCACTAGATTGTTACTTCCCATTTGAGAGTATTGTGCTATATAGTATACTAAATCTCCCTCGGTAGATATGCAGCTGATTGAGGAAGTAAAACCCCTTAAAAACAGCAAAACATTGCCTATAAGTGCATTGATTGAGCTTTTCAAAAAATAAGTGCAGAAATAGCCTACGGATAAAAAATCCCATTTTCCTGGGGATTTGTACAACTCTATTCGAGATCGTCTTATGGGAGAAACTCTCCATTCCCTCTTTGGAAAACAGAAAACGCCTTTTCTTTTTTCTTGTAGTTTCTGTAGCTGCGACACCTCCTAGCTCTTAAATGTAGTCCCGTGTAGCATGATTTCCTGCCAGACTCCGAGTTCCTGCAAGGTATCTGTCATCTCTCAAGCAAGCCAGTGGTTTAGAGTAAATTGTTTCTCAGCATGGGGTCCATAACCACTTCTGTAGAAAACATCTGGGCAAATGCTAAAAATGCGGATTCCTGGCTTCCATTCCAGACATGCTGACCAGTTGGGGCAAAATGCCCAGATTCTACATTTTCAGTCACCTCCGGTGACGCGTATCACAGGCCTAGCTCTGTGTGGTGCCTCACGCCGGCTACCAGCCACACATGACTCTCGAGTTCTTGAAATGGGCTGGTTCGGACGGAAACAGGCCATAACCGTAAAATACACACTAGATTTTGAAGACTTCGTGTGAAAAAGACACTGAAAAAAAAATCTCATTTTTTTATATGGATTATATGGTGAAGTTATAGTATTTTGGATACATGGAGTTACAGACAACCAGTGATTCCTCTTCACTTATTTTCACTTTTTATCTAGCTCACCGGAAATTTTAAAACGACGCCTGTGGCTTGCATTATGTTTCTATCGGATAGCATTGGTCCGGGCGAAGAGCTTAGAGTTGTTTTCCCCTCGGTTCGCCTCTATTGCGCAAGTAATGTGTTACTCTTCATACCCCAGAATGATCCTTGTGATCCAAGGGTTACAGCTGATCCTTGTGGGCGTGTTTAAAAAGAGCTGTCGCGCTGAGTGTGCATGACAAACCCCTTACTGTTCAAAGCACTCATTTTTCAGTTAAGAACGCAGCCTTTGACCTGTGAGCGGACTGATACCCACTTACTTCACCGACTCCGGGTTTCTCAAAAGCAGCACTGTTGACTTGGGCTGGATAATTCTTTGTTCTGGGGGCTGTCTGTGCCCTGTAGATGTTCAGCAGCATTCCTGGCCTCCACCCACCGGATGTCAGTAGCACCGTCACCCCCCCGTGGCGACAGCCAAACACAGCTCCCTCCAGACATTGCCAAATGTCCCTGGTTTGGAAAAACTGCCCGTGGTTGAGAACCACTGCCTCAGAGGGATCACCCTGTTGTCATAAGCTCTTGTTCTGAATTATCAGACTTGCGAGCAGAAGGCCAGGGAGTTAGCCCCGTCTTCCCAGTTGAATGGACCACCACAGGCCCGTGCTCAGAGGGGTACCAGTGGGGTCCACAGCCCTTCCCTTCTTTGCATTGTGACTCGGGGTCAGAGAAACTCGTAGCACTCTGGGATTCTCTTTTGACCCTGATTCAAAGAGCGAGGGGATCAACTCCACTTAATTCAGATATTCCTTAGATATCTTCTTGACGGACTTGATGGTGTGAGGGTCTACAAGAATGAATACGGTGATGTCTCTTTCTCTCTGCCCCGCCCCCCAAATTTAGAGGGGGCACATTCAAAGGCAAGAGGCACCTGGGAGATCAGTGTTCCTGTGCTGCTGGCTTCTGGCACAACCTCTTGGGATTTTACAGAGTCACCGATGAGAGGACCGTGTCTCTGATATAGGGGCCACAGGCCAATCGAGTGGCAGAGTTCATTCCGTTTCATTCCATGGCCACAGTCTGCACCCCTGACCCCAAGAGGTGACTTTTTGCACAGGTAGCCAAATGAATAGATCAGGACAGATCCTGATTCTTACGGTGTTCTGTGCCTTTCGCATTCATAATTGGCTGGTAGCATAGTTAACCTCTTTGGGTGTTGAATCTCACCAGTGAGTGCGAAAGCTCCATAGGATCGGTGTTCTGTCATTTCTCTATCTTTCTGCGCTACCTTGCCCAGGCAACGTGTGTTTCATAAACGAACGAATTCGTCATCACCCCTGGGAGTGGCAATGCACAGCCCGGGCCAGAACAGTCAATGGCCTCCTCTGTGCCCTGCGAGCACCACACCCACGGCACTCACCACAACACCCACCACTCAGTATTTATCTTATTCAAAAAGTTCTTGAAGAGCTACAGCGTTTGCTGGTGATAAGGATGCGCCTGATATCACGCCTCACCACGTGCGTCACTTAACACACGGCACAAAGGGAAAATGGAGCCCCCTCCCTCCTGAAAAAGATGCTCAACATATTGAGTGACACCAACAACAACTGAAAAATCTGAACACAGCTTCAAGTG
The DNA here is from genome assembly GCF_022079265.1 of Lynx rufus. NCBI lineage: Eukaryota > Metazoa > Chordata > Mammalia > Carnivora > Felidae > Lynx > Lynx rufus. The sequence continues at coordinate 7,590,358 of NW_025814823.1, read as the reverse complement.
CTCTAGGTGTCTTTTGCTCGCCCCACGAGGCCCTGGGTTGAGATAGCAGGTGGCAGACTCCGTGATGATCCGAGTCCTTTCCAACTTTTTATTATAAAACGTTACGAGTTTACTAAGAAGCCGAGCGACTAGCGCAGTGAAGCATCCTTTCCCTTAACGGTTTACCCAGACTGCAATCTGTTTGTGAGCCATAGCACTGTAGTCATATTGCAACCGATGACTTTATGAACAGAGCGACACGAGTTTTTTTTTTCAGACGTAACCGAAAGGCCCGTGTAATAACCCTCCTCGCGGGAGGGCTTTGGTGTGGTCAAAGTGTGTATGCCAGAAGTCTGTCAGCTTCCCTACCTTCACGGCTTCGTTTCTCCTATTTACTTCCTCAAATATCACACCCAAAGTGTGAGGGTGCACATAATAAAATGTGTTTACGTCTTATTAACTTATCATTTTCTAACAGCCCTGGTATCTTGATCTTGAGAAGAGGTCCTAGGATAGTCCGTCTCTTGGCTTGCATAATTTCCTCCCTATCAACTTCCTTAATAAACACCGAATCTACCTTAGCTTTTTCCCAATTTCATGGTTAAAAAAAAAAAAAAACACAGAACTTAAGATGTTATAATTATTGAGTGGTGCCTTCTGGAAGACTCTCCTTGGCTTGCCCAATCCCCGAGTCTTGCTTTGTCCTGGAGCATTTAATCTTCCAGTTCCAGGAGCCTTGAGTTCTGCACGCACCAGGCATTCACCGAGCACTTACGGAAAACAGCAGTGTGGTAGTCGTGTGGGTTCTGGGTGGTGAGTTGCCCTCCCCCTCAAGAACAGACTAACAGTGGGGCGCCTGGGTGGCTCAGTCGGTTAAGCGTCCGACTTCGGCTCAGGTCACGATCTCGCGGTCCGTGAGTTCGAGCCCCGCATCGGGCTCTGTGCTGACCGCTCAGAGCCTGGAGCCTGTTTCAGATTCTGTGTCTCCCTCTCTCTCTGCCCCTCCCCTGTTCATGCTCTGTCTCTCTCTGTCTCAAAAATAAAAATAAGACATTAAAAAAGTTTAAAAAAAAAAAAAGAACAGACTAACAGAAAAGTGGGCTCTCAAATCAATAAATGATATATAATTGCAGAAGTATATTGAGCCTCTTGGGGAGGATTTTTTTTTCCCCCGGAAGGAAATGAGCCTTGAGCGTCCACAGAAAGGAGGGAAAAGACGTGTGGGTTCAGTGAACTACCGAAAGCCTCAGCAAACCCTGCCCCCTTCCCTGCTGCCGAGTGTGAAAGAAACTTCTTTAAGCTCCTACCACATGCCAGGCAGTGTGCACATCCTTTACGTGGATTATCTCGTTTAATTCCCATAATTCCATTGTATGAAAGACAGACTAGGTGGTTACTTGTCCACAGAGGGCAAACTCAATACCCTTCCTTTACTCCTGTTTTCTGAAATTGCCTGAGAATTAAATTGGGGCGCCTGGGTGGCTCAGTCGGTTAAGTGTCCGACTTCGGCTCAAGTCATGATCTCACAGTTCCATGAGTTCGAGCCCCGCATCAGGCTCTGTGCTGATAGCTCGGAGCCTGGAGCCTGCTTCGGATTCTGTGTCTCCTTCTCTCTCTGCCCCTCCCCCACTTGTGCTCTGTCTCTCTCTCTCTCTCTCTCAAAAAAAAATTAATAAATAAATGTAAAAAAAATTTTTTTAAATAGAAATAACACCAATAGTTCTACCTCCAGAGATTACATTTCAGACTCTTTCTAATTGACCTCTTCTCAAGATCAAGATAGCAGGACTGCTAGAAACAGGTTTTTGTATACATATGGCATTAACTGTGCCATTTGTAACCTGATTTTTTATTTATATCATGGGCATCTTTCTATGGTCCTAAGTATGTCTTCCATTATTTATATTATTTCAATGGCCACATAGGATTCCACTTTTTAGGCAATTTTATTTTAACTGACTCCTGTTGATGGGCATAACTTTAGTGGATTTTTTGTTGTTGTTGTTCTTTCCATAGTTTTAAATTTGTTTGAATGTGATTTTTCTCACAGTATATGCCACGATAAAGTTTCTAAATTTCTTTTTTATTCAAAATGATTACTGGACTTCATGAGCCTCATAGTAATGAAAATCTAACGCATATATGGTGTTCGCTATGGGCCAGGCACTATTACAGATGTTTTATACAAAACTACTTAAAAATTTAATAGAGCATTCTCCTCCCACAACCCTATGAGGTAGATACTGGTACTGTCCTTTTTTTTTTTTTTTTAATGTTTATTTATTTTTGAGAGAGAGAGAGAGAGAGAGTGAGAGCGGGGGAAGGCAGAGAGAGAGGGAGACACGGAATCCAAAGCAGACTCCAGGCTCTGAGCCATCAGCACAGAGCCCGATGCGGGGCTCGAATCCCTGAACCGAGAGATCGTAACCTGAGCTGAAGTCGGACGCTTAACCGACTGAGCCACGCAGGCGCCCCAGATACTACTACTGTCTTCATTTTACCGATGAGGAAACTGAGGTACAGAGAGGTTAAGTGACTTGCCCAATGACACACCACGGGGCCATGGCGGAGTTGGGGTTCCAGCAAAAACAGTTGGCTTCAAAGCCTTTGTTTTTAACCGTATCACTAGTTACGATGAGGACACCAACTCATTTCCAAAGTGTAAGATTCTCAAACCCAATGTGTAAGAAAACAAAAATACGAGCATTCTCTTTGGTTACTTAGAAATAAATGTATCCCTCCTTATGAGACGTGCCATACTTTGCTATTTAGTTTTTAATGGTCATATTCCCCCAGGCCTTGCCGACTCCCTTGAAATAAAATAAAAGCGAGCATGATATTATGTAGAGAGTAGTATAAAATCATCAGCACCTTTCTCCCACCTCCTGACTGTCTTTAACGTGGAACGAAAGTTTGAACAGATCAGATTTCAACACCAGCCTGGCCGCGTTCCCCCAGCCCCGCTTTCAGAAGCTCTCAGGTTCCCCAACACATGCTTTATTATTCTCTGCATGCTGATTTGACTTTGGTAATCCTTTGCCCTTTGATAAAGCATTCTTTAGAGCAAATCACTCCCTGAGCCACTAGAAAGAAACTGCCCTTCCTCAGCCCCGCCCCTCTAGGCACTGAACGAAAAATAAAAATGACCTGCATTTTGATTGTAGAGAGGAGAAAACCGTTTTCGTGGTTGTAGTGAGAAAACCTCTTCGTCACCAAGATATTATCTCACCGTGAACTCCAGTTTCCAGGTCTGCGATCACATGCCAGCTGGTCATCTTTAGAAAAACCCTAGGGAAGGAGGAAGCTCTGAGTGTCCAGGTTACCTCGTTGGTTAGTCCCCTTGGAATTCCCAGAGGAGTTCAGTGACACGGTTGTTGCTATTGCTAGGGTTTAACTGTCATAAGAGGAGGACAAGCTGTTTCAAACAACCTGGATATTTGCTTTTGTGTTCAGGCTACTTATGTGACCACTTTCCTACCTGGAAGAGGACATTTCAGATGCTCTCATCTATCCTATGGCAAGTCGTAGTCCATGAAGATAGCACAAAAGACTTAGGAAGGGAAGTCAGACACTCAACCGAGAGCCACCCAGGCGCCCCCCACGTGCTCCCTTTAAGAAGCACACATCTTTCCCTTCTTGGACCACTTAAACTCTTCCTTCCTAAAAGTCTAGAAATCACAGGTAGCTCTATTTACTTTCCTCCCTAGTGTTATAATTTGGCGTTCCCCGATCCTTCCGTCACTCCTGTCTCGCCAGCCATGTCCTCCTTGTTGCCCAGAAGTAGGTCAGGATACGAAATTCCCCCTTTCTAGTTCAGCCTTCTTGTCAGCAAGGCAAATAAACAACTTGTCAAATGCTCACTTTGATGGGTCAGAGCAATAAATTCCCTCATCGCTACACAAGGTCAGAATGACCCTCTAGCTTTGGAGATCAAGGCACAGAACACTGGCGTCAGATAAACACGGGCTCAGGAGCTGCTTTACCAGTTAGTGTGTGTTGAATGTTGGGGGTCAACAGGGATTCTGTTCTCTCCTTCATCTCCCATATCCCGCACAGCACCTGCTCGTTCTTTTTTCCTGGTGCCTCTCGGGTTTCCTTTTCCCTCTCCTGTCCCATTTTCCCTACCTCAGACAGCCCTTGCTTTTTCGTGCTCTGAATTCTCAAATCTGAACTTTTACTTCTGCTCTCACAGGACTTCCCGCACTATTCTGGAACCACTCATCACCGTCACCAGCAACGTGAAAATTCTGTGAGAACAGAAACTTACCTTTTCTACCTCACTGGTGTGCCCCTGATTCCTCCAATAAGTGGACTCTACCACTGATGGTAGAACAAGTGAATGAATGAATGTATGAATGAGTTGCTACAGCTGCCTCCGGACTTCTTTCCAGTAACCTTTTCCTACCACCTAAACTACGGTCCCGTTCATCACGTTCCATTCCTGCTCAGGATTCGACAGCATCTTCCCGATTTCCCCGTGAATCTAAATAATGAGGCTTGGGGTGCCTGGGTGGCTCAGTTGGTTAAATACCCGACTCTTGATCTGAGCTCAGGTCATGATCTCATGGTCTGTGAGTTTGAGCCCCGCATCGGGCTCTGCGCTGACCGCATGGAGCCTGCTTGGGATTCTCTGTCTCCCTCCCTTTCTCTCTCTCTCTGCCCTTCCCCTGCTTGCAAGCACATGTACTCTCTCAAATAAATAAATAGTCCCACCCCTTACCCATTCAGCCTTTTCTACTACATCTCCCCTTGTCCTCCTGCTCCAGTCAAGAGGCTTTGCCCATTCCTCTCCGTTGTGGCCATACGCAATGAGTTCCCATCTCGTGTCTTAAGGAAAGCTGTTGCCTCCACCTTGGATGCTTTTCTTCTGCCTTCTCATTGAAACAAACTCATCCACAAAGATCTAGCTCAAGTCCTGCCTGCTTCTGTGCAGACCTCTGAACTTTTCTCATCTGTACTGGCCTCTGCCTTCTCTAATCTTCTGTTGGCCTTTAGTTTAATGATTTAGCTATTCTACCTGTGGAAGTGTTGTCCACCCACCTGAGTGATGAGGTCTTTGGGAACAGGAACCATATTTTATAGGTCTTTGGATCCTACATAGCTGCTAGTTTAAGTCTGGTTTCCACACCCTGTGTTCTCCTGTTAACACTTCTATCCTGTCAGTATGTGGTCTTTTCCCCCTTTTTTTCTTTAAGCTGGCTATATAGAGAGAGAGGTAGCCTAATTAAATAGCTTCTGAACAATCCTTAGACTATCTTATTCTGTTTTAAGGGATTTGTTTTCTATCTCTACAATGCACGAAGGCGTATTCAACAGCTCCTTGATCCCCTGTCTCGCCTACCCTGTCCAACATTGAGCACCCCATGTACCTGGTAGGCATGTTGGATAATCTCCAAAATCAAGTTTCCATGTCTAAGTGTATTGAGTGGCTGATGAGCAATCCGCAGAGATGCTTGAGCCACCAAAAGATTGTTGTACAAACTCAGTGGATTTGAGCCTATATCACTGTTAATCGCTATGTGAGTCAACGGTTGGTTATAGGTCCTGCCTTGGGCCAATGTCAGAGAGCCATCCTTTCAGGAAGCAGGGGGATTATGGTGTCCTCTGCCTATAGAGGTTCTTCCATATTTCTGGGAAGTCAGACTAGTCCAGAATGTATAGAAGAGTGGGGGCAGGAACCTTCTTGTCCCTCTTAGGAACCCCAGCCTAGACGAGGGCTTCTCAGCCCTTAACGTGCATATGAATCACATGGAGATCATCTTAAAATGCAGACTCTCAGTAGGTTTGGGGTGGGACTTAAAATTTTGTATTTCAGACAAGCTCCTAGATAATACCAATGCTGATGTTGCTTGGCTGTGGACCACACCACACTTAGATTAACAAGGGCCTGGCATACAGACACCTGTCCACGGGACTTCAGGGAGTGAGAGTCTCGAGAAAGACTTCCGTGCACGCTGACATTCATTTCAGCATCTCCTGTAAGAATCTGGCTAAGTGTATCTTTAATTCTTTTTCAAACAGCATATCTAAGTTTTGCAACCATAAACACCAGCCAGGAGAATACATATTTCATGCAGAAAACGATGATGCCGAATTCACAAAAATGTTCACGCTGAACATAAGAAGTAAGTTAAATTGTCAAGAAATTTCACTTTAATCTTATCACTTGTGTATTAACTATGACCAGAAAGAGCTAAGTAAAGGCTTAGAAGGGATGCCATAAGCTATTTTTATATACTGAAGTATGGTGAAATTTTATTTCAAATCTACTGGCTTTGTTTACAGATAGATAGATAGATAGATAGATAGATAGATAGATAGATAGATAAATTGTTCTGTGTTCATCTTTGAGGCTAAGATACCTTCTCCCATGTCCTCTCTGAATGTACTTTCTTGTGGTCTCTTATTGACTTTGGTACTTTGAAAGGTCATGTGAAGGAACAGCTAAAAGTCCTATTACCTGACATTTATTTGTTTTAGTAATATTTGTTCCTTTGGCCTATAAAAAGATGAGAGTACATTTCACTGGACTTTTTATAGATGTTTCTCTCCTGAAGCTAAGAATCGTTTTGATTCTTGGAGGTAGAGAGATGAGCACATGTCAGCCGTCTACCGGAGGGGCCTGGCAGTGGAAAAGTAGTGTTTTGCACATGGGTGGTAGGGCTGTCTGTACAGAAAGTTCCACACAAGGGGCAAAAAAGGGAATAACCAGAGGTCTTGAGTCATCCTGCGTATGAGACACCTTCCCAGAAGCACAAACTGCTTGGAGTAGATGGGCAACCTAGATGAAGCGAACGCTGAGGCCATTTCTGGAAAGTACCATACCACGTGAGCTGATTTTACATGTTCTTCTCTACAGGGAAACCTCAGGTGGTAGTCGAGGGATCATCAGCAAGTCAGGCTTCTTGCTCCTCTGATGGGTACCCATTACCATCTTGGATCTGGAAGAAGTGTTCAGACAAGTCTCCCAAGTAATGAGGACATTGGTATCTCCTATGTTGGAAGAACATAAAACTCATACTCTCTCTGGCATATTGACTCTTGCTCATGAATACGATTTAAGAAGAAGTGATGCAGTATTTAAAATGCTTACCTTCTGAGTCAGCTATAATTCTAAATGGTCACAGATTGTCTCTGATAACTTATAACCAAGAAATCTCTTTTAAAGCTCACTAGACAAACCCTAACTTCCAATCTGACGCTAGGCCCCGCCTGTCTAACTTCCCTGCCATTTCTTTTCAGCTGCACAGAGGAAATCACGGAAGGAATTTGGAATAAAACAGCTAACAGAAAAGTGTTTGGACAATGGATATCAAGCAGTACTCTTAACATGAGTGAGGCCGTAAAAGGATTCCTGGTGAAGTGCTGTGCATACAATTCCCTTGGCACATCTTGTGAAACAATCCTTTTAAACTCATCAGGTACACAGCAGGTGCTCTTGTAAGGAACCACCTTCAGGAATTCCCCACTAGAAGTTAGTCCCTGTTGTTGGCTTTTATTTGGGGAATTTTACAAAAGCGTACAGGTTTAGGTGTGACACAAGTCTTTTTTGAGTCAGGCAAGAATCCCCCACTGAACATAAGCTGTTTTGTAATTTAGGGGCAGAGGGACTTCTCCTTACGTTATTATGACTCATGAGTTATAGTGACGCAGGTAGAACCATAAACCCCCAGGATAGGAAGTATCTACCAAAAGATCCAACTCTAGAGAAACCAATTTAGTGATTTGGGGTCTCTCCCATTTTCTCTTTTGATGAATCTCTTTATGTTCCTTTAGCCCGCTGTTTTATAATTTCTAGTTTGTTTTTTACAACCCTTCTAACCTAGGCAAGTCTGAAACCTGCCTGCCTACACATAGTTTAAAATCACCAGCATCCCAAAACTAACTTCCCATGCATACGATACCTTCGTACAGAAAACACAAACTTCTTTTTTATTTTATTTTATTTTATTTTATTTTATTTTATTTTATTTTATTTTATTTTATTTTTTATTCTTCAAAAACATTTTTTAAACACTTATTTGTTTTTGAGAGACAGAGCGAGACAGAGCACGAGTATAGGAGGGGTGGTGGGCAGGGGTGGGGGGGTGGTGGTGGGGCACAGAATCCAAAGCAGGCTCCGGGCTCTGAGCTGTCAGCACAAAGCCCGATGCCGGGCTCGAACTCACAGACCGCGAGATCATGACCTGGGCTGAAGTCAGACGCTTAACCGACTGAGCCACCCAGGCGCCCTTATTTTATTTTATTCTTAAAGTTTATTCATTTATTTTGAGAGAGAAAGAGGGAGAATGCGTGATGGGGGGAAGGGGCAGAGAGAGAGGGAGAGAGAATCCCAAGCAGGCTCTGCACTGTCAGCACCGAGCCCGACATGGCGCTCAGTCTCGCTAACTGTGCGATCGATCTGAGCCGAAACCAAGAGTCAGATACTTAACCAATGGAGCCACCCAGGTGCCCCCTAGCTTCTTTCTTTTAATGTCTGACCTGAATATCCTGTGGGTTTAAATAGATGTCGTTGGTATAACCCTAGTACGTGATCTTTAAGAATGGGATTGAAATCATTCAAAATTTTCTAGGAAGGGAACTTGTCCTTTACAGGAACATTGCCCTATTTTCCGTGGGGGAGGCGAGTATTTGTCAGGTGCTTGTAAGGACTGCAAAGGATGGCTTCTCAAACAGGATGTGCGAAACTCCAGTGAGCTTCCACTCTATCCAGTTCACTGGTCAGTGATTCTCTTTCCTTTCAGTGCCCTTCGCTTTCATCCAAGACAACATCTTGTTCTACGCGACCCTTGGGCTTTGTCTTCCCTTCATCGCAGTTCTAACCATGCTCATCTGTCACAAGTACAAAAAGGTAAACGCAAAGGTAAAAATCCATCCCTGTTTCCCATTTCTGAGGAACTGCCTGTTGCTGATGGACCCATTATTTTCATCTCTGAAGCAATTTAGGTACGAAAGCCAGCTGCAAATGGTGCAGGTGACCGGCTCTTTGGATAACGAGTACTTCTACGTTGACTTCAGAGAATATGAATACGATCTCAAGTGGGAGTTTCCAAGAGAAAACTTAGAATTTGGTGAGAATCGAATGGTCCAAATGTTTCCACAGCGTTTCCGTTCTGTTGGAAAGTCTCTAACGTGCCCTCGCCCACCATTATCTTGCAGGGAAGGTCCTGGGATCAGGTGCTTTTGGAAAAGTGATGAATGCGACAGCTTACGGAATTAGTAAAACGGGAGTCTCAATCCAGGTGGCAGTCAAAATGCTGAAAGGTACAGTAAGGTGGAACGGTGCCCACAAAGGTGCGCAAAAATGGGAGGCATCGTCTCCCGCCTCCTCTTCTCCTCGTCTGCAGCATTTTTACGGTTACCGCGTGCCACACTTTCAAGGCTAAGAGGGGACTGGGCTGGGGTTGGTGTCAACCAAGTCGTGAGTATAAAATCCAAGTCACGAATGCAAAAGTCCACCTCTTCTTCCTCTTCTGGCTTTGTTAGGTGTTTCCAGCTTCAATATTAGGGGGTACTGTTATTACGGGCAGATGTTGTTTCTTACATTGTGACACAGACTCTGGGCAGAAGAACCAACTGAAGCCCTCTGCATTCTCACTTCCCACTTGTGGCTCCCCCGTCATCCCTCCCCCTAGCGTCCTTGGCTCAGCAAGAGCCCTCTGGTTGGCTTTTGCTGCCGCGATCAGCAACCTCCAACAAACGAAGTCTCACGGGCCTCTTTCCTCCTCCCAGTCCGACTGCCTCCCAGTCCTTTGCTGGCTCCTCGTCTTCCACCAACTGTTGATGAAGGCTTGCCTCCTGCCTTTGCACCGTGCATGCTCACTACAGGCTATCTCAGTGTCCCCCCCGCCGTGGCTCTAGTCTAGGTACCAAGGGTTCTCACAGTTGCTCTCCCTTCTGAGCCTCAGGTTATGTCCAAATGCCTGAGCACCTCAAAAGGTTCTCTAATTCGAACTGAACTCCTCCAACCGTGGCCCTCCATCGACGCTCCCGCTCAGTGATCGGTGCCGAGGGCCAACGACTGGCCAACGACTGGCCAATGACTTCCCCACAGTTGGGCAAACCGGAAACCGAGGCCGCATCCTTGAAACCGGGTCCGTTCTAGCACCCCACAGGCTGTCCCTGCCTGGTATCCTGCCCCGTGTTCCTGGAACCCACCCTCTTCTCACCTCCCTACCACCCCGGGCCAAACCTCTCTCTCCAGAATGGCTGCAGCGGCCCTCCAGGCAGGCCCTACGGGCTCCTTCCGGATTCTCAGTGTTGAGGCCCAGGTGCCGGTTATGGAATGCAAAGCAGACCGGTTTCCCCACTTAGCACTTCCCGCTGCTTCGGGATTACTCCCGAAGGAGTCTCCACAGCCCTGCAGCGTCTGGCTGCCCTCCTCCCCACCTCACCCTCCCCACCTCACTCACTGGGAGGCTGCCTGCTTTCGGTTCCTCCAGAGCACCGTGCTCCCTCCCATCCCGGGGCCTATGTGCAGGCTGATGCCTCTGCCCACCCTTCCCCTTTCCCGTGGTTCTCTCCCACTCCTCCTTTAGATCTCAGCAGAAATATCACTTCCTCAGAGAAGCCTTCTCTCACACCACAGAGATCAAGCTCCTTGCTGTAAGTTAGCTCTCCGTAGGCCTTCTTCCTCATGCAATGTATCGCAGTGGGGATGACATATTTGCTTAATTACTCCATTAATGTCTCATCTGCCACATTGGTCCGTAAGGCGCGTGAGGGCCAGGGTTGTATCTGTTCTGCTGTGTTTTCTTTCATTTGGACCTTTGCCCGTTCTGTTACTTCAGTGTGGAATGTTCTCCCTCCCTTCCCACTGTGAATTCGCCTGGTTATCTCTTATCTTACCTCAGGCATTCGGGGTCCCCTTCCACCCCCCTCCAAGGCTAGGTTAGGCGTCCCTCTTGTGTGACCCCACAGCCCCCTTCTATTCATTTGCCACTTCGCATTTACCACACTGGGTTGTAATTGTTTATTTACTCGTCTCCCTTTTTCAGGAGACTCTAAACTCCAAGAAGACAGGGGCTGTCTTTTGGCTATCATTCCTTCCCCTTGGCTTGGCACGATCGCTTGGCACATCGCCTCATACACAGCAGGCATTCAATAAATACTTGTTGAAGGGGTGAATGAGTGAATGAATGGATGAGAATGAATGAAAGTCAGGTCACGGGGTATGAAAGTGCTCTGGCAAAGTTAAGCACACCATAAAAGATATTATTTTGGTCGTGACGGGCAAGACATGGGGATTTGAAAGCTACAGATCCCTATAAAACACGAAGCAGAAGACACAAGGTACTAGGGGATCCCAGTGCTCACAGTGGAGAATCTCACTCCCACTCCCAGTGAGAGAACCCCGACAGCTCACTAAATCAAAATGGATGGCATCAGTGCTCTGGAAGAGCTACCGTACAGGCTAGGATGTCTCCCAAGACAAAGCAATGACACCTGAAAATACCTAGTCAACTCTTCACTGAATGTAAAGAAAAGTTACTGCGTCTATAGGAAAGAAGATGTTAACAGTGGAGTGGGTGCCTGGTGCCTGATACCTGGAGAGGGAAATCCAAAGACCCTGCCCCTGCTTCTAGGGCTCCAGCACCCTCCCGGGCAGGGGTGCCCCAACCAACCTGGCACATCAGTCTCATTGACGTGAGACCTGGGAGTTTATCAGTAACTACCCTTACGCTATGCTTCTAAGCAAGATTATGAGGATAATTTGCCGAGCTATCTAGACTTATCTCCAGGGGGGAGAATGCATTGTCCGATGGATGCATTCTAGCCTTTTTGGTAGCTCTCATGATCAGTTAACGAGTCTCTCGAGAACTGGGTTAGTGGGAACTGGTCTCTTTGACCTTCTCACCATTGGACCTGTTGACACATACGAGGTTTTAGACCTGAGGACCGTGAACTGGAGCCAGCCACCCTTGCCGACATTCCTGTCCTGTCTCTCCATGCCCAACAAATCCAAGAGTCAAAACAATGAAAAAAAGTTACGTTTCTCCCTTCAGCATACTTCCGAACTTTTTCATGTGTTTTGTTTTGTTGTATTTCGGTTTTTTGAGGGTTCAGTAGAAAAATTTCTATTTTTGGTGGGTAGAGGAACGTCCAGGGGAAAGGCTCGTTATTAGGCTCAACTTTTATACCGCAATCTTTGAAACTCTGCCTTCAACACAAGCTCTTATTACTTAACAATCGCGGACCATTTTACGCATTACAGTTTTTCAAGCAAATTCGAACTGGAGAAAGTTTTCGTTTATTAAATGACCTAAAATACCTATTTTTCTTTAGCCTTACATTTTGTACGCTTTTCCGTTGACAGAAAAAGCAGACAGTTCCGAAAGAGAGGCTCTCATGTCCGAACTCAAAATGATGAGTCACCTGGGAAACCATGAGAATATCGTAAATCTGCTGGGGGCCTGCACGCTGTCAGGTAATCAGTTCCTACTAAAAACATCTCATCAAAAATATTTCAGCTTGAAGACCCAGAGGACACCTGTTCCCATTTTCTCCTCTTTCCTCAGTCACAGTGTGGGTCCCCAAACCCAAGTGGAATTAGACGTTGAACCCTCTGAAATCAGATAGGTCAGTATAGAGAAGGCCTCTCTGTATGGGGAGACGCCACATAATTTTCACCTATTCGAAAACAGCAACAGCACTGTGGGTACACTTTGTGGTATCTCATTCTACTTGCTCAGATGGAGCTTTTCCCCCGGCCGTGAAACTGGCCTAAACGCAGTGGCGAGAATGGCCGCAGAGCCTGGCCACTGCCCTGTTTGGGCGGCTTCAAATAAAGCACAGCTAAGGCAGGCTTTCAGACTTCGTTTTCCCAGAATTCAACGGAGCATGCGCTCTGATTCACTCCTGCTTAGAAATACCCGAAGGACGGGGAGGCACGTGCGTGGCTCCGTCGGGTAAGTGTCCAACTCTCGATTTTGGCTCAGGCCACGATCTCACGGTTCGTGGGATCGAGCCCCGCATCGGGCTCCACACTGAGCGTGGAGCCTGCTTGGGATTCTCTCTCTCTCCCTTTCTCTCTGCCCCTCCCCTGCACACGCTTTCTCTGTCTGTCTCTCAAAATAAATAAATACGCATTAAAAAAAGAAAAGAAACGCCTGAAGGATGTGCTCAAGCGTCCTTCCTTCTGGGACTGGGACCAAAAAATGGGAAACAGAGAAAATGGATCCGAGAGGGTGCTTGTGATGTATTTCTCCCTCCTCGGCAAATGGCAAATCGGCATATATTTGCCAAGTGCTCACAGTGCAGCTGGCATATTATTCCCAGTTGCAAACTGGAGAATCCAAGTGGCCGGTAGTTACTGACGAGGCAACAGGTGCAACTAGCACCCACGCAGAAGGCAAGATGATACCGCGTTCCAAAGGAGTTAGAGCAAAAAGCTGGACTTGAATTGTACAGGAAGAGATAAGCTCAGGGGTGCTGGCTGGCTCAGTCGGTGGAGCCGATCAAGTGCGACTTGATCTCGGGGTTGTGAGTTCGAGTCCCACGTTGGGTATAGAGATTACTTTAAAAAAAAAACACAACTTAAAAAAAAAAGAAGAAGAGATAAGCTCAAAGCTGAACTCTCCCAAAGTCAGGGGAGAAGTAGGCTCTCTTAGATTATGTTGTCTGCCACACAGACATCTGAAAAAGTTATTTGGTATTTGTATGCCTGTAATGAAAACTCTCACTATTTCAGGACCAGTTTACTTGATTTTTGAATACTGTTGCTATGGTGATCTTCTCAACTACCTAAGAAATAAGAGAGAAAAATTTCACAGGACGTGGACGGAGATTTTCAAGGAGCACAATTTCAGTTTTTACCCCGCTTTCCAATCATACCCAAATTCCAGGTAAGAGACGGGGTCAAGGTTTCACAATTATATGTCGTAGAACACAGACAAAATATGATGGTTAAACACCCCCCGCTGGCCAGTCTCTGAAGGCCATAGTCCAGCATTGTGTGCTCTGTGGGTTCTAAGATCTAGAAAGGCCACTTATCTTCGCTATAGTCTTCTCTGCTGATTGGAACAATGAGACCTTTCGCTTTCCCGTGGTGCAGGGACTGTAGCTGTCTCCGTCCACCTGTGCCGGAATCACACCCCTGGACCCAGGCTCAGTTTTGGGAAGAGTGCATTATTCTGTCTTTCAGGTCTGCTGGATGACACGTAGATCCCAGTTGAAAGAATGAATGCTTTTTCCAAAGCCCTCCACGTACTCATTGAGAGTAGTTCAGGTCTTGGGCCTTTTGCTCTGAACTCATAAATTGGATTTTCAAAAATTAGAACGGATCAATTGACGTAATGTGATGGGGCAAAATTAAGAAGCGGTAACATTTGTCCCTGTGCCCCCCGTTGTATATTCTGCCATCCATGCGGAACCTGTGTGATTCTCAGTCCTGTTGAGATTTCTTGTTTTAGTGTGTATAAACGAGGGCTATAGGAGTTTGGTGATCCTTTGGTCCTCATCCTTGGGAATTTCTTGCTAATTACTTGAACATCGTGTAACACCTTTCTCTGAGGTGTTCTTCATAGAATGATTCCTCAGTCCACAGTGCATTCCTGTGTCCTTGCCATATGCGGAATCTCCCTTATTCTAAAGGCACAATCGTTAGAGACTTTTGTCTTTACTGCACGACTTTTGGAGGGTGCGTTTGAGATTCCAGCCTTGATTTCTAAATGTGTAGCTTTCAGTGCACGCCTTTGGCCTTCTAAGGTCTGAGACGGGGACCTAGCATCTTAAAGCCGGGAGGCCCCATGGAGATCCCCAGGGGCGTCTTTGTGCGCTTGCCTTTAACCGATTGATACCCGTCACCCCAATCTTGTCTTCCACACTCGTCTCTCAGTTCATATTCGAAAACTGAAAAAATTCTATAATGTCATCTGTATTCTAGAATAGAGTCTCTTAATGAGTCGGATGTGTGTGATCAGCACTCCATGGTTAGTAACAAGTAATGCTGCTCAACAGGGCCTTTGATTCATTCTGGTCACTGGGATATTAAATCCACTGAAGCAATTTAGGGATATTTGTGGTCTGAAAGGATGCCATTTTCCAAAGATAGGGAAATTGTAAATTGGGGTGAAATTGTACGCGGGAATAAATGGCATCCTTGTATACAATGCGCACAGAATTCCTCGGTGAAGAATTTTACATTATAATCATAAAAGAGATTATCGATGTTACTATTTATTAATTTCACGGGAAAGGGAAATGAGCTTTATTTACAAAGACCAACTTGAGGACAGAAGGATGGTAAAACACTTAGAAGTCTTTATGAAAGATCCGTATTACATGAGTTTTTGTAGGGAAAGTGAGCTTTAAAATTTTTTTTTTTACATTTATTTATTTTTGAGAAGCAGAGTGAGACAAAGCATGAGCAGGGGAGGGGCAGAGAGAGAAGGAGACACAGACTCCAAAGCAGGCTCCAGGCTCCGAGCTGTCAGCACAGAGCCCGGCGCGGGGCTCGAACCCACGAACCGCGAGATCATGACCTGAGCTGAAGTCGGACGCTCAACCGACTGAGCCACCCAGGCACCCCAGGGAAAGTGAGCTTTTAGAAACAGAAGAGGCCTGAGTCCTAATTGTACGTTTTGTTAGCTTCGTGATTTCAGCAAATCACATTTATCTCACCAAGTCTTTTGTGAAATGTGACTCTCACACCCAGCTTGTCGCGTTGTGGCAAGGACGGAATGAGGTCCTCTTTGAACTGTAAGGACGTTATACAGAGACTGGGGATCACTCCTCTCCTAGTGAGACTTGGCAAGCCCAATTAAGTCCACACGTGTATTTAATGCCCACATGCGTGAAAAATGGACCAATGGATGCTGTGCTTTTTGTTTAAAAGCCCATTTATAACTGGAATTCATTTCTTTGATGAATTGTAATTTTTTTAAATATAATGTCTACTCAGAAGAAGAACATAAATGACGAAATAATTTTTTTTAATAGCATGCCTGGTTCAAGAGAAGTTCAGATACGCCAGGACTTGGATCATATCTCAGGGTTCAACGGGAACTCATTTCAATCTGAAGGTAATATTCTATTCTAATTAGTAGCACCTTACAATAGAAACGGATACAGGAATTCTGTTAGCTATTTTTTAAAAGTTTGTAAACGCGAAACACGATTTTCTTTGCTAATGTCATTTGTAGGCTTTATTAATGCATATTTGCTCTAAAGGTGGTGAAAAGCCAATGGTTCGTATATCGTGCATTTTACGTCCGTATGCAGCTAATAAACACCGAGGGCTATCTTATTTGGTCAGGTGGTTCTTTTTTTTTTTTTTTTTTTTTAATTTTTTTTTTCAACGTTTATTTATTTTGGGACAGAGAGAGACAGAGCATGAACTGGGGAGGGGCAGAGAGAGAGGGAGACACAGAATCGGAAACAGGCTCCAGGCTCTGAGCCATCAGCCCAGAGCCCGACGCGGGGCTCGAACTCACGGACCGCGAGATGGTGACCTGGCTGAAGTCGGACGCCCAACCGACTGCGCCACCCAGGCGCCCCGAGGTGGTTCTTTTTAAAGTCATACATTTATTAGGGCCACCGAGTACTGATAAGTGGAAAAATGATGAGTTCTGGAATCAGACAGAAGTTGGGTTGACCTTGGGGTTCCTTCACTTCCTGGCTGGAAGACTGGATGAATTATGTCACCACCTGAGCCACAACTCTGTCATCTGTCAAGTAGGCCCAATAATACTTTTCTCATAGGACCAGCAGAAGGATTAAATGGAACAACAGTAAAATGAGGCACAGCTTTTGGCATAAATGGGTTAGCCCCAACACCACCAGACACGTGCGGTGATAGCTTCTTTCTGCAGTCTGGGTGCCCCAGCTCACTGTGCCTCTAATAACTGCCCGTGGAGCTTTCCTGGGACAACTTCATAGACTCTGGAAAACATGAGGACCCGTTCTGTCTTACAGATGAAATCGAATATGAAAACCAAAAGAGGCTGGAAGAAGAAGAGGACTTGAACGTGCTGACATTTGAAGATCTTCTCTGCTTCGCCTATCAAGTTGCCAAGGGAATGGAATTTCTGGAATTTAAGTCGGTAAGCGCCTTGTGAAGAAGAAACTAACGGCAGCAAGATAATCTGGGAAATGAGATGTGCTTTCCCTTTTCTGGTTTGTTTTAACTTGTATCCCTCAAAGTCTCGCCCCTCCCCACCCCCCCAACCACCACACCCTTCACTGTTGGAGCCGCCTAGATGCTTCTTCCCACCAGCTCTTGACGAATTACAGTTATGAAGGCCCCGGGATCCCTTATTAGATAATGGTTATCGCAGCCCTCCCAGGCTGTCCAAAGTCCCCTGAAACTTCCAGATAGGCGGGCAAAGCGAGGTGTACAGAGTCAGTCCTTCCTTGGACGGTCCGTTCAGGTCGTTCAGGCATTTGGCCCTGGGTAAATGGAGGCTCAAATACCATGCGTCGTGCTTGTGGGGCCAGCCCGTCCCCCACTCTGCCCCCCTCCGCCTTTGCCTTCTCTGCAGTGCCCTGCTGCGGGCCAGCACCGTTCCTGGGCCCTCCCGGCTTCCTCTGCCGCTAATCCCAGATCCGGGCCGTGGATCCTGCCACAAACCACGGTTTCTGTCTCCACTTTGCATTCTTTCTGTAACCGGCTTTCAGTCCTGTTCTCTGACATTTCAAATGTCTCCTGCCTGTAAGCAGATGAAAGCCACTCCTCTGGCTCCTTTCTGTCCTTGCCGTCTTGTCCTTCGTCTCTGCCGAAGGCCACCTTACCTTCTCTCTATTTCCCAAACTCTTCCCTCCTCTTTTCCCTTTGAATTTTCATTCTCTTTCTCCCTCTCTCCTCCACATCCCTCCTCTCGCCCTGAATTTGGAGAGAAGGCTTTCAACTGTATTTTTTTCTTTAAAAAAATTACTTTCTGGGGCTGTGGGGAAGAGGGGAAAGTGGGTGAGGGGCACTGAGGAGGGCGCTCGTACGTAGCGACGAACCACGGGAACCTACTCCAAAAACCGAGAGCACGGTTTACATACTGTATGTTAGACAACTTGACAATAAATTATGCTTCAAAAAAGCACTTGCTGTAATATGATGTTATAGGTCGAGTCTATCTCAGTTTTAAAAAGATTAACGTGAAATAAATCTACAGCTTTGAAGAACAGGAAAAAGTGATCTTCATAATAGTAACCAAACCTATGAAGCATCTTGAGATAAGCAGAACCAGAAATCTGCAAGATCCCCGTGAATAAGCCCGTGAGACATTATTCAATGGCAGGAAGAAGACCTGAATGAGCTTCACCGGGTTCATGTAGGAGAGACTCTGCGTTTACCAGAAACGTCAGTTCTGTCCAAGTTAATCTGTATGTTTAACGCAACTCCAGTTAGACGCTCAGGGGTTTTGTTTTGTTTTCCTCATGCGTATTGAAAGGGCATGTGACCTTCTTGGCTCGTCTTTTCCAAATGTGGGCATCCTTGCTCGATAGTTTAAAAAAAAAAATCCCATCTTGTAATATTTTCCCATCCCTCCTCTCTGAGGCCCGTTCTTCTCTTCATCTTCCCTATTGGCTGTTGGACTCCTCTTGTCTCAAGTGTACGGAGAGTTGCTTTATCTGTAGTTCACCTACGCGGCCACAGTAGGGCTTCCGTGAGTGTCTTTGTGGACCTTGGAGGGCATCTAGCTTGATTGCCTGTCCTTAAGTAAATACTCAAACTTCTCACAACTGGAGGTCAAGGGGCACTGCTTTTTCCCCCCTCTGGGCTTGTTATAATAAGAATTTTCTGAGGACTATCCACTTTCTTAGACCCTCTCCCGTTGTTTTCACTTCAGGCGCTCTCCTCTGCATCGGTCTGTCCTTTCTCCCTCCGTCTCTGATTGCTCCTCAGTTTCCCCGTAGGTTCCGTGACCCCATCAAACGTTACTTGAGCCCTGGGGCACCGTGCTAGGTGCTGAAATAGAGTCAGCTCTTATCCCTGACAGGGGAGAAAGAGACAAGCAGAGGTGCAAATCAAAGATGACACTGGAGTGTGGTAAATATTCACGTTCCAGTAAGTCCTGGGGACCCAGGCAAGGCATAGGCAGGTCAGACCCGGGGGGAGGGGAGGCGGTGCGGGAAAAGCTTGTGGAAGGAGCCCAGGCTTGGGCTAAAGGAGATGTTTGAGGCAAAGGAAAACCAGCAGGGAACATGGGATCGGGCAGGGAACATGAAATCAGGAGGAAGTCCACTGAGAAAGGTCATGAGTTAAATGTGCGACATAGTGAGGTCTCTTGGGCAGCAAAGTAGGGTCCTAACCCGGTAGATTTTTGCCTATCCCTATCTGAAGCTCAAGAGAAATGTTTGGGGGGCTCCTGGGTGGCTCAGTCAGTCGGGCATCCGACTTCGGCTCAGGTCATGATCTCACAGTGTGTGAGTTCAAGCCCCGCGTCGGGCTCTATGCTGACAGCTCGGAACCTGGAGCCTGCTTCGGATTCTGTGTCTCCCCCTCTCTCTGCCCCTCCCCTGCTCATGCTCTGTCTCTGTCTCAATAATGAATAAACGTTAAAAAAATTTAAAGAAAGAAAAGAGAAATGTTTGGGTTGGAAAGTGAGGTTTGGGCGATGGCGGTTGCCTCCCTAGGTTTGGACGAAGCGGCTGGCGGGTGGGGGGATGTGGAACGAGAGGGGGCAGCGCTGGGGAATGAGAGCAGGCTTGCATGGGGCCGTGGGAAGAAACAGGTTCCTCCAGGGGCCAGTGAACGGGCCAGATTCACAGAAGGAAGGTCGTGAAGAAGGAGGGGCTGCCGAACAGGACCAGTTACCGCCGGAAGGTCAGCGCAGAGCTCTGCTGGGCTGGGCTGTGCTGTGCACCGCAGGGCTCGGCCAAAGCAGTTGGCAGGCGTTGGGGAAGAGGAAGGCAGGTTGCAGGGGCCCGGTAGTGACGTGGGCGCAAAGGACCGCGCTCTCAGAACACCGGCTAGGGAGGAAGGAGAGCTAGAGGGATTTGAGTCTGTTGGGTTTTTGCTTTTATTTTTTCAAGGTTGAAGAGAGAGCCCCTTTGGCCCTTTACTCCTTAGTGCCCTGTTCCTTTGAATACCTTCTTTCTTAGAGTTAATTCTCTTGCCGGACCACTCGGGTTCCTGTCTTGTCATCTCTCAACCCAGGGGCTCCCCACTGCACTTCAGTCCTCCTTCCCAAACTTATTGTTTTCATATCTTCCAACTATTTTCTTTGCCAGTACTCTCGCTGTCGAGAGCACTGGTCAGGAAAGAGGTCGTTTTCTCCGCCCCGCAGTAAGGGTGCTGGAAGTCACTCTCTGAAAATCCCCTCCGGAGCTCAACAGCGGGCCCTGTTACTGTCTTTTGTTTATAGCAAGACACAACCCACGGCCAGCCTTGCTCTCCTAAGAACCCAGCCCCTTGGCCTCTAGGAACGTTCCATAAGCAGCGCGGATGACCGCATCCACAATAACCGGAGACCTGGGCCGTCCGTGTCCAGTCAGTGCCACGAAGCAAGCGTGATGACCGCTCGTGGCCCAGGAAAGAGAAGACACTCGGGTGAACCCCACGTTCCCGTCATCTGTAACTCCCGCCGACCCTGAACCTGGAAGAAAGCTTGCACTCTGTGATCATCTGCATCACAGTAAATAACACTCCAATTTCATTCTTTGTAGTGTGTTCACAGAGACCTGGCAGCCAGGAACGTGCTCGTGACCCACGGGAAAGTGGTGAAGATCTGTGACTTTGGACTGGCTCGAGATATCATGAGTGACTCCAACTACGTTATCCGGGGCAATGTGAGGCTGCTACTTCGTACACGTTTTTTATGCCGTCACTGTGTGTTTTGTCGTTGTTACGGTAGACAGCCGCACTCACTGTGGTGCGTGTTTGAGTCACGGCCACGTCCGAACACTTGCTCACGGCAGTTAGCTTTCTTAGGCTTGACAGCTTATTCTGTAGCTTCAGGGAATATCCCAGCTGTAATAAAAGCCGAGTAAAGGAACGTCACCTCTGTCACAGCAGATCAGGTAGGGTACCTTGGAGCACAAGCCACACTTTAAACAAAACCCGTTACCTGAGCCTACAGTTCCCGGAGCTGTAAAGTGACTGGAGTCATGTTTCCAATCGCGGGATTTGGCAATAGCTACCATAAAACGTTTTTTTTTTTTAAGTACGACATATAAATTAAATGTTAAATGCAAAATCTTTAAAGGCACAACATTGAACGTAAATGTTAGCTAGTGAAGGTTTAGCATCTTATGACTGCCACACAGGGAGACCTAAAACATGACTGAATATAAAAAATTAAAAAAATTAAAAAAATTTAAAAAATTAAAAAATTAATTAATTAAAAAATTAAAAAATCCCTAAGGACAGATGTGGGTTTTTTATTTTTATTTTTTTTATTTTAGAGAGAGAACGCGCAGGGGAGAGGGGCAGGGGGAGAGAGCTGGTCTTCAGCAGGCTTCAGGTTCAGCGCTGAGCCCTATGTGGGACTTGATCCCAAGACCCTGGGATCATGACCTGAGTCGCACCAAGGGTCAGATGCTCAGCCGACTGAGCCACCGAGGCGCCCTGTTGTGTTTTTTTTTTCAATTTAAGATTTTATTTTTAAGTCGTTTCTACACGCAGCGTGGGGCTCGAACTCATAACCCTGAGATCAAGAGTCTCATGCTCTACTGACTGAGCCAGCCAAGTGCCCCCCGATGTGTTATTTATAAGAGAGCTATTAGAAATACTAAATGATAAAATTGTGCAGTGAAAGAACGTGGCTGTAAGAATTACAACACCTGGAGTTAAGCCCCTGTCCTTATGTTTTGGAATTTCTGGGTGCTTTTTTGTCCCCACTTGTGAAATGATAATAACAGCGAGTGCTGACGCACTGCCTACTGTGTGCTTAGCACTATCCTAAGTGCTTTACATATATTCATTTAGTCCTCAAAGCACCTCTCTTGGGGATGAGGAAACCGAGGCCCAGAAACGTAACTCTGCCCATGATTACACAGCAGGTGGATTAGAGCACGGTTGGGCTGAGCCCCAAGTCTTCGCATAACCGCTGGGACACGTGCAGCGTTTCCCGTGAGGATTATACGCTTCCCTCACTGGGGTTGTTGTGGGAATAAACCAATAAAACCAACATGAAAGCACCTGTCCAGGGGAAACGGCCAATAAACTTTAAAAATCAAATTAAACTGCATTCCCATTAGCATCAAATAACCATCCAGGCTGATGTTAGATCCATACCTCACTCGTTGGAGCTGAAGTCGTAAATATGATCAAAGCTTCTGTGTGGCTGTGCAGTTTTTAACCTTACTAGCTGGCCGTCTCTTACGTGGGAAGGTGAATTTCATGTGGCACCTCGGTTAATCCGTGTAATTAATCAAATTAGCCAGACCAGCCTGTTTGGTTTTACCAGCTCATCGGTTTGTGCGGGATTTAAAATCGGGTTTCTTTCTTGAGCTTCAGTTTTGTTTTGTTTTGTTTTTTTATTTCCTTCAATAATCTCTACGTGCGACGTGGAGCTCGAACCCGTGACTCCCAGGTCAGGGCGCAGGCTCTACTGACTGAGTCGGCAAAGTACCCTTCGAGCTCTGATTTCACTGGGCAGGTTGAACATGCGTGGTGAGGGGCTCCTCAACTCACGAGAAAGAAAATACTACAAAAAGCTCTACCCCGGGAACCTATCCACCCCTACGTCTTGGTTCCCATCCCAGGCAGTACTAACTCAAAACCCGCCTCTCGTGCTTCTGGAGATTATTAAAGCCACAGAAGCCAGCCTGGTATCATTCCTGGAAGAGATGGGGTGTGCTCCCTTCACCACATTCCTGTAGGTGGTATTTCCACTAAAGTCCTTCCAAGAAGGTCGTCCACTAATTTACCAGTATCTCCTTACCTCTGGTCACCTGACTGGTTCCTCCTTCATGGTGTCTGCTGTGACACTTACCCATTTCCAAGCACAAGCCTTTGTTCACGAGGAGTTTTAAAGAGATATCGGTTGATTTTTTTTTTTTTAAGCCTATTATTAGAATGTTGATTTGAAAGTGAAACACTTCCCCTTGGGCAATATGATCTCCTCAATGAAGGATTAAGAGCGGCTTTAGGAAGAAAATACACTTTATTATCGGCTAATAAGAGAAAAGAAACACGCCTTGTTCAGTCCGTGCACCACCCATCACCACTGATCG
Organism: Lynx rufus; assembly: GCF_022079265.1. NCBI lineage: Eukaryota > Metazoa > Chordata > Mammalia > Carnivora > Felidae > Lynx > Lynx rufus. Next base: position 7,567,267 of record NW_025814823.1, on the reverse strand, counting down.
GTCCCCTCTTGGATTCCACACAGGCCCGTCTCCCTGTAAAGTGGATGGCTCCCGAAAGCTTATTTGAAGGGGTCTACACCATAAAGAGTGACGTCTGGTCATATGGAATATTACTCTGGGAAATATTCTCACTTGGTAAGTTTTGCAGTTTGCTGCCAGCCGTTGCCCCCCACACGCTATCCCATTCCTAAATCAGGGTGCATGACCCGTGACCTCTAATGCTCCCTAGAGCTGGCTCTTCCTTACCTCTATGCAGTGTGTGCCGTTTCACGTTTTTTTTTTTTTTAATTCTTTTTAATGTTTATTTATTTTTGAGAGAGAGAGACCAGGGGAGGGGCAGAGAGAGAGGGAGACAGAATCTGAAGCAGGCTCTGGGCTCTGAGCCGTCAGCACAGAGCCCGACGCAGGGCTCGAACTCAGGAGCCACGAGACTGTGACCTGAGTCAAAGTCGGAAGCTCAACGGACTGAGCCACCCAGGCGCCCCCTTTTTTTTTTTTAATTTTTTTCCTAATGTTTATTTAGAGACAGAGAGAGACAGAGCATGAGCAGGGGAGGGGCAGAGAGAGAGGGAGACACAGGATCCGAAGCAGGCTCCAGGCTCTGAGCCATCAGCACAGAGCCCGACGCGGGGCTCGAACCCACCAACCGCGAGATCATCACCTGAGCCAAAGCCGGATGATTAACGCACTGAGCCACCCAGGCGCCCCCATTTCGTGCTTTATTTGTGGTGTCTGTAGGTCTGTCTACCCCCACCGGCCTGTAGCCACCGGCTGGAGGGCAGAAGTCCTGACTCTCCCCGCCCACGGCCTCACGCCAAGCAGTGTCGGGCCCATGGGAGCTCTCGGTCCATGCTTGTTCGTTGAGTGAATGAAGAAACAAATGAGATGGTTTCTCCTCCCTAACGTTTTCCTCAGGTGTCAATCCATACCCTGGCATTCCGGTCGACGCTAACTTCTATAAACTCATTCAGAGTGGATTTAAGATGGACCAGCCATTTTATGCCACAGAAGAAATGTGAGTTCACATCAGAGGGCAAGGTGGCCGAAATCGGGAATTTACAGTCTCTCTCGTTCCGAATGCATGACCCAAAAAAAATAAATAAATAAATAAAAGCGCAAAACTCCTTAATGCAAAATGCATATGATTCCTCTTTAAAAAAAAAAAAAAGGAAAGAAAAGAAAAGGAAACTCTAATCCTTTTCTTGGGGGGGAGGGGAGTGGGCGGGGCTTCCTGAACCTTCCGGCCCTAACTAAGATACTATGAATTAGGGGCTTCAGTTCCTTTGCTTGAGGGATCCCTGGGGGTGATCCAACTCCCATCTCCCGACTTCTGGGCCACGTCGTAGTTTTAATTTTTTATTTTAAACATTTTTTTTTAACGTTTATTTATTTTTGAGACCGAGAATGAACGGGGGAGGGGCAGAGAGAGAGGGAGACACAGAATCCGAAACAGGCTCCAGGCTCCGAGCTGTCAGCACAGAGCCCGACGCGGGGCTCGAACTCACGGACCTCGAGATCGTGACCTGAGCCGAAGTCGGACGCTTAACCGACCGAGCCACCCAGGCGCCCCACGTCGTAGTTTTTAAAACACATTTCTGTCCCTCATCTAATTTGCCCTTTCCGGTGTGAGTTGAAAATCTAGTAGAGCCCGTGCCGCAAAACAACCAGGCCGCAGCCGAGCGGCTGTACGGGGCCTCCGCTTCCCTTGGCTCAGCTTTCCTCTCCTTACTTCTCCTCCTCTTGCTTTTGCAGATACTTTATAATGCAATCGTGCTGGGCTTTTGACTCGAGGAAACGGCCGTCCTTCCCCAACCTGACCTCGTTTTTAGGATGTCAGCTGGCCGACGCAGAAGAAGCGGTAGGTAGCAGCACCCTGCTTGAAAAGGCGATGCTGGAGGGGCCCCCCCGGGGGGCTCAGCTGGTTGGGCGGCCAGCTCTTGGTTTCGGCTCGGGTGGTGACCTCCCGAGTTCGGGAGTTCGAGCCCCGCGTCGGGCTCTGCGCTGGCAGCGCGGAGCCTGCTTGGGATTCCCTCTCCCTCCCTCTCTCTCTGCCCCTCCCCGACTCGTGCTGTCTCTCTCTGAACAAGTAAACTTGAAATGGCATCCTTAGAAAGGAAAGTGACAACTCAGAACACACGCTGGCTTCCCGAGACCCAAAGATACCACGTTGTCTTTTTCACCGCGATTTGTCTCGTTTGCCCTTTAAAAGTTGTATGGGGTGAGATATATTTATTGGTAACTGGTTTTTTTTTTGCGGGGTGGGGGGGGAAGCTCTCCCTAAAGGTGTCGGCCAATTGAGAAATTAAATGTCCAGTGCACAGGACTAGACAACCAAATAAAACTGAATCCCTGAGCCCCCCCCCCCCCCGCCCCACCGCCTACCGTTAGCATGGAGTAATCGCACGACTCAGTCATGTAATACAGTATCTTGGAGAGAACATTGCCCTGCAGTCCTGAGAGTCGAATCCCAGTCCTACCATGCGGTCTCCTCACTGCTGTGTGCATTACGGCAAATCGTTCCTCTGGGTCTTACTTTTCTCACCTGTAAAATGGGTTGTCACACCGGGTGATCCTTGAGCGTTGTGAACTTGGAATCCCTCTGCTAACTCTTCCCCCCGGTAATACAACCTGGCGTAGTGAACGGAACCATCCTCTAGAGGCCGTGGACAAAGGATGGGACCTTGAACCTCCAGTACCCGGGTTCAAATCTTGGCTCCATCATTTACATCTTACAGGCCTCGATTAAGTCAATCTTTTGTTGGCTCTCAGTTTCCGTGTCTGAAATATGGGACTAACAGATCTTACTTTGGGGAGCTCTAAAGAGTAAATAAACTGATGTATGTGCAAAGACTTCCCACACAGCAGGCACTTGGTAGTTAATAAATGTTAGCTACATAGGCACCTGACTCTTTAAATGGATTGTCTGTGCTCTTTTTCTAAATTACTGAGTCTGTTTTCAATTCTGTGGCCTCTCCAGACACCTGGGTATAGGTCGTGTGTGGCCTGTCCTCCTGTTAGGATGTTCGAAGAATCCCATTCGATCATTCGTCTGTTTGCTTGTTTGTTTTTGGGCTTTGTTGTTGTTGTTGTTTTGGTGAGAGAGTGAGCATGAGCAGGGGAGGGGCAGAGAGAGGGGGGAACAGAGGATCCGAAGCAGGATCCGCGCAGCCAGCAGCGAGCCCAGCGCGGGGCTCGAACTCACAAACCCTGAGATCGCGACCTGAGCCGAGGTCGGACGCTTAACCGACTGAGCCCCCCGGGCGCCCCTGAAAAAAATCACACTTGGAAACGAAAATACGGTCAGGGAATTAGGTCCAGAAAGTCAGGGGAGATGGAAAGCCTCAGGGCTATCGAGTAGATAACCCGGAAATAGTTAATGACGCTGTAAGAGAAACTGAAAGAAGAATCGTGGAGAGAAAACAAGAAAGGAGCTGTTGCGGCAAAGAGGAAGCACCAAGTAATTTTCACTGGCTGGGGAGCTGCTTTGAATCCACAGAGGTCTTATTTGCGCTAGAATTTTGGGAAGAATGAGTAGTATTTTGGCTGCTGGGGGATGGGGGGTTGGTGGAGTGTTCCAGGCTGGATGAGTGATAGAGGTAAAGGTTCACAGGTGAGAGAGGTGAATGGAAAACAAATGGTTGTGGCTAAAGTAAAGGGCGAGTGGGGGAACACGGAGGAAAACAAGACTATAAAGGTAGTGGGCCGGGGTGGAGGGTCCGCTGCGGCCGAACCGTCCCTTGGCTTTGTTCAGGACCTCCTTGGACTCGGTGTGCAGCTGTCCTCTGTCCCCATGCCCCCAGGACGTCCAAATCCCTCTCCCTCTGTTCAGGGGGCCTTCGACATATCCGGGATTGTTGAATGGCAAGGTCTCCACGGACGATGACTCAGCTGAGGGTATCCAAGCTCAGGGACACCCCTTCAACTTCTCCCCACCCCGTTCTCTTCCTCTGTGATGGAAAGTTCTTTTCCCTACCCGTCTCAGAGCCACTGATGGCAAGCTGTAGCTCCTTTAGGTAAATGACAAAATAGTGTCCCTGCCAGGGAGACATTCATCCACCCAGCCACCGTGGGGAGCCTCTCACCCCCGGCTGGTGCAGTGGGCTCCAGTCTAGAAGCCCGGGGAGCAGAGCAGAGATTGGACTTCAGGCCCCCCTTGCCCGCTTGGCTGGGCACCTCTGAGCGAGGCATGATCTCCGCAGCCGTGCCCACTGAGAGCAGACCCTGGCTCCTCCTGTGTCGCCGTCCCGTGGTTTCTCTTCACACCTCCGAGCACAGCCACGTGTCGTCTCTTGAGTGGGAAGACAGGCCTTGCCAGCGTGCCTGGGGTAACATCTCCTGCTCCGCGTGTGAATGCTTTTTGTAGAATCTCTGGTTTTGCTCCATCGTGGACTCGGGAAGCAAATGGCCCTCGGGGAACCAGTGAGAAGAGGAGGGAAGCACGCAGAGGAAACACAGGTTGATGCTCTGAGGTGTAGCTTACAGCAGGGAGATCGTCGGACAACGTGCTAAGGCAATGAGGATTTGTGGAACCGGGGAGGATTTGCAGAATGGACAGACATGCTTCAAGATTTGTCTCGAAGCCCAGATCGCTACGTGTGTGACAGATGTTAACCGGGCTAATGGTGGTGACCCTCTCGCCATAGATACCCAGAGACGAATCGTGTCGTACGCCTGAAGCTAATCCAGTGTTACATGTCCCTTATACATCCGTGGTTTTTTTTTTTTTAATTTTTTTTTCAACGTTTATTTATTTTTGGGACAGAGAGAGACAGAGCATGAACGGGGGAGGGGCAGAGAGAGAGGGAGACACAGAATCGGAAACAGGCTCCAGGCTCTGAGCCGTCAGCCCAGAGCCCGACGCGGGGCTCGAACTCACGGACCGCGAGATCGTGACCTGGCTGAAGTCGGACGCTTAACCGACTGCACCACCCAGGCGCCCCCGTTTTTTTTTTTTTTAAAAGGAGCCAGATCGAGTTACGCCCTCGTCTCCAAAGACCCCCCCCCGTGACTTCTCTGGTCAGATTTCAGGGTCCTTCTTCTGGGTCCCCGTAACACTATGTGACACTCTGAGACTCAGTGTTGTGTGATACTTTTGCTTTCCCATCACTAGACTTGGCTCACGAGGTCAAGGACATGCACTGTTCATCTTCACATCACCTGTGTGGTCCCACAGGCAGGAGACACTCACAGCGTGAGGGTACGTTAGAGGCCCCGTCTGTTTTGTTCGCTGTGACATACCCAGTGCTTAGCGTATAGAAAGGGCCTAGCAACGATATTTGGAAGAAAGGAAGCGTAAAAGCAAGTTTGGGGAGGCAAAAGCGAAACAGCACGAGGAAGGACATCCGTTAAGAGGTGACTGTGGCAGCAGAGGTGAGCAAAGGAGGGAGTGAACTGGACCGCGGCAGGGGGGAGGGGTGCAGAGGAAAGGGACACACGGCTCCTGTTTCAAGAAAGGGGCCTGAACTCACATCACCTCTCCTTTCATATCAGCGCCCACAAATTATAGGATATATAATATAATATAGAATATAGAAATATATTATAAATGTATCATATATAATGTATTGCAAATAAATATAATACAAATATAAAGGATTTGTATTTGTAATACAAATTTGTATTTGTAGTACAAATTTGTATATTGTAATACAAATACAAATATTTAACATAAATATTAAAATATAAATATATACACTACATATTTTTATTACTTTTTATTTTATTTATTAAAAAAGATTTTAATGTTTATTTTTGAGAGAGAGAGAGGGACAGACAGAGCATGAACGGGGGAGGGCAGGAAGTGAGGGAGACTCAGAATCCCGAGCAGGCTCCAGGCTCCGAGCCGTCAGCGCAGGTCCCGATGCGGGGCTCAAACTCATGAACCACGATATCACAACCTGAGCCGAAGACAGACACTTAACCCACTGAGCCACCCAGGCGCCCCTGTTATATATTTTTAAAGAAGTGAGGCCATAATTGCCTTTGAAAGCCAGAAGGTGATCTCTGTGGACCGGGAACGGTGGAAAACCCCTGGGATGATGAAAGCAGTTAGGACTGAAGGGAGAAGACCCACGACAGAGGACTCTTTGAAAGGATAAGGACACGTGCTTCCCTAACGGGCAGGGAGAGTTCTGGTAGGATCTTGCAGTGTGGTTCCACAGTGGGGGCAGCCACACTGTTAAGTACACGTAAGAAGAAAGCAAGTGTTAAAAATGTGAGTATAACCACCGTTAAAAGAGAATATAATATATCTCAGGTGTAGTGTAGAAATAAAAATATAGTTTGTAATCTCAGGTGTGGGGCGCCTGGGTGGCTCAGTAGGTTAAGCGTCCGACTTTGGGCTCAGGTCATGATCTCACCGCTCGTGAGTAAGTTCGAGCCCCACATCAGGCTCTGCGCTGACAGCTCGGAGCCTGGAGCCTGCTTCGGATTCTGTGTCTCCCTCTCTCTCTCTGCCCCTCCCCTGCTTGCTCCCTGTCTCTCTCTCAATAAATAAATAAATAAACAAACAATTATAATCTCAGGTGTAGCGTAGAAATAAAAAAGGACCATAGAAAACTTGATCAACCCAACAAAGCAGGGGAGAGAGAAACAAAGAACATTCATGGAAATAGAAAAAAAAAAAAAACACAAAAAAGCAGGATTCGAAAGTCCACTTAGGAAAGAGAATTTCAAAATAAATGCGCCTGTCATCATACAGGCACATTAACTGACCTCAGTGCAGTGGAACGGGACATCGCCAAGAGCAACCAAAAAGGCCCCAACGTCTGACGTCAGAGACGAAAATCCCTGCTTACAGAAGTCTTTGGTTCACAAGAAGGAGGAGGAAGGGAAAAGAAATAAAAATAGACCCTGCTTATTAAAACCTATAGGAGCCAGCGACGTTTATAATTCTAAATTCATTTGTTAGAAAACAAAAAAGAATGAAAATGAATGACTTCAACTTTCAACTCAAGAAACTAAGAAAAAAAAACAAACAGCAATGTATGAGGAGACAGAGAGGAAGAAGAGAAAGAAGACAGCAGCAGAACAGAACTAATAGAGGGGCGCCTGGGTGGCTCAGGCGGTTAAACATCTGTCTTCGGCTCAGGTCATGATCTCTCAGTTCATGGGTTCGAGCCCCGCATCGGGCTCTGTGCTGACTGGTCGGAGCCTAGAGCCTGCTTCGGGTTCTGTGTCTCCCTCTCTCTCTGTGTCCCTCCCCTGCTCGCTCTCTGTCTCTCTTTCTCTCAAAAATAAACAAATATTAAAAACAAAAAAAGAACTAATATTGATACAGGCAGAATTCATTAAACTGAGAGTAGCCCCCAAAACAAAATAATAGTGATGGTCAGGAAAGCCAAAAGTTGTTTTTGAACTAATAATTTAATTGCTCCCATTTTTGATGTCATGCACACTTACTAACATGTTACCCATAATAATACATTTAATTCTCATTTCAGGCTCACGAAGTAAGTTCAACCATTACCTCTTTCGCAGATCAGTAAACAGAGATACAGAGAGGTTCAGTAATTTGCCCAAGGTCACACAGTAAGGGTCAGACTTAGGGGTTGAATACAGCAGTCTGGAAGTGGTTGACACTGTATATTAATATTGTATATTAACACAGTGTACAAATATACCACTAAAGCACACTATGAAGAGAGCAATTAAGAAAGAAGAGACAGCACAAATAAGATTCAGGATAAAAAGAACGTAATTATGGATAGGGACACCATTTTCTTTTCTTTTTTAAAAAAAAAAATTATTTTAATGTTTATTCTCGAGAGGGAGACAGACAGAGACAGAGTGTGAGTGGGGGAGGGTCAGAGAGAGAGGGAGACACGGAATCCGAAGCAGGCTCGGGGCTCCGAGCTCTCAGCCCAGAGCCCGATGCGGGGCTCGAACTCACAAACCGCGAGATCATGACCTGAGCCGAAGTCGGTCGCTTAATGGGACACCATTTTCAAAAGTATAAGAAAACCTTACGCACCTCTTTCCACGGATGCACTTGGAAAGCTGGGGTTTCAAAATTTTTATAAGGAGAATGTACTTATGGATTACTTGTGCCATTAAAAATTCATTTAAAGGGGCGCCTGGGTGGCTCAGTTGGTTGAGTGACCGACTTGGGCTCGGGTCATGATCTCATGCTTTGTGAGTTCAGGCCCCACATCGGGCTCTGTGCTGACAGCTGGGGGCCTGGAGCCTGCTTCGGATTCTGTGTCTCCCTCTCTCTCTGCCCCTTCCCTGCTCATGCTCTGTCTCTGTCTGTCTCAGAAATAAATAAACATTAAAAATTTTTTAAAAAATAAAATAAAATAAATAAATAAATAATTCATTTAAAAAATCACTTACAGGGGTGAAGGAGGTACAGGCTTCCGGTTATAATGACTAAGTCACCAGGATGAAAGGTACAGCATAGGGAATAAGTCAGTGGTGGTGTAACAAAAAGTGTATGGTGACAGAAGGCAGCCATGCTCTGGTGAACACGGTGACATACAGACTCGTGGAATCACTATGTTGTACACCTGAAGCCGATGTAACATTGTGTGTCACTTATACATCAGTTAGACCAATCACGTAAATAAAAATCCATGAAAGAAATGGAAAAGGAAGACATGAAAAGCAGTGATATACCCGAACGCACCCCAGGGACAGACTGACTGGCTCTGGGAGCACAGCGAGCTCAAGGAGATGGTTCCGGAACTTCTGGATCACGGGACTGGCAGTGCGCCAAGTGGAATTGCAAACACAGGAAGCAGGGAAGGTTTGGGGATGAAAGATCATGAATACAGGTTGGGTTTGAAGCATCCCCGGTGTTTCTGTCACAGCCTCGCTTGGAGGGTTAGACATCCAATGCCCGAGATGTACGTTTGGTTCAACAGGTCATGACCGACTGCTGCTTTCCGAAAAACACATATCATCCCTGTTCATCCTTCCGGGTACAGGCAAAGTGTTATTGTGCAGACCAGGGTCAAAAGGATATTTCTCTCGATCTGCTTTCCAGAAAGAAAAAAATTAAAGAGTAGGAGGCGGTCCGCTCAGTTACCAAACTGTGAAAAACAGACAACCCTTGTCTTGTCGTAAGGCTCTGGAGAAAATAGTGTTCCCAAACACAGCTGACGGTGCAGCCTGAGTGTTTCAGCACTCAAGTATGCGTCCCCTTGGACCCAGAGATGCCACTTCCCCGTTCATCCCAGAGACAGACGAGGCCAGTGTAACCTTTGCAGTTTTATGTTACATAGCCAGTCCACCGAAAGGTTAGTTAGGGGCGGCCGGGTGGCTCAGTCTGCCGAGCGTCCAACTTTTGGTGCTGGCTCAGGTCATGATCTCGCGGTCGTGGGATTGAACCCCATGTGCGGCTCCTCACTGAGCATGGAGACTGCTTGGGCTTCTCTCCCTCCCTCTGTCTCTCTCTCTCTGCCCCTCCCCCCTCGCACTCCATCTCTCAAAAATAAATAAATGATTGGTTGATTTTAAAAAAGTTTAGTGATGGTACATCAGTACTATGGAATGCTAGGCTGCTGTTAAAAAGATAGATGTGCTCCCATTCCGACAACAGGGAAAATATATAACGCACGTAACATCCGGACAACATATTAGCAACTCAGAATAAGGCTCGAAACCAGAATCTACACTCTCAGCCTACGGATACACAATTGTGTATGCACAGCAGACTATAACGGCGGCCACCTCTGATGAGTTTAGCTTGTTTTCTATACATCGTCCTACATGGCTTACGTTATCTCTATGAATGTGCATTAACTTTATCATCAGACAAAAAGTAGAACTGCTTTCATTTTGGAAAAGGACTCTAAAGTCACCCAAGTGAAACTCAAGCATCAGTCCCCCGTATTAATTGCATAATGAACAGGTCTCTCTTAGTGGCCTTTCTCTTTTATGGTTTTACCACGCAGCTTTAGGATTTCTAGATCGAGATTTTGTAGCCAAGATTAGAAATAATAATGGAATAAAATGCTCGACTTGATTTCTCCATGAATAAAGGACCAAATCTGCTTTGTCAATTAATATCCTCTTAAGATTATTCTCTAAGGCTTATGTATAGTAATAGCAAGTAATTTGCAATAAAGCCCCGTGACATGTACGTCATCATCGGATGGTAACCAGTGTTGTGTCTTTTTTCCCACATTCAGATGTATCAGAACACGGATGGCCATGTTTCCGACCGTCCTTCCGTCTACCAAAACAGGCAACCTTACAGCAGAGAGGTGGAATCGGGTTTACTCACTCCACAGGCTCCTGTCGAAGATTCCTAGAGAAACGACTTAGTCTTAAAGACTTCCTCCCTTCAACCCCCAGCTTAAAAAGGCTATAGATTACCAAAACAGGATTAATCTCATCACTAAAAGAAAGTATATTCTCAACTGCTGCTTTGCTGGACTTTTCTCTAGAAGCTCTCTGTATTTACTCTTGTTTTCAAAGGAACTTTTGTAAAAATCACATCATCCTTTGCACAAGGCAGGAAGAGCTGATAATTAACTTTATTGGAGCATCTACCCACATCCAAAGGCCTTCTCAGTCTGGCTTCAGTGAAAATTGTGTACCTGAACTATAGTATATTCTTGTAAATACATAAAACAAAAGCATTTTGCTAAGGAGAAGCTGATATGATTTTTTTAAATCTATGTTTTAAAACAATATGTAACTTTTCCAGCTATTTAGTGATATATTTTATGAATGAAAATAAAATTTCTTCTATAGAGTTGTTTGTCATTGAATTGTTTGCATGGTCTATTTAGGGCAAGACTTAACTGGAGGGGAGGAACTAATGAAATTGTGTGCAATGTTCTGTATTTTTTTTTTCCTACTGAGAAGGTCCGTCCTCTTGTTGGATCCTTAAAAGGATCTGTGACTCCTGCCCCCAGACCAGGAACCAAACAGCTGGCGAAGGCTTGCTTTTCTGCAGCACTCTATTGATTCAGCCTCCCTCGTCCTTTGAAGCTCAGCTCCCTCCCTCCCACAGGCTTATAAACTTGGACTTGCCCCTGTCCTTACATTCCAGTGTGGTTCTTGGTGAAGGTCTACCTTCTCTCGTCCTCCCTTCCAGTGCCTCGGTTAAGATAAGAGCCCTGAAGCCAGTCCCACTAGGCTGGACTTCTCTGTCCACCACTCTTCGCCATGCAACGTTGGGAAAGTAACTGAACTTCGTTAGGCCCCAGTTTCCCGTTCTGGAAGAAGAGATAATGATGGATGGAATCTCTCTCACAGGGTTGCTGTAAGAATTAGATGGATGACATACATAATATATGCATGTCATAAATATACACATACACAGATGGTCCCCAACTTCTAGTGGTTCAACTTACTATTTTTCAACTTTACGATGGCGCAAAAGGGATACACGTTCAGTAGAGACGGTCCTTTGAATTTTGAATTTCGATCTTTTCCTGGGTTAGCGATATTACCCTCTTTCATGATGCTGGACAGTAGAAGCTCCCAGTCTGCCGTGGGATCACAGGGTAAACAAGCAACACCCTGGCCGGCATTCTGGTGTTTACTCTGGGTACGGTATTCAGTCTGTGACATGAGAGATCCAACACTTTATTATAAAATAGGCTGGGTGTAGACGATTTTGCCCAACTGGAGGCTGACATCAGTATTCTGAGCACATTTGAGGTGGGCCAGGCTAAGCTGTGATGTTCGGTAGGTTGGGTCTATTAAATACATTTCAACTTATGATATTTTCAACTTATTGTGGGTTTACTGGAACATGGCCCCTCCTGGGACGTTTATTCCTCTTTAAGCCCTTGCTTTGTTGCTAGACTTGAGCTCTGTCTTATACTTTAGGTCTTTTTCAGCTCCACCAGCCATCAGGAGTGATGGCTTCCTCTGCTGAAATCTACAAGCTTCTTGTCCATATCATCCAACTGGCCCTTAACATGAACATCCTTTCTTTTCGTTTGGATTTCTTTCAAGCAACAAAAATGTATTACCTTTCAGTTCTATAGATAAGCAGTTCGACAAATGTCCTTCTGGGCTAAAATCAAGGTGTCATCAGGGTTACGTTCCTTTCTGGAGGCTCTAGTGGAGAATCTGTGTCCTCACCGGTTCCAGCTTCTACAGGCTGCTAGAATTCCTTGGCTGGTGGCCCCCTGCCCCCATCTTCATAGCCAACAATACTGCATCTTTCCATCTGTTCTCCTGTAACCTTGTCTCCCTCTGCCCATGAGCTCAGCAGAGACCAGTTCTCTCATTGCAAGGATCATGTCTCTTCACTTGGATTTTTAGAAGCGTGAAAGTAGATATGATTTATTCTTTTTTTTTTTATTTTATTTTCAATGTTTATTTATTTTTGGGACAGAGAGAGACAGAGCATGAACGGGGGAGGGGCAGAGAGAAAGGGAGACACAGAATCGGAAACAGGCTCCAGGCTCTGAGCCATCAGCCCAGAGCCCGACGCGGGGCTCGAACTCACGGACCGCGAGATCGTGACCTGGCTGAAGTCGGACGCTTAACCGACTGCGCCACCCAGGCGCCCCGATATGATTTATTCTAAGTTGTATGGTTAATTCCCACTTGTGTATACAGTCAGAACACAAGAAATATCTGTATTTGATTGTTTTTTTTACCTACTCAAGTTAAAGCATCAAATATGCTTGGTGTTAAGAATTCAGATAATTTTGTCTTTTTACTTATAGTAGTAAGTGAAACTTTCCCTTTATGTGCCCAACCCAAACCCCAAAATGTTCCTTCAGGGGAAATGCTGTTAAAGTTTCAGATATATTTCTCCCACCTTCTTGTTTAAATATACGTGCATTACTTACACATACTTACACAAATACACTCAACCCACAGAATTCTTTGTTTTTTTACATAAAACGGAACCACACCAGCCATATTGTCAAATGTATTTTGGTTCTTAACTGCATGTCAATATTTTCCCAACTATACATGTTTGTGAAGCACCTGTGATGAGGTAAGTGTTAAGAATGACGTATGTATCATCTCATTAAATCTTCGTAACTGCCTTATGAAGTCGGTACTAAAATGATACCATTTTTCTTCTGGAGAATTGGAAAGTTAACTTAGTAACCTGTGATCTCCAAGCCCTTGTTAACACTTATCTTGTGGTCACTCTTGGGTTCTATTATTATTTTATTTATCGTATTTATTTATTTTTAATTGTGCTAAAAACAACACATAACACAAAACATAAAAAAATTTTTTAATGTTTATTTTTGAGAGAGAGAGAGAGAGTGCACATACGTACAAGTGGGGGAGGGGCAGAGAAAGAGAGAGAGAGAGAGAGACAGAATCCGAAACAGGCTCCAGGCTCTGAGCTGTCAGCATAGAGCCCGATGCGGGGCTTGAACCCACGAACACACAAGATGGTGACCAGAGCTGAAGTTGAAGGATTAACTGACTGAGCCACCCAGGTGCCCCTCATCTTAACCATTTTTAAGTGTAAAGTTCAGTATTGTTAAGTATATTCACATTGTTGTGAAACCAATCTCCATAATTTTTTATCTTGTAAATCTGAAACTTTGTCCCCATTAAACAATAATAATTCCCCCTTTCCCTTTCTCTGAGCCCCGGCAACCATCATTCTACTTTGTTTCTATGAATTTTACTACCTCATATAAGTGGAATTATACAATATGTGTCGTTTTGTGACTGACTTCTCTCACTTGGCACAATGTCCTCAAGGTTCATCCGTGTTGTGACATGTGACAGTACGTATTTCCGTTCTTTTTAATGCCGAATAACATTTCACAGTATGTGTATACATTTAGTGATTCACTTATCCATTGATGGACATTTAGTTTGCTCCCGCTCTTGCGTTTTGTGAATAATGGTGCTATGAACACGGGTGTGCAAATACCTCTTTGAGAACCTGCTTCCGATTCTTTGGCATATTTTTGTTTTCTTTTGTAAAGAAGTGGGATTGCCGGATCAAATGGTAATCCTATTTTTAACTTTTTGTTGTATATATTATTTTTAAAGATGCCGTTATAGTGATCATGTGTTTCTTTGGCCATCCGGTATCTATTCCCATTTCTTTCAGTAGCAGCACTGTGATTTGATACATTACTTGTCCCTATGGTATGGAGGCAGTGGGGTGGGACTTCAGTGGGGGCAGGGGGTGGTGCCTTCTAGCCAAGGAGGGTCCTTGACTCAAGCCTGGCTGATAAACTTCTTCTTTCGTTCTGGAAGTTGGTGCCCGACCTGGATGCAGGCAAGGATGAAAAAGGGAGTTGGGGGGGTCGGGGGGTGCCTGGGTGGCTCAATCGGTTAAGTGTCCGACTTTGGCTCAGGTGATGATGATCTCACAGTTCGTGGGTTCGAGCCCCGCGTCGGGCTCTGTGCTGACAGCTCAGAGCCTGGAGCCTGCTTCGGATTCTGTGTGTCCCTCTTTTTCTGCCCTCCTCCACTCGTGCTCTTTCTCTGTCTCTGAAAAATGAATAAATGTTAAAAAAAAAAAACAGTATTTTTTGAAATAAAAAAGAAAAAGACAAAGGGAGTGGGAACTTACAATTCTCAGCAACAGCCATCTCCGACCGAGAGTGAAAAGCAGTCCCCACTTCCTAGATCCCTGGAGCTGCTTTGGCCCCTCTTCTTGCCCAAGCCTTGCTCTCTGGCCTTCCTGGGCCTGGGGGCCACTGTCTCTTTTCCAGAAATCCCCTTCGGATGCTGTGAACCCAAGTCGGCCTCCAAGACCCTTGGCACATACACCTGCGGCCAAACCGATTTCAGTCAGACCCACATCCATTCTGAACGTGACTTCGCTGTGGATGGGAACCAACAAGCACGTTTGTATGTGGGATCCCACACGGCAGCCCCCCTTGCTGCTGTAGTACCCAAGGCACCGAAGAATTTGATTTCCTTGCGAATGAATATTCTCCTGCTCATGAGCTTTCTAGAAATGGCTCCATGCCCTACGTAGACTTCCAGTTCCTGCTTTCTTGAAAAAGAAAAAAAACCCAGTTCATACGTCTCAGATTCACTCATGCTGTTACATGGATCTTAAGGGCTTGTATTTCACTGATGTGCAACGTGAATGTACAATTACCACCATTTATTCATTTTCACACTGATGATATTTGGGGCTTCGGGGCTGGGTGGGGTAATGGGTTCATGGGTGTTCATCAATATTATTTTTCTTTAGAATATAACTTCTGTATGTATCAAATATAGTATTTAAAAGGCAACATTCTCCAGGCGCCTGATGGCTCGGTCGGTTAGGCGTCCGGCTTTGGCTCAGGTCATGATCTGGCGGTTTGTGGGTTCGAGCCCCGCGTCGGGCCCTGGGCTGATGGCTCAGAGCCTGGAGCCTGCTTGGGATTCTGTGTGTCCCTCTCTCTCTGCCCCTCCCGCACTCACGCTCTGTCTCTCTCTCTCTCTCTGAAAAATGAGTAACTATTAAAAATAAAAATAAAAAATAAAAGGCAACATTCTCTGAGGAGGGAAGGTGTTTAAAATCCTTGTTGGAGGAAACAAAATCAGACTCTATGAAATTCACAGATCTGGTTTGAGTTCGGTCGTTTGTATCTGACCTAACTACACGTTTTTTAAAGAGATTTTATTTGTAAGTAATCTTTACACCCAACGTGGGGCTCAAATTCACAACCCTGAGATCCAGAGTTGCATGCTCTACCGACTGGGCCGGTCAGGCGCCCCAAACTACACATTGTTAACACGGCTAAGAACACAACTCAAAAGCACGGATCTTAGAGACGGGTTCTGCTCCTGCGTGCACAGCCCTTTCCATCCGACCAGTAGGTGGCGCCCCAGGACTACTGTTTTTTTCCCTTAATCTCAATCACAGGGCTTGACTTCACCCCTACACCCTCCCCTGCCTTTGGAAAGGCACATTGTAACCAACAGGATAAAGAAAAGGCCGATCTGTTGGTGAGAGGGAAGAACAACCCTCTACGCAGATCACTTAAGGTCATTTATTCAATATTCAGTTATTTCAGAGTTGACTCTGCTAACGATTGTGTGCTTTATGTGCATTATTTATCACATTCCGGACATTAACAGAGCAGTCTATGTCAGCTTCTTTATGGGACGTTTTTTTCGAACACCAATATCTTTTAACGTTTATTTAGTTTTGAGATGGGGGTGGGGGGAGGTGCAGAGAGAGGGGGGTGGGACAAAGGATCTGAAGCGAGCTCTGTGCTGACAGCAGCACGCCCGATGCGGGGCTTGAACTTACGAACCGTGACACCATGACCCGAACCTGATGCTCAACCGACTGAGCCACCCAGATGCCCCAGACCTTTCATTTATAATTTTTTTTTTTTTTTTGAGAGAGAGAGCGTTTGCACACGAGGGAGGGAGAGAAATCCCAAGCAGCCTCCACGCACAGCACGCAGCCAGATGTGGGACTCGGTCTCAGTCTCATGATTTGAGCGGAAATCAAGAGTTCCGCGCTTAACCGACTGAGCCACCCGGGTGCCCCTGTAGGACCTGGCTTTTAACATTCACTTCTACGCAGCACGTTTATCTGCCCAGGGGGTTGACTTCTGAACTGACTCTTCTCGGAGCGTCTTCTGTGCTGAGTGCTGCCTGAGCCTGGACTGGCCTCCTACTGAAAACAAAGAGTCTGTTTCCCAGAGATCTTTCGGAGTGAAAAATACAGCCAGGGAAGATGTCCTGGATGACCTCCTATTGAAGGATTAGCCGCCTTGTGTCCCTCCTTCACCCACCACTTGTGTTTCTTCCTGATCTTCCTTCTCTCTCCTCAGGTCTTCTCGAAGGACTTTCTCAGGAACACGCTTATCCGGACTCCTCGGCCATTCCCCGATCATTTTGTCAAAAATAAATGACATATCAGCTTTCACGTTTGTTTCTGTCTATGCCATTACCATCAGCAACAGAAAAAAAGAAAATGGTGGTGGGGGGGCGGTTATCACCTAAAAACACTTTATCTTTTCAGCTCGTAGGAGTCCAATGTGTATTACATTCCAAATTATCTTACCGAGGCAGGAAAGGCATGGATGAATTTTTTTTTTCCTTTGGTAGCAAAACACATATAACATACATGCATGTGCATGTACAACCTACCCCCTGCAACCATCCCTCAGTGTGGAGTTCAATGGCATTCAGCACATTGACGCTGTTGTGCAAATCACCACCACCACCGTCTCCAGATGGAACGTTTTCATCTCCGCAAACGGAAACCGTCCCCATTAAACATTAACTCCCTACCCCCTCTACCTCCAGCCCCCGGGGACCACCTTCCTACATTCTGCTTCTGTGATCTTGACTCCTCTAGGCACCTCATATGAGTGGAATCACCCAGGATGGGTCGTTTTGTAACTGGTTTATCGCACCTAGCCTATAACGTCCTCAAGGTTCGCTGCGATGAACTCTTTATATTACCATTTGTCGATAACACACTCCGTCCCGCAGCTGTGCTAAAGGCGTCACCTGTATCGTCCCATTTAGTAAAACGTGGGGTCGGAGTTGCTGCGTGGCAGCTGAACAGCTGGTGACACCAAGGCGCTTGAAGAAGGTTAAGTCGCTGGGGCGCCCGGTGGAGGGGCTCAGTCGGTCAAGCATCTGACTTCAGCTCAGGTCACGATCTCACGGTTCGTGGGTTCCAGCCCCGCGTCAGGGTCTCGGCTGTCAGCGCAGAGCCCGATCAGATCCTCTGTCTCCCTCGATCTCTGCCCCTCCCCGCCCCCCAAATGCAAATAAACATTTAAAAGTTTTTAAAAAAAAGAAGAAAGCAGGTTAAGTCCTTAGACACAAAGCAGGTACTAAGTACTCACCCATCTCACAGCCACACCGGGGGTCTGGGCTCCTGCCAGGGCCTGTTCCTCAGCTTATGAACGCCGTCTGGGAACAGCAAGATGAGATGAGTTCTGACTCCCAATGTGCCTCAAATTAAAAACGTCCGTGAAAGAGAAGCAATCTGTCTTTCTGGTATCTTCTTGACAAAACACTTCGCGTCAGCTCCACTCACGAAAAGTTAAGGGCTGCTGGTGGGAGGGAGCTGACGTGTGAACGTTTCAGCTACAAAAATGAAACAAAACTGTATGCCCGTTTAAGAACTTTTTCCGTGTTCTGGTAAAAGTCTCTTAAGAGAAAAACTATACTAAAGTCAAATACGATACACTCAGCAACCGGAAGGCAAGAATGCCATCTGGTCCTGTTAACTTATGAGGCTACATCTTTATATAATTTAACTCTTTATTTTTTATCTATTTAATTTTTAAAGGTTATTTATTTATTTTGAGAGAGAGAGAGAGAGAGCGCGCTCCAGCAGAAGGGCAGAGAGAGAGGGAGAGAGAAAATCCTGAGCAGGCTCTGTGTCATCAGCCCAGAGGCCGACCCAAGGGCTTGGGCTCACATATCCTGAGATCATGCCCTGAGCCGAAACCAAGAGCTGGACGCTTAACTGACTGAGCCACCCAGGCACACCTCTATAACTTTTTTAAAAAAGCTTTATTGAGGAGGTTCTGGATGAATCAGTTGGTTGAGCGTCGACTCTCGATTTTGACTCAAGTCATGATCCCAAGGTTGGGGGTTCCAGCTCTGTGTTGGGCCCCATGCTGAGTGTGAAGCCTGTTTAGCACTCTCTCTCTCTCTCTCTCTCTCTGCCCCTCTCCCTCACTTGTGCTCTCTCTCAAAAAAAAAAAAAAACTTTACTGATACATAATTCGTATACCACACAATTCTCTTATTTATATTGAACTACTCAATAACTCAGCTTTTTCCCCGGATGAAAGTCGCCTTGCTTGCTCACCGCCTTCCATGTTTCTGGTTGGTTTGATTGGTTGAGAGTCAGCAGAAGTGGAGCCCAAGGTGCTGAGTTAAGCCCAGTGGCACGAGCTGCCGGTTCCACGCTGGTAATTTGTATTTTGTTGTTGTCATCAACATTGTTTCCGTGTC
This sequence comes from Lynx rufus, assembly GCF_022079265.1. Lineage (NCBI taxonomy): Eukaryota > Metazoa > Chordata > Mammalia > Carnivora > Felidae > Lynx > Lynx rufus. The sequence continues at coordinate 7,548,427 of NW_025814823.1, read as the reverse complement.
CGTGACTGTTTAATTCCTGAACTTTTTGCGTCTTGAAGGTTCCTACGTCGGTAGGTTATTAGGAGTTCCATTATTATACGATAGATACAGCAAAATAAAAGGTTCGGTTTCCAGCCCCGTGCCAGAATGGTGGTAATATCAATAGGTCTTTCCCACCATGCCTCTCGGCATCGCTGTGCTGTGAGCGGAAGGGTTTCCATTTGCAAATTCAGATGTGGTTCTTTGAGCAGCCGAGAACCCCCAGGCTCCAAGCCCCAGACGGGGGCTCCTTTGGGGGCGGGGAGACCCTTGATGTGCAGAGGTAAGAGCAGGAAATGATAAGGGGTCATATAAAAGGGGGGGGCGGCAAGGAGCGACGGAACCAGAATGCCCTTCTTTCTCTACTTCTGCTCTACCTGCTTTTCCCAGCGTCTGGGGATGAGGGTGGTAATGGGGCAAAGGAGCCCGGACAGACTCCTCCTCCCTTTCCCCACACTCTGATTTGAACATTGCAGGTGCTTCACAGGTCACACTGCAGTGAACTGAGGCTGGTGGGGGGGGGGTGGCGGAGGGAGAAGAAATGGCTATTGGCCTGTTGACTGGGCCCACCGCAAAGCCTGCATGGACAAGCAAAAGACGCTAACAGCGGGAAGGAAAGAGGAGAAAACTCTGTGGTTGGTCCAGTGGAGAGATTCGACACAGAAAATAGTAGCCAACAGCTACGTAGTGCTGCCACCAGGTGAACACGTCATTGTCCCCATTTTACAGACAAGCTGAAAAACAGAAGGTTCGGTAACTTGACAAACGTCTGATTGTAATGGCGGAACCAGGATCAAAACCCTCCTGGGTCCGTGTTCTCCACGCTGCGTTCTACTGCCTGAAACTCATACGCCACAGGATTCAATGTGCTTTCACACACACACAAGTATGTTATACGTAAGTGTTAATCTCGTAGCTCCTCTTTCACATTTGAAGACAAGCCAGCAATGGTGGTACTTCGGGTGCTGGATTTACTTCCTTGAAAAGCAAATTTTTGAGGCGCCTGGGTGGCTCAGTTGCTTGAGCATCCAACTCTTTTTTTTTTTTTAATGTTTTATTTTATTTTTGAAAGAGAGAGAGAGAGACAGAGAGGGAGCAGGGGAGGGGCAGAGGGAGAGGGAGACACAGAATCCCAAGCGGGCTCCAGGCTCCGAGCCGGCAGCACAGAGCCCAAGGCGGGGCTCGAACTCAGGAACCGTAAGATCGTGACCTGAGCCGAAGTTGGACGCCTAACCGACTGAGCCACCCAGGCGCCCCTCCCCTCCTTTTCTTTGACTTTATCTTCCACGGTAGTTTTCATTTTGAGTACCCATGAAGGATATCCGGGTGAGAAATTCGATCCATGTGGTCATTGGGTCAACGAATTCACCCCATGGTGTTTATTATGCGCCTACCGTGGGCACGGTTCTAGGCACCCGGGACACAGAGGCACGCAAGACACGCGGTCTCCAGGCTCATGGCATTGGTCAGAGCTGAGAGGTGATATGCAAATAAGTAAATATAAGAAGCAAAGTGATTTCAGATAAGCATATTTTTCAGGAAGAAGACAGCACATAATGGTGTTTGAGGGACAGTTGAGAATGGGGCAGAGTTCTTGCTTTGAGACCACATCCCGTTTCAAGAGCATTTATAAAGCACCTGATGTCTTAGGTATCCGAAATACAGGGAAAGCGCGTAAAACGCACTACCTGACCCCGCAGCGGCAACAGAGGGGAAATCAAATTCCAAGCGGGTTGACTTGCGACCAGTCTCTGAGTTACCAGAGGGAGCTTCCCAGGATGACGTTGGCGTTAAAATGTTCATGACACCGAGAGTCTCTCTGGCTTGAAGGCCCACAGTGACATCGGGTCCCTCCTGGCTTTGTGGGAGCAGAGTGGCTGGAAACATTCCTCCTGTAGAGCCCTCCGCTCCCTGGCCTGGAGCCTGAAGCCTGTGTTTGTCCATCACCCGAGTACTCTGGACCCACTGCTCCCAGAAGCATTCAAAACATGCCAAGCGGGTGTTGCATAAAACACACATACACACACACACACACACAACCAGGAAAAAAGCTTGTGTGTTCGGCAAATATAAGCGGGTGAGCGGGCCGAGCGTCGCTCAGTCGCCGAGAGGGGAGCTGACGTTCTGCTTCGTCCAGCTGAACGCAAGCAATGGACATGGAGAAGGTCAACTCCATGGACTTTGGAGAATTTGTGGATGTGTTCGGGAATGTCGTTGAGAGATGCCCTCTGATTGCGGCTGCTGTGTGGTCCCAGCGCCCGTTCTCCAACTCGGAAGATTTAGAGAAGCACTTTTTTGCCTTTATTGACGCCCTTCCACAGTCAGGTAAGGCTTCGGCATTAGACGCCGAGAGTCTGTGCGAAGGGCTTTCAAGCGTATTTACCCGAATGGTTTGAGATATTTTAGGCTAGTTCCTTATCACTGACGTATTGATTGGTATTTTTATCGTAAGGCTCGATCTCCTTAGACTCGGTCAATGAGGGTCAGACGCTTGCGAGGTGTCGGGCCGGAGGTAGAATTGGCGAGGTACGTCGGCTCGGGTAAAGGGGTTGTTAAATATTAAAGCCACGAGGTCACGACGGAAGAGGAACAGGCACAGTTCTCCTCGGGCCTCGCAGCCCCACAGAGGCCAAAGGTCAGGCTGAGGGCCCACCCTCTCTTAGCCAAGTGTGTTGGCTCTGGGAATGTCCTGTATGCAAGAGAGGAGACAGCACGGTATCAGAATATCTCAGGAGCCCAGGGGAAAGAGCAAATGGCTGACATTTTTACCAGAAAGGGCCAGTTTGGACTGGACCACCGAGGAAAGGAGACTCACTCAGATCAGCAACTCCCTAAGGGAGTGAAGAGGAAAAGACAAAAATCTGAAGGAATTCCTCCGGCGAAAGGGAGAGAAATTGTTGATTTCCTCTGGCTAGAGAGAGACAAGGAGACCCTTGCGGGTGTGGGGTGAGGAGGGTGGAGGTTTAGGCTTACCGCAAGTGACTCAGAGTGACACAGGGCCTCACAGGGATTCAGAGACCGAGGGTTAGAGTCAGGGCTGCTTCCGGGGCTGTTCGGGTATCTTCAGAAAAGCCTGAAGGGAGGCGAGGGGCAAGGGCTGCCTTCACAGAGGGGCTCCCACAGAGGCCTGGTGGGTGGGGGTGGGGGTGGGGGTGGGGGAGAGGAGGACCGCCACGGTCTTCTCCTCCATAATGAGGCCAACGGACAGTCTTGCCCATCCGTCCAGGGTCTGACATCCGGGGTGGTTTCCGAACGTCCCCCAAATAAGGAACTCATTTTAATTGATTTGGGGCACATCTAGCAAGAGGAGAGGATCGTGTTATAAAATCAAACTGACAGAAATGTTGACAGTCACCCCCTTCTCGGGGCCTCGCTCAGCTCTGCCACTGGGCTCGGGCATTCGTGGGGCTGAAGGACACCAAAGCCTTGTGACCGATGACTCACAGGATGGTCAGTCCCAGCTTGATGAGCCGAGAGGCTCCCCTTGTCAGCACACAGCCTGCAGAACAAGCTGGAAAGAGTAAGAAGCTACCAGAGCCCGTGTTCTAAATGTCTGACAGGAAAAGGCAGGTCAAATGGAAGGCTTCTAGGCCAGAGGGGAAATAATTTTTAAAGGGTGTGAATGCCTTATGAATGGCATTTTTTCTAGCATGGTAAAAAAAAAAAGAAAGCAGAAAAATTCCATGATCTGCCTCAATACCTAAGGGGTGGTAGGGCTGGGGAGGGAAAGGATTGCGTGGATAATTCAAACCCAGTATTCACTGGTTTATCCAGTTATTCAACATTTAGTTAGGGCTTACCGTGCCGAGAACTTAGATAATAAAATTAAAATTTCCCTATTTCTGTCTTCTCTCTCATCAGCAGTCACTCCAATCAGTTTGAGCAGAGGTTCTCGTTAAGGTTGGTTAAGGTCAAATCCAATCACAGTCCTGAGCAAAGTGGGATATGGGGATTGGCATTCACCCCCTCCCTCCTGAGGCTTGCATTTGACCCCTCTCCTAACTCAGTGGGAGCTCCGTATTCTGGTCGGTGTCAGAATCCTACATCGCTCAGTGAATAGGGACCTAATATCGAATGCATGAAACGATTCAGAAGATGAGATCATAGGATGATTTTGAAAGGTGATGGATCCTGGTACCCTTTCCCCACACATTTCACCTGGAGCGACTTTAGTGACAGGTCCATGGGACAAAATGACAGAGGGAGCTGGGGTCACTGGGGTGTTTTCTCCCTTCTGCATCAGACACTGTTCTTTGGAGGGACCTCCTTATGTGGATCCTGCCTCTCAGTCCTATGCCAGTGTCCACATGCTCTTAGGCAGCTGGGAGCAGGGCTTCAAAAGCTATAAGGGTGGTTACTTTGTATCTAATCACCTCCTTGATGTTGGAGAGGCAACGTGAGCGCTGAAAATAATAATAGCGGAAATGCATTTAACCCTTACTTTTGGTGTATTTCAGGCACTTTTGTAAACACTTTCCATTTGTTAACTCATTTAATCCTTATGATAATCTTATAAAACAAGCATTATCGTTATCATATCCATCTTACAGATGAGAAAACAGAGGAACAGAAAGGATAAATAACTTGATCAAGAACACACAGCTAGAAAGTGGCAGAACCGGGATTCAAACCTTGATGGTCGACCCAGCAGCTTTTGAAGCATTTTTTTAGAGAATCGGAACAGTCTAAAAAGAGTTTCTAGGGAGTTCTTTTATTCATTCACTAATTTATTCAATTCATATTAATGCTTGATGTCCCAGATCCTATGTTGGGTTATTTCAATAAGCAAATAAAACGGGATTTACTGCATAGTCTAGCTTTAATCTGCAGAGTTGGGAATGTAATAGAGTCTTTTAATCCCATAACGAAAAGAGGCCTTAAAAGAAAGTTCGGGATAGGGTGATCTACCCGGTCAAGCATTTGTTTTATACACGATCTAAGAAAATCCTCTACAATTAGCAGAAAACAAAATCTTGTTTGTAGAGTAAACCAAGGTTGACAATCCACTCCGGTTGCACTATGATGATTATTGGTCAGTAGGTGGCAGTCCAGGATTAATATTCAGTCCCAGCACTAATTGGCCAAGCAGCCTTTCAAGCCAATCAGTTCCTGATTTCCAGCCAAGGGGGGTGGAGAAAATAAAGGGAAGACAGTTGAAGCACACACACACACACACACACACCCCAATTCAGTACTAATTTGTGTTAAAAATCAAAGATAAAAAGTGCATCTCCTTGTGACATTTCAGAATTGCAATAATGCCATAATTTATTATTTAATACGTCTTTCAGAACATAGTTGTTGAATGAATAAAAAAGATACTAATAATTCCCTGAAATGCAGGCTATCAGGTATTTAGAAGAGGCTGTTCAAATGTGTTCGATCAAAAGATATATATGGCACTCCTTCCCAAAAGTGATGTGTTGGTCAAGCGCCCACTGTGCCCCAGGAATTGTCCCAGGCATTGTGGACAAGACAAGTGCCTACCTTCAACGAGTTTACATTCTAGTAGAGAGAGACTGGATTAACATAAGTAAATGAGATAATTTCACATTCGAAAAAAGTATTAGAAGAAAATATGTAGTAAAGTAGGTCTTTCTTAGGAAGTGACATTGGAGTCCCAAAAACCAAAAGATGAGAAGAAAGCAGCCTAAGCTCCAGGAGAAGGCCGTCTTAGAAAAGGAACCTGAGACTTTTTGGATCCGGGTGTCATTAAACACACACACACACACACACACACAAACCGATGGCATTTAAAGCCATGAGACCAGTGAGAACACCTGGGCGTTTGTGCAAATACAGAGGGGAAGAGAAGTACTGAGTCCTGGGGTACTTCAGTGTTGCTGATCTGGCAGAACAAGAACCAATGACAAAAGTAGGCAAGTGATGACAATCTTTTAAGAAGGACAGAGGGACAACCATGCGACATTCTCTCAAGAGGCTGAGGAAGAAGACAGGAGCACAGGCCGCTGGGTTTGGGCAAGATGGCCATCATCTGTGACCTTGATGAGCGCAGATTGGTTGGCGGATGGCGGGTGGGACTGAAAGCTTGATAGAGTGAACCTGGAATAGGAGGTGAGAACCCCTTTGAGGTGTTTGCTGTAAGGAGGAGCAGAGATATAGGGAGAAGCTAGAGGGCAATAGGGAATCAAGGGAGAGTTTAATTTTGTTGGTGGCACGAGTGACTCTAAGGCGCGTTCGTGGTTGCTGAGGATAAGGCAGTGCCGGGAGTGAGGGGGGAAGAAATGGATGTTTGAAATCATAGTCTTGATATGAAAAGAGGACCAGCTTCAAGAACACAACAGATGGGGGGGCGCCTGGGTGGCTCAGTTGGTTAAGCGACCTACCTGAAGCCTCCAGCTCTGACTCAGGTCATTATCTTCTTGAGTTCCAGCCCCACATCGGGCTCTCTGCTGTCAGCGCAGAGTGTGGTTCTGATCCTCTGTCTTCCTTTCTCTCTGCCCCTCCCTTGTGCATGTGCCTTCTCTCTCTCTCAAAAATAAACATCAACACACACACACACACACCAGAAGGAATAGATGATCCATTGTACCGGCAGGGAGAACACACTAGTTGGTACCGATGTAGGGACCCTGGTGGCCTCTAATGGGTTCTAAGCCAATTGCCTGCTCTGCTCTCCTATTGAAACAAAGAGTGTCCGCTTTGTGCCAGGAACTCTCCTAGATGCAAAGATTGATGACTTGTGGTCACAGCAAATAAGACACGTGTACCCCTACATCCCTGCGTGTGCCATGCCAATGGCACAGGCCGTAGGATTTCAGGAAAGACTGAAGAAAAGGCAGCATTGAAATGGTCCGGCCAACCACAGGACGATCGACTGACCTGGCGAGTGCGCAGCCCGGTGCGGCTGGGTCAGCGTCATCCCGGATAGCACTCCAGGGGTCAGTGGTGGGGGGCAGAAAAGGTGGGGTCCTGGGCTGGACCAGCTCACGTTCTGTTTTTGTTTTTGTTTTTGTTTTTTTTCTGAGCTACCACCCTCTACTGGCCCCCTTGCACCTTTTTTTTCCTCTCTAATCTGCAGTTGTGTATATGTGTCGCAGGTGTGCGTGCGTGCGTGTGTGCGCGCGCGTGTGTTTTCTTCTTCTCTTTGCCCTGCCCTTCTCTGGGCCTCCCTTCTCTTCCCCCTACCTTCCCCACAAACAGTGTAAAACACAGGTTCAGTCCTAGGCAAACATTAACCCCAGACGGTGTTTTCAAGCGGGGAGACAACCCAGGGGGGTGAGAAGCGAGGTGCAAGAGAGGGGAGGAAAGGGGCAGGTGTGGCGCGCGTGGGACCGGCCCCGCCGCGCGGCCTCCAGCCTCTGCTCCGCGGTCCCCTAGGGGAGTCCGCTCGGGGCTGTATGGGGACCGACGCTAGCCCCAAGCCGACGCTCCCCGCCAGTAACTACTTTCCCCCAAGCTTGAGCTGGGCCTCTAGAGAATAAGAAATAGGGGGGAAAGGAAGTCAAGACGGGGGTCGGTCAGAAGGCTGGGTCACGGTCCCCCTCGCCTAAAGGCTGCTTTGAAAACCTGAATATGCAAGGAGGGGGCGCCAGGGAGAGCTCTCTGGGTCAGGACCTGTAGAGACGCTCAGGACTCTATTTCCCCTCCCCAGCCTGCCGTTTGCTGGGGGCCAGGGCTGGGTGGGTGCGGAGGGAATTCGGATTCGGAGTGGTGGATGGTCGCTGGGCACAGCCTCCAGGGCCTGGGGCGGGGATCAGTGCAGGTAGGGAATTTAACACCTTCATTTTCGCCCCACCCGGACCGGGAAAAGAAGCACCTAGCATTTGCAGTGCCCCGGGACAGGACCCATGAGAAGGGGCCTAAAATAGTGGTGTCGTAGAGGTGGAATTACAGGTGACACGACTTTCGTTTAAAACGCCCTTTAACCTTGTAGGGACGGCCAATGCCCCCCAAGTCGCCTGGTATTTGAGCTACTAGCCAAGTGACCTTGGGCAGGTCCCCTAATCCGTTCTGAGCCTCCACGGAATCCTCTCTTAAAAGCAGATGGCCCGGTTCTCCCGACCTGGACCCTGGTCTGTGAGTTGGATGGTGCAATCCCAACCATCCTTTAATTGGGCAGAAACCGTAAGGTTTGAGTAAGGGGAGGTTTTATGCCGGATTTAAAGCGAGTTTTAAATGATCTCCCTCTCCAACAGAGCTCCTGACTCATCTCAGCGCCAGAGTCAGATGCTTCGGCCCCACAGTCCAGTTACAATGTTTACTACGACTAATAACAACGGCTGTTTCTTGGATGTTTGCTAGCATTAGGCGCTGCGATGGGGGGGGGGATGGATTAATTGTCTCCAATCCTCATAACGACTCGGCAAGTTAGGTGTCATTACCCTCCTCGTACAGATTATGGCTGGCTGCTTACCATATCGGAAATCTTGCCCAGCCTTGAGCATTTGAATTCTGGCTTGAGAGAGCTAAGCAAAAATGGTTGGTCAGGGCTCACGGAAACCCCCCAGATTAGGATTTAAAAGCTCAGGCATTACACCAGGGGGTTCCAGTTTTAAGCCTCGGAGATTATGAGAAGCTATCTTGCAAGAAAACTCCAAGTTGTTCTCTGCGCCGTCTTTAGGATCTATATTTGGAGAAAGGGAATGAGCCTCAGACGGCGGGTGGGCTGGGGGGGGGGAGCGGCGGGTGGCGGGGAGGGGGTGGGGTGGGAAGGGGGCGTTATTTTCCTAAAAGGAGGAGAGCCACTTTCGTCCAAAAGGCTGTGGAAATCCGGCTGGAAATGAGTTTCTTTGCAGTGAATCATCTCTAAGTTTCTCTGGCTTCATTCCAGACGCCCCAACCTCACACTTAGGATCACAAAATCCTGGACGTTTATTTGCCGAGCCCCATGGATGTTATCCCCGTTGGGCCCTCCCCGCCCTTCTCCTTCGGAACGGAGCGAAACCCATTCGGTGGCTTTTGCAGGAAGTCTTCGGGCCCCCGCGTCCGGCCCTCTCCGACATCAAAGCCCCCTCGAGAGCAAAGGACTTTGAAAAGATACGAAACGCTCGGGCTCCTTATCGCGTCCCTGCTCCCTCCCGAGCAAGTCGTAAATTCCGAGCCTCGGAGGCCTCTCCCCTCCGCTCTTCTTGCCCCAAGGTCTCAAAGGACAAGCCTGTCACTTCCCGCCCCGCCCCTGGGTCCGGGCCCAGGCCGAAGGAGCTGGCACCGAGGGGCGCAAGGTTCGGGACGTGTTCGAGGGGCTGCGGCGGTGGGCGCCCCCGCAATCCGGGACACCCCTCGTTGCCCTTCGTCACCTCCAGAAGACCCCGCGTCTCCCCCCCTCCCCGCCCTGCCCCAAGCCCCCCCTCGGGCGGGGCGGGAGGCCGGCCGGCAGCCCCGTGCGCCCTCTCCGCCGTCCCCGCCGCGCGCTGACGCGTCCCCGCTGCGTGTCTGTGCTTCCCCGCAGGCCAAGAGGGCATCCTGCGCTGCCACCCGGACCTGGCGGGCCGCGAGCTGCAGCAGGGCACGCTCACTGCGGAGTCGCGGCGGGAGCAGGGGGGCGCGGGCCTGATGAGCCTGGACGCGGCCGAGCGGCTCCGGCTGGCGGAGCTCAACGCTCAGTACCGCGCGCGCTTCGGCTTCCCCTTCGTGCTCGCCGCGCGTCTCAGCGACCGGGCGGCGGTGCCGGGGGAGCTGGCGCGCCGGCTGCAGCGCCCGCCCGCCGAGGAGCTGCGCACCGCCCTGGGCGAGGTGAAGAAGATCGGCCGCCTGCGCCTCGCCGACCTCCTCGGCGCCGCCGGCCTCGCCGGACCGTAGCCCGGGACCCCGGGCGCGCGTCGGGACCGGCCGCGGCGGGCGGCGGGCGCGGGCCGGGAGCGGCGTCCACACGCGCACGGAGGGAGGGGAGCGGCGGAGCCATCCGGCGAGTAACGAGCCCCTTTGTCCGCCCACCCAGCCGCCCACCCGCGCGCGCTTTGCCAAAATATCTGTAGGGGGTCGCGCTTCGCCCGGATTTAGCCAGCTCACTGCTTCGAGTCTACACTCCCTTTGCAGCCCTGTTGACGCCACCGGCCTTTGTGGGTTCCAAAGCGATGGTCCAGCTCTTGTTGGCTCCCCATCCTCTCCTGCTAAGCCCGAGCCGCAAGGCAAAAGCGGGCGGAAAAAGGAATCTTTTATTCCGCAGCGGTGTGTCTGTTTGTTTTCTTCTTCTCCCACCTCATTTGCCGCACCCGACATTTACAGGCGAGCGGAAGGCGTTTTCTCACTCTGGGGCGCCTACTGGAAGCTGGAGCCAGGAAGGTTACACTGGTGCGGGGCCTTGGTGCCGGGGAGGCCGCGTGTGGGGGAAGGTGGGCAGGAGGGAGCCCCGTGATGGGCCGACGTTGGGAAGGCGCCCCGTGGGGGCAGGCGGAGTAGCTGGCACGGTCGCCCTTGAGAGAGGGTTGGGAGTGGGGGCGTCTCCAGGCTGGATGGGCCCAAAAGTCAGGGGCAGGCGGCCTCCCCGGCTCTCCCAGAGATCGGCCCTTGAGAGCTGACTGGTCAGGCCCTCAGGCTGCCACGGGAGACCCGTCGGTCATTATAAAGTTAATAATAAAATAAATAATAATTTAATAGCACTGACTGAGCAGTGCTGCACATTCTAGCCCGAGGTGAACGTGAGAAACCCTCCCCCCCCCCAGAGGGCTGACAAAGCAGGTGATGGAGAAAAATCGGTGCCCAGGGAAATCTTTCTGGCCAGACTAAGCGGTTCCGGGGAGCTTCTGAACCCTGAGACTCCAGACCCGCCCCCCCCCCCCGCAGACCGACAGCTGTCTACACTGAGGGCCAAAATTCCACTCGTGCAGGACGGGCTCATCGTATTCCCTCTCTCTCAGCCCCACACACTGGAAGGTCTACCCGACCCCAGCGAACCTAAGTTTCCGTTGGCAGAGGAGAGAAACAAGCCGTACCCCTCCTCTTCCATGCGGATAGGGTGAGAAAGGAAGGCAGAGTTTGGCCCTTTGAAGACTGGAACCTCCATTAGTGACCCCCCCACCCCCCCCCCCGTCCAGGTAAGCGGCGGCAGCAGCAGCAGCAGCAAGAAAACCTTTTCATAAAACCTTTTCATAAAAAGCAAGCGTGGTCAGGCTGCAGCCCCACAGACAGAAGCCACCCTGGCCGCCCCAGGTACTTCAATCCCTTTGCCACCTTGCAGGTGTTTTCCGCTAGTGGTGAGGGCGAACGGAGGCCAGAAGCTGGTGGCCGGGCTAGGTTGGGGTGCCAGGGTAGTGAGCTGCGGCTACCAGCATCCCTGTAGACCAAGGCCTCCTTTGCCTGGGCCTGGGCCAGACGCCTTTCTGGAAGCGGGAGCATCGGGTGCACACAACAAAGGCAGCTTGACGACTCAGTTCCTGCGCTCTAGGACCCTACGGCAACAGTGGGCCCCTCGGGCCTGGGGCCAGACGCCTGCCTCACTTTAGCCAAGGTAACTTGGGGGCTTTACTGACACACACAAGAAATCTTTGGCCTGACAGAGGGCTTTCTGCCCCAGGGTACAAGCGCCACAGGCCGGGCCTGAGACTCTGACTAATCCAGTGTATTCAAGCCCCCCTGTCCAACCCTAGGATGAGTCAGTCTCTTAAATAGAGGGGCCCCAGCTGCAGCGTCTGGACTGTCCGTGTAAATGTGCTCAAGCTAAGATAGTCAGGCTTCCCGCGGGGGAGGCCTTGCAGCCGTATTTTTAGACCGAGTGTATGTGAGATCCTCTGGGGCACGACCTGGGTGTCCTCAATCACACAGTTACATTTCAAAGCTTGCCAGAAATTGTTTATTTCTGCAGGAGGGGGTACAAAGGAGCTGGGAGGGGGAGGGGGACGGGGAAGAAGGGCTGGCCGAGGATGCCTCTTACCAACTCTGCTGAGCGCTTGCAGTCTTGAGGGCGGGACGCGGGACGCGGGACGCGCACGCCCCGGTGGGAAGGGCCCTGGCCAAAGCCACAGGTAGCTCTTGCTTTTTTCTCCGGTAGGAGCAAAGAGGCAGGGGCCACCCTTGCCCGGGCGGGTCAGCCGTGGCTGCCATGGTCTGGCAGCAGAGGTTTCTGTGGCCACCTCTTGGCTCACACGGCATCGCGCCCTGGACTTCTTCGCTGGCTTTGGCCTGGCGGAGATGTTTCTCATTTCCGCGCTCCGGTGCGCAGGATGCGGGAGACAAACCCGGACTTCTGAGGCCGGGGGCCACGGTCTGGATCCTGGGCGTGCGCATCGGCCGGGACAGCGGGGTGGCCCAACGCGCCCCCGCGAGCGTCCGGGAGCCCAGAAGTGGCTGGTGCAGAGTCTAGGGTGGTTAATTTCATACTTTACTTACTAATTTGTTAGCGCGCGCGTGCACACACACACACACACACACACACACACACACCCCACAATGGCAATACTAAAAACGGCTGGAAGGCGAAGAGCTGATTTCACTCTTCCTAACCCTCCCAACCCCTCCATGCTACCTTCCCAGGTTGGGGAACTGCTTCGCCAATTCTCATCTCTCCCTTAAAACGTCCAAGCCAGCCCGCCCGGCCATCACTCTTGGCAAAAAGACCTGAGAGCTTTCCTGCTAGGAATTCACGAGCCCAATCCGAGCCTGGTATTCACGTATGTCACCCGGAAACGGAATGGGGCCTTCCTTGTATTTACCCAAAGAAGTAGGCTTTTTGGTCTGTGTGTCCAAAAGATGTCCACGGACAACTGTCATGGGAAGAAGGTGGGGGGGGGGCAGACAGCACAATTTATTTGCATACATTTCTTTACTCATTTTAAATTTCGGGGATCAGGCTTAGGATATCAGTTCCCATTCAAAAATAAAGAGCTCTTTTCAGAAAGTATTTACCGGAGGACAAGAGCAGGTGGTAATTGGTGAAAAATCTGGGAAGGAATTTATGGAAAATTTGTCATTCGATAAACTAATAAACGGCAGTTAGCAGGTGCCTGTGAAAGAGAGATATAAGTAGGATGTGGAAGGTAGTCAGAAAGGTAGAACAGCAGAACCTGATTGTTCTGGCCCTATTTGGCGTAGGGTGTGGGGAGTTTGGATTCCGGGAATCATGCGAGTTGGTTTTGGGTTTCCAGGGTGGCACCAGAAGCCTTAGTAATAATTAACATCTGTACAGAGTCCTACGCGCTGCCCAAAATGTACCTATAGTAGCTCATTTAGTTTTAGTGACTGGAACAGCTAGCTGTGTGACCTTGGGAAAGTCGCTCAACCTCTCTGAGCTTCAGGTTTCTCCTTTATAAACTGGACGTGCTACATGGACAGTAAGTCCTTTGTCTCCCCTCCAGAGAGAGTAGCTTCCCAAAGGGCCCAGTGACTCAAGGAGAACTGAACCTTATCTGAGCTCCTTCCCTCGGCCTCATAAAGCCTACTGTGCAAGGTTTCCTCGGAACATATTTTCATATGATAAGCAAAAGTCCCTCTAGGCACAGACGTTGGTGAGCGGACAAATGGTAACCAAAGGCCTTCCATGTCAAAACCAAGTGATAACGTTTAGCTGTTGCTGGCCTGAGAGCTTGATTTTTCCCTCAGCATCGCGGGTTTTCCTCTGGGGTGAGACCCCCAAGGCCCTCTCCCTCGAGGGACTTTAAATCATTCTCCATGCTTGCCCACCACAAGGCGCTAGAGTGGTTCATCCAATCCCCACACAGTGACCACAGACTCTAATTCCAGAAGAAAGAACGAAAATGGGCAACTGCCATTTATTTGCGTGACATTTACCCAATGAGCAAAACCAGACTTCGGCACCTCTCTCTGGGCTCATCTCCCTAAATCTCCTGCCTTTAACAGTATATTTTTGGATAGAAGAGCATGGCAAAAAAAAAAAATGTATATTCCTTGCCTTGGATAAGAAACCTTGGGGGTTACTCCATGGGAGGAATAAGGCAGTGCATTTCCTCACTCCCCTGCACCCTGTGCCCTGACCGGTAAAACTCTAGTCCACTAATGACCTCCCACGAATCCGGGAGCTTTTCCTCAGGTACAGAAGACCAGACACTCGGTTTGCTTGGGGGGGGGGACATTCTTGACACCAGTGGGGGCAGGGACACATCTGCTCTTGGGAATGAAGCCTGGGCAGCTGTGGACAGCTGCGGCCCCTCCCTGCTGTTCAGAATGAACACGTTGGGACCCATTGTGGCCTGATGGGGCCGAAAGGACACTGCCATCGATTTCCTTCCCAGAGATGTTAGCTGAGTGGGCCGCGGCCGGGCAGGGTGGGGTTGTTGCGGTCAAACCACTCGTTATTGAGCCCTTCCTTTGTGCGAGGGAGTTGCTGATTGCGTGTCTGATTGCGGGTGGTGGCTGAGAGCTCCCTCAATGCCAAATGAGGTAGAGATGGTCTCATTTCTCCACAGCAGTATAGATCGCCAAGCCGAACAATTTTATCCTGCAACACTGTCTCCTTTTTCGCTCTTCCTTAATTACCCCGACAAGCCAGATCAATGCAGGGTGAGGGTTTCCTGTGCAGAAGAGAGGAAGGATAGGAGCAGTTGCACTGTTTGAATAATTTCCTTGATCTCAACGGGATTCAGAAAGCAGACGTGCATGCTAAGGTGGAGAGAGATGGTCTGCCCTATCTGGCTTACAAGGGCCACAGGCTCCCCACTTTTCAAGAGCCACAAATATGGGGAAAGGACCCCCCCCACCGCCGCCCCGAGCTAGAGCAAACACTGGGGACCTTTGAGCAGGGAGAGAGTCCTGTCAATGATCTGTGGATTCAAGGAGTGTCTCATCTGCCCAGAGGAGCAGCCCGCCCCCTTCCTGTGCCTCCCTACACCCCCCCAACGCACACCCCCTGCCCCTGCCCTTGCCACCAGCCGGAATTCTGGAAGCCCCTGACCCTCTCCAAGGAATGTTGAATGGCCTTTACAACGTTAGCAACAAAGAGACCACGTCCCTTTGATAACCGTTGTGGCTGCCCTGTGGTCTTCCTGATGCTTTATTTACCTGAGTCTCTTTCTTCCCACCCTCTCCTGCCCTTAAAAGCCTGCTTTGGCTCAGGCTCCACGGGGTCACAGCTTCAGCCCCACCCCAACCCCAGCCCCAGGCTTTCCACAAGTTTGGCTCATCCAGAGCCATTTGCTGAAGGCTTCTCTGGTAGGGCAGCCAGTTGGAGACCAGAGGGACCGGCTGGAAAAAAGCCTTGATCCAGAGAAGTTGGGGCCAACTATCCCAGGAGGGTCTCAGCTCAGGCCAAAGGTCCTAAGAAAGCCACCAAGCACCTTGGGTCCAGGACCGAGAAGGCTCTCCCCCAGGGTCTGCTGCGGGTGGCACCCCCATCCTCCCAGGGCCACACATCTGCACCCAAAGGCTGGTAGAGTCCCATCCAGGGGAGGCCTCCAGAGGACAGGCACCTGGTGAAGACCCACCAGAAAGGCTAAGCCACCAAGATGAAAAGACACCCAAGCTTCCTTCTCATCAGCCACCATCCACCCCTTTCTGACTGCTCTTGTGCGCCCTGCCCTTTGGGGACCCAGATGGGCCTCTTGGTTGAGAGTGCAGCCGGATGTGAAGGGACACTTCCACCCTGAGAAGCTTATCCAAGGACATCAGTATTGGCTCCTTTCTCCTCATCAAACAGCCCAGACCCCAGGACCTTGGGCAGGGTCATGCTACTGCCCTGCAGGCCCATTTTCCATTAAGAAAACCAATTGGTTTTTTCCCCACGATTTCCTTTCTCCAGCTCTCACACCCCAAGAGAGCCTCAGGTTGCCTGGGGTCCAGCCAGCTCTGGGGCCTGGCGTGACCCCTGGGGCCAGAGCGACCCTGGCTGCTCCCAAAGCATTTGGGCGGGCAGGCCAGAGCCCTTTCTCCGGGGCAGAGCACAGAGACACAGCTGGAAAACCGGGACAATTAGCCAGCGGCCGGCGGCCGGGCCATAAAAACGCAGGAAGCGGCCACTGCAGGGCGGAGGGAATGGCTGTCCCCAATAAAGCGATTGTTCCAAAGAATGCCCACATTCCGAAGACGCAGGCTTGAGCCTGGGCCTCGGCTTCCAGAGCTCGAGGCTTGGGAGGGGGTTGTGGGGGACAGAAAGAGGAATTGTGTCTCCAGGAAGAGGAGGAAGATGTTTGCTAGATCAAAAGTCTGAAGTGCCCACCACTTAACCTCCCACATTCCCACCCCGTCAGGACCGCAGACTCTCCCTTTCGCTCCCCCTCCCCCAACTCAGTGATTTGGGTTCTGCAATGGGGCTTGCGATCTTTTTTCCCTGTTTTATTTCTTGAGCGGTCCCATGAACTCAGCTGTCCGGGCCAGGCTCGGTAGGTCCACTTGGAGGACTTGCCGGCCCCCCCACCCCCGGTCTTCCACCTCTTGGGGGCTCAGCTATCTGACCTACCCCCGCCCCACAGACTGCTGATTGCAACCAACCTCCTTAGGAAACGCAGAGGAGAAGAACCGGCAGGCCGGGATCCCTCAGCCCTGGGCTTGTTGGCATCCAACTTGGGCCCGGCCTCCCTCCGCTCTGCAGCTTTGGTGGGTGTCCTCTGTAAAACGGAGGTGGTGACAACACCAGCTCAGTTCCCCACTTAGGGAGATGTGAGGATCGAGGCAGGTAAAGGGCACTGGAAAAAAGCTCCAGAGATGAGAAGGCGAAGAAGTGACAACCGCCAAAGAGCGCTTGACAATGAGAACCGACAAGTGCAGCTATGGAGATGGGCGGCTAGTGTCCCGCTGGTCCCGGAGCGCCCGAAGCCGCCCAGGCAGCTTGCCCGGGCCCCGGACCGGGCCTCTGCGATCCTCACATCCTAGTCTGGTGGCACTGTCTGGGCTCGGGGAGAAAGCTTGGAAGGCCACCGCGGGGCTGCTCCCTACAGTGGCTACACGGAGCCGGGCCGGGCGCGTGCGCCAGACGGATCTGGTCGCCTTGCGCTCCTGTCCCGGCAGTCCCAAGCCAGGCCTCACAGCACTGGTCCCCGCAGCTGCCACTGAGCCCCTGGGGCCCCCGACACAGTGCTTCAAAGTTGATCCTTTCTCAACTTTTCTTCACTAGGACAATCATTAGTAACGGCCCGGGTTCCCTGCCCATCTCCTAGAGACGAAAAACGATTTTCTTTGGACAATGTTCTACCTTGGAAAGCAGAAAGTGGTTTCAAGACAAAGGCATTATGTACAATATACAAATACCTAGGTATATATTATATTAGCAGCAATTTTGACTCTCTTTACCTGGATTTTTAACCGCTTCAGTAAAATAAACACGTATGGGTAGGCTCGCTGAATTTTCGCAGACAACCTACCGTGTCACCAGCACCCTGTTCAAGAAACCAGAACTTTGCCAGCACTCTAGCGACCCTCTTTTACCCGCCCCCCCCCCATAACTGCCCTCCACCGTCTGACTTCCGCCACAGGCTCCTTGGTCTGACTGTTTTGTGTCTTTGGATGCAAATGCTTTTTTAAAATATGAATTGCTTTAATTTAACTTAAATCCCAAACGTGAGATGAACTCGGAGACGCAGCCTGAAGCTAGCGGCATAATTTATCTTGTGCGAGAGGCAAGAGGTTTCCTTGGGGAGGAAAATAGCTGATTGGCAGCCACAGTTGTTTTGGGGCGCGCAACCGTTCTGGCCAGGAGCGCAGAGAGGGCAGGAACCGGCCCCGTCTCTAAGGGCTCGGCTCCTCACCTCCCGGGTTGGTCAGAAACGTAGTCATCAAAGCAATGGCTTCCCTTTTCTTTCCTCTTTGGTGTAGAAGGAGCCTCTAGATGCACCCCCCCTCCCACCCCGCAAATGCAGAAACACTACTTGGTTTCCAAGCCCAGATTCCCACCAAGATAGCTCTTCCCCCCCCCCCCCCCCACTTTTGCAAGTCTCTTGATTTCATTCTTTGAACCTGTGATTGGAGGTTAAAGTGCACCAGGTTGGAAGGAGGAAGCTCTTAACAATAAAGGTTTGAATATTTCGCGGTGATCGGGTCGCAGCCCTCTCTTGAGCTCCCCTCTCCCCTTATCTTTTAAAATGCAAATCGTGTTTCGGGGGGTTGTGCGCGGGGTGCGCGCTGCGCCTCGACGTCTCCAGCCATTGGTGTCTGTGTCATTACTAATAGAGTCTTGTAAACACTCGTTAATCACGTAAGGCCGCCGGCCTGGGGCTCCGCACTCCAGCCTGTGGCGGGTCTTCCCCGCCTCTGCAGCCCAGTGGGGAGGAGGTGGGAGGAAAGAAGGAAGAAAGGGAGGAGGGAGGAGCAGGCCAGAGGGAGGGACCGCCTCGGAGGCAGAAGCGCCGCGAGGAGCCCGCGGAGCGCCGCGGGCCGGGGCGCAGCCAGCCGCCGCTCTCGGCGCCCCCTCGCCCCTTCCCCTTCGCGCCCCCCGGCAGCCTCCAGCGTCGGCCCCCAGGCAGCATGGTGAGGTTTGCCGTCGGGCCCTCGCCACCATGTACGTGAGCTACCTCCTGGACAAGGACGTGAGCATGTACCCCAGCTCCGTGCGCCACTCTGGCGGCCTCAACCTGGCCCCGCAGAACTTCGTCAGCCCCCCGCAGTACCCGGACTACGGCGGCTACCATGTGGCGGCCGCGGCCGCCGCGGCCGCGAACTTGGACACTGCGCAGTCCCCGGGGCCGTCCTGGCCCGCGGCGTACGGGGCCCCGCTCCGAGAGGACTGGAACGGCTACGCGCCGGGGGGCGCCGCGGCCGCCGCCAACGCGGTGGCGCACGGCCTCAACGGGGGCTCCCCGGCCGCCGCCATGGGCTACAGCGGCCCGGCCGACTACCACCCGCACCATCACCCGCACCACCACCCGCACCACCCGGCCGCTGCGCCTTCCTGCGCCTCGGGGTTGCTGCAGACACTCAATCCCGGCCCTCCCGGGCCAGCCGCCACCGCCGCCGCCGAGCAGCTGTCCCCGGGCGGCCAGCGGCGGAACCTGTGCGAGTGGATGCGGAAGCCCGCGCAGCAGTCCCTCGGAAGCCAAGGTAGGCGGCGGCGGCGCCCCGCGGGAGGGGGCTGCTGGGCCGGCCGCGCGTCCCGCGCCGACCCGGGCGTCCCGAGCTGTCTGGGAGCTGGGCGCCAGGAGGGCCGGAGAGGGAGACAAAGTCAGGGGGCCCCCCGACTGCCGGGCTTCTCTACCGCTCCTGGGCTGGCGGGCTGGGGGTGGGGGCCGGGAGGGAATAAGTGGGTCTCCCAACCCGTGTTTAGTTGAGGGCAGAGGAGAGCCTTCCTCCCTCCAACGTCCCAACACTCCCAGGACACCCCCAGGAATGTGGGCGTAGCACGGCTGCGTAGGAGTGGGAACGCGCGTCCCCCCGCACTTGGTGCCTCTGGCACTCGGTGCGCAGCTTGGAGCCGCCGGGGAAAGGGAGCCTCGAACTCCACCGAGCCGGGCTTCAGAGCCTTGCTCTCCACGCCGCTGAGCCGCTCAAGAAGAGGGGTGCCCTGGGGAGCCAGGAGGGCGGCGAGGCCGCGCGTGGGACCGGGGTCAAGGAATCTCAAGAGCTAGGGCGAATAGGGAGAGCCGGCAAAGCTGCTGTTGCAGGAAAGGCAGGCCCCAGGAATTAGGCGGAAGGGAGCGCGCCCCGTCATTGAACTCCTTTGATTTGCAAAGGAGTTCGAGCAGTCCGAAGCTGGAGGGCCAGGGGCAAGAAGTCGTGGGTGTCCTCTTGTGTCTGCGGAGGGAGAAGGGGAAGAATCCTTGGTGGGGATTCAGCTTCTGCTCCAGACAGGGATCATTTCTCCCCACCTTTCCTTTCCAGGGTCTCGGGGCTGTGTGTGTGTGTGTGTGTGTGTGTGTGTGTGTGTGTGTGTGCACGCGCGCCCATGTTCAAGAAGCTTGCTCAGGAGATGTCCCTGCAGACATCCTAGGTTTGCCGGACCGCGAGGGCCCATCAGGTCCCGGTCTGCCCCTTCTGCTATCGGGATATGTGTCAAAGTGGGAAGGAAGTTGGAATAGGTGTGGTGGGAGAGTCCTGTTGGCATCCCCGTTTCGCTCCACGAAGTTTTCCTAGCCTTCTGCACTTCCGCTTTTCTTCACTTCCCTTGTTTCTGGCCCAGCCCGGCCTGCACGCAGGTTATGGCCACTTTGCAGAGGTTTATAGCCAATTACAGCCGTATAAATCAGAGCAGCCGTTGGGGGCTGTCTCCGGGCATCAGTACTTGAGTCACCGGGCACATGCCGGGTGGGAAATGCGGCCGCCCAGGGAGAAGGCCACAGGGCCAGCCTCGGAACCTCGCCTTGGTGCCTTCCCCAAAGGGAGACGCCGTCGCCCGAACCGAGCGGTGTCTCAGAGAAGGCTGTCTTTCACGGAGCCTGCCTGGGGCGCACCTGGCAGCGACCGGGGGTCCTACGGGAGACCTCTGGTGTGTCCCGGGACAGTGGCCCCTGGGCCAGGGCCGGGGAGGGGGGAGAGGGAGAGGGAGGGAAGCCACAGGAGCCCAGGCCGCGGGGTCAGCAGATGAGAGGCCGCTGTGAAGTCCCGCGCCGAGGTGGCAAGGCCGCAGTCGGCGCCGGGCGCCCTTGTGATGTTAATGTCGGGAGGCCGCGGCCCGCGGGCCAGAGCCGGGCTCCTCTGCGGACCGTCATCTGTCAACGGGCTAGGGGGGTTGGCCCTCGGCCCGGCCCGCTTTGATATACACCTTCCCAGCCCTGCCATTGTCTCTTTTAGGGCCCGGAAAGAGGGTGGTGACTTTCGCAGTCAATAATGAATTCTCACAAGTCCCTCTCATCTCTCCCCTCCTCCAGCCCCCTCCTTGGTTCCCAGGGGGTGCGGGGCGCCTCCAAGGCCCTTGGGGACGCGGGCCGCAGAGCGCGCAGGGGTGCTGGTCACCGCGTCCCCGGCCCGTCCGGCAGACGGAAAGGGCGGCCCTGGTGCAGGAGCCGCTCCCCCAGGCGAGTGTTGCCCCCGGGATGTTCGGCTCGGAGAACTTTCTTGCGCCCCGCTGCCCAGCCCCGGGGGTGCCCCTTTGTGGCTCCAACCTGGGTGCAGTGGCAGCCGCGCCTTGCACTGTGTGCGTGAGCCAGCCCGAGTCTCAGTTTCCTCATCTGTAAAACGGGCGACCCCCGCCGGTAGCCTCGAGTGGGTTAGAGGCGGTAGCGCGTGTGAACGCGCCCGCCCCTTGCAAGGCTCCCAGGACGTGTTAGTTCCCTTCACCGGCTTCGCAGACGCAGGGTCGGGGCCGCTGCGCCCATTCAAATGCGCCTGCCTGCCGGGCCGTGTTTATGTTAATGCGCCTGGCGGGGAGGGGGATGAAAGCGGGGGCCGCCATTTGCTCAGTAGTGGTAATTCAAACAGAATGCGGTTGTTATTAAGGCATTGAAAGGGCTTTTCTTTGATAAGATCGCCTTGTCCTGCATTGTTTGGGACTGTGTTCCCCTTTCAGCGGCTCGGGGGAGCTCCCTCTGATCCGGCCCTGTATCTTCCCAGGGCGCTTTTGTTGTGGTTTGCAAAGGGTTTTACCTGAACAAAGTCGGCCTGCGGGGCATTAAACACCTCCAAGAAACTCCCAGACCCTTTAGATCTTCCTGTAGGATTGGGCACCGGGCGACTGAACCTGTTCGGCCGCAGGATGACCAGGACCTGGGGCCAACGAGGAGCCCCTGCCAAGGGATGACCCAGGACAGACCCGGGGGAGACGCCAGGTTCTCGGGCCTGCTCCAACCGCGACGGCACTATTTGTCAAGGCCCTTCAGTAAAACAATCAATCTGAGGTTTAATATGTTGACTCAATCCAATGAGCACAGATCACTGGTCAGGATAGCTCTGGCAGAGTTTGTAGCAGAAATAAATGGGGGTTGGGGGGGGGGCTCAAAAAAGAAAAAGTGCCAAATGCGAAACCGTGTTCAGCCAGGTATAGAATGTCGCCAGCGGGAGGGGTCTTCTGCCTGCCAGACCCCAGCTCGGAATTCCACCAGATGGGCCTCGTGTGCCTAGGAGATGATTCTGGTCTGTCAGTCCTGCACCCACCCCCACCCCCCTTTCTACTGTTAATAAAAGTAGAAAGCAACAGACAGAAAGTACCACCACCACCCCACGCAGCGACACCAACGCATCCCCACGGCCCCAGCTGCTTTTTAGGGTGGGCTTCCGTCTTCAATAGGCCAGAAAATGTGAACATTCCCAGGACTCTGGAGACTCTGTCCTGCCCCCTTTCCCTCTGGGCCCAGCCTGCTCCAGTGCTCTGTTTGGTTTACCAAACGGGGGGCTGGGTTCTGCTATCTTGCGTGTAGGAGGTTGGAGTTTTTCTTCGTTTTTAAAAACCACTTAACCCCAAGGTGAGTTTAGTTGTCTCAGATAGCCTCGCACCCTCCCCTCAGGACCCTCTGGGGGGTCTTGTCAGACCCGGCAGGAATCAGCCAAACCCTGGCCCCCCGGGGCGAAGAAGGAAGAGAAATAGCCCTTGGGTTAGGGAGGTTTGTCATTACCCATGACTGATGGGCCGCCTTGCGGTTCCCCGGCCTAACTTCTCCTTCCTCCACAGTGAAAACCAGGACGAAAGACAAATACCGAGTGGTGTATACGGACCACCAGAGGCTGGAGCTGGAGAAGGAGTTTCACTACAGTCGTTACATCACCATCCGGAGGAAAGCCGAGCTGGCCGCCACGCTGGGGCTCTCCGAGAGGCAGGTGCGAACCGCCTTGTTCCCTCCAGGGCTGGTAGGGTTCCCCGGGGCAGAGTTGGAAGCTGGGCCCCCGGAAGCCACCTAGTTCTGTGGGCAGATTAAAGCACAGGTTAGAGGGGCGCCTGGCTGGCTCGGTCTGTAGAGCACGCGACTTTTGATGTCCGGGTTGTGAGTTCAAGCCCCGTGTTGGGCGTAGAGCTTACTTAAATAAACAAATGAATAAATAAATCAGGAGGATGGAGAGCATTTCCTCCTGAATGAGTTTAGAAAAAGTTCCCTCCACCGCTAGTTGTCTTTTTCAGGTGTTGAAAAATTTCCCCGTTTTCCGGCATCCGGGAGGTGCAAAAAAGAAAAAAAAATACCCCAAAGAACAGAGCAGTACTTTAATCCAGATTTCTATTTGGGTGAAAAAAGACTTACATTAAAGACCTGTTAGCTTTGTGCCCAGCCCAGCGCCTGGGGAAAAAAATGAATACAAGACCCCAATCCCTACCCGTAAAAACTAGAACGAGGCTTGACTCATGAACACTGTATATGGTCTAGAAAAATAAATAAATAAACAAAACAGGCCACATCCACAGCCGGGAAGCCCCACAGTAAATCTCATTCTCAGTTTGAAGGTGAGGCCTATTCCATTTCAGTTTAGCTTTGAGAGGCCAAAGGTTGTCATTTTGAAGCACATCCATGCTGGCCTCCTCCTGCTTGTTGTAGAAAGGGCTTTGCAAAGTTTCTTTCCCTTGGCTCTGAGACTCTGAACTTTTCCAGTAAAGTTGTAGATAAAGGTTGCTTTAGAACGAAACCTGGTGAACGAGGCGGGGGGGGGGGGGGGGGGGGAGGGGCTCTTCTCTCCCGAGGCCGTACTGGGCTTGGGAAGGGCTCCAGGGCTGGGGCTGTCACGGGGCTCTCGAATGAACGTCTGGGAGAAGGTTTGGGGGTCCTTTAGAGAGGGCACTTCTTTAACTGGAGGGGTAGATGCTGGTGCTGAAGGCCATTCGTTTTCCCCTTGCATTGTCTTCTTCACCCCCGTTTTCCCCTCCATTTTCCACGTCCAGGTTAAAATTTGGTTTCAGAACCGCAGAGCGAAGGAAAGGAAAATCAACAAGAAGAAGTTGCAGCAGCAGCAGCAGCAGCAGCAGCCGCAGCCCCCACCGCCGGCACCACAGCCCCCCCAGCCGCCGCCAGGCCCTCTGAGAAGCGTCCCGGAGCCCCTGAGTCCTGTGTCTTCCCTGCAAGGCTCGGTGCCCGGCTCTGTCCCTGGGGTTCTGGGGCCAGCCGCGGGGGTGTTAAACCCCACTGTCACCCAATGACCTACGGGCGCCTGCAGCGGCCGAGCACGAGGGCCGAGCCACGAGGAGCATAGACTCTGCCAGAATCCTCAGGAGAGACCCCTCCCCTCCCCTCCACAAATGTACACCAACTGACCTAGCTCTCAGAGGAAGAATGGGGGCCAGGAGTAAGGACAAGGGGGGGTTGGGTTGGAGGCCTCAAGGAAGACATTCTCCCAGGTTTTGACTTTTTCTGGTCTGACTTTCTGCCAGCAAGAAGATGGGATATGATCACTGAGGCTTCATCTCGTCCCGCCGGGAAGCATTGCCTGGACTGGCTAAACAGACCGGGCTTCCAGCCCCCACCTCCCCAGCTCTTGGCTTCCCAAATCTGCAGGAGGCACCTCTGGTTGAGGGGAGAGAAAGACTCAGGGGAACACCAATGCTCGGAGCCAAGATGGCTGCCGCCTACTCACTGCCATCCGAGGGCCCGCTGGGCCCTCCTGCTCAAGGGCAGGCGAGATTCTGTGACTGCAGAAGTCACAGGCGGCTAAGATAGGAACCTGGACCTACCAAAGACTGCAGAACCCCCAGGTCTTGTCTTTCTTCTCTTCCCTTCCCAGACCAGGAAAGGCTTGACTGATGTGTGCGCCCAGTAGATGGTGTGAGAGGCGTGGTTATTGGACTCCAGGCCTGACAAGAGGGCCCAGGACAGGGCCTTGTTTAGAAAGCCTGTCACCAGAGCTTCTCTGGGCTAAATGTATGTCAGTGCTATAAATGCCAGAGCCAAGCTGGACTTCCTGTCATTTTCACAATCTTGGGGCTGATGAAGAAGGGGAGTTTTTGTTGTCGTTGCTGCTGTTTGGGTTGTTGGTCTGGGTAACATCCAAGCCAGCATTTCAAAAGCCTTCTGGATCCACAGGGAGAGAAGTGGTATGGTGAAGGGAAGTGGGGAGTATTTGAACACAGTTGAATTTTTTCTAAAAAGAAAAAAAAGAGAGAGATAAATGAGCTTTCCAGATTTCAGATTCTGTATTTATCGTCTTCAGATTTTGTCTGGAATTATTATTATTTTTTTTTGAGAAATGAAATATCTTGTCTACTTGCAACCTAGTGTTGGAAAACTCGGACAGGGAGTGGAGAAGGTTATCTGAACAACCTCATTTTACCCCAGAGCATCAGAAGCCTGAGGGAGCAGGTTTTGAGACCTTCCCTGCCCCCAAGCCTGAGCCCAGCCTTGGATTGTGGAATGTGTGGTTCTCCTGGGGGTGCCTTTGGGCAAAATGCACATCTGAATGGTCAGCTGCTTCCCAGCGGCCAGGAATTATGGGGGGTGGGGGTAAGCGTCCCCTCATACCATCTCCTCAAATCTGCACTGACGCAGTTACCAACATTCCCTGCATCAGTGATTCCCTTCACCCCAGGGATGCCCCACAATCCAGCTAAACATAAGCATTAAGTAAAAAGGCTTTATTTTCTGCTCTCCCAGGGCAACGTTTCCATGAATATAGTCTTCTGTGAATCACTGGCCATTTCTGTGAGCCCTGTCTCCACCCCTTGTCCTTTCTCGCGAAATCCTCCCCCCTCCCCCCCCCCCCCACCTACCCCACAAAGAATTCAAGAACCAGTATAAGGAGAGCCTTTCAGTGGTGGTTGCTTGTTATCTGGCCGACCCGCTGCGGACCGGGCTGCTGTCCCTGAGGTTTTTGGGTCCCGGAAGCCACCGAGCAGGGCCTGGGGAGAAGGGCCTCGCTCTCGATTTCGGTCTTCCCACAGGCACCTTCGGGGCCTCATCGCGGCCCTCCGCCGAGGGAGGAGGTGCCCCGAGGGCTGCGGAGGAAGAGCTGAGCGGCGAGACCTAAATACCGCCTGCAGCATCTCCCGGGTTCCGCGGCCCTTCCGGGTGGCATTCCGCTCGCTCGGGGATTGAGAAAGGGGCGCTGGCGGCCCGGCCCGCGGGCGCCCGGCTCGAAGCCGCAGGGAGAGAGCCCGGCCCGCCTCTCGGGCTACGGGGTCCTTTGAGCCGGGGGGTGGGGGGGGGTCGGGGGGTGGGGGGGGTGGCGATCGCCGCGAGGTTAGCCCCCTCCCCCGGCGCCTCCTGCGGAGTGGGGCCGCGGGGAGGGGGGCGCGGACCCGCACCCGGCCGCGCCCACCCGCCCCCCGCCGCCGCCGCCGCGGTTGCTATGCGTTGCTGTGAAACGCCTGTCAATAAACCCTGTTTGGACAGTGCCGCGAGAGCACAAGGGTTGTTTGCTTAGTGGTTAGAGGTTCAAAAGTCGGCATTGTCCCGCGGCAAGCGATTACAAGTTCTTCCCCTCGCCGGGTCCGGCCCCCCAGCACTGACGCCCGCCGCGGGCCCGCGCGCCAGGCATCCGGGGCGAAGAGGGGAGCTCGGCTGCTCTCTGAAATGCAGGCCCGGGGCTGCGAGCCGCCCGCCAGGCTCCCAGGTCGGGGAGGGGGCGGGCCAGGAGGCCCCCGCCCCCCACCCGGTGCCGACGAGGCCACCGCGCCTGCGACGCCGAGACTCACCCTTCGAGCAAACCCGGGGAGGGGGGGGAAGGAACACGGGGACGTGGCGCGAGCGGGCAGTGCCGCCGAGGAGGCGTGGGGGGGGGCGGTTGGCGCTGGGACGCCCGGGTGTGTTTTTGATAGGGCGGCCTCGCAGCTGCCGGGGCCTCCGGCGCTGGGACCGGGATGACTCCGCTTCCCTCCGGATTCCTCGGCCCTCCCGGAGCTCAGGCCGCCAGGGGGCGCGCGCGCTCTGGGAAGAGCGGGGATCCGCGCCCGCGCTCCTCCCCCGCGTCCCGAGCGGACCCGGAAGGGGACTCGTTCGGAGCTCGCTGGACGGTCGCAAGCTCCAGCGCCTGTCCCACCGCGGCTGCTCCCCATCTGGGGCGCTGCGAGGCTTCTCCACCGTGGCCGCGAGCCTGTTGCAACTCAGGCGGGCGCAGGAGATTCTTCAACCGGTTGAGCTGTTCAAGAAAACCAAATTTGGGGGCGCCTGGGTGGCGCAGTCGGTTAAGCGTCCGACTTCAGCCAGGTCACGATCTCGCGGTCCGGGAGTTCGAGCCCCGCGTCGGGCTCTGGGCTGATGGCTCAGAGCCTGGAGCCTGTTTCCGATTCTGTGTCTCCCTCTCTCTCTGCCCCTCCCTCGTTCATGCTCTGTCTCTCTCTGTCCCAAAAATAAATAAACGTTGAAAAAAAAAATTAAAAAAAAAAAAAGAAAACCAAATTTGGGTGAAAGGAGCTACTCGCCTTTCTAAAAGGTCTTCTTGCACAAGATTTTTAAAAAAATAAAAACATTACAGTAATACGGATATGATACTAATATATAGAAAGACTGAGAACTTAGGATACATGGGGGGGGGGTGTACCCGTATTGTGGAACTCCTGTCCAAACAAGGCGTACATAGGGAGGCCAGGCTGGCTCAGGCGACTCTTGATCTCAGGGTCCTGAGTTCAAGCCCCATGTTGGGAGCGGAACCTACTTAAAATTTAAAGAAAAAAAAAAGTTAAAAAAAAGCATATATGGAGAGAAGACGGCTTGAGTCCTTTTTTTCCGTTCTGTGAACAATTCATGGCTTTATCATATTCATTCCATAAAGCTAACAAGATGGGCCCTTAATGAAAGTAATGAAAATTTCAATCAGTTTCACTTCTTTCTGATATTATCTGTAAGAGTCCTACAATAGTCAAGAAAACTAATCTTAAATGGAAATCTATATATATATAAAGAGCAGTATTCTTGCTGTGGTTATCCACAGCCACTCAGGGGAAAAAAAATAGGAGAAGGCAGCAAGTAGAAATAAAGAACTTCAACTACACTGAGCGCCTGGCTGGCTCAGTTGGTAGAGCGTGTGACTCGATCTCCCGGTGGTGAGTTCAAGCCTCACGTTGGACCATTGGGCCTAGAGTTTACTTAGGAAAAAAAAAAAATCTTAAGATCTAAGGGGCATTGTTTGCACCTTGTTTTAGAGAGGGGCTGCTATTTACTAGTTTAATGACCTCGGGGAAATCTCCACCACTAATGGGGGAATCAAATAAGGTAAAAGTAAGGGAATGCAATTTACAGCACACACGTAGGATTAATCCCCAATAATGACAAGAACTAGGGCTGCATCATGAACCATCTCTTGTAAACGGCGGAAGAATCCTTACACAGAACCTGTGAACAGGGATGATTCCTCAAATCACACATGAAGTTTTTCGAATTCACTGTCACACTCACTTTGTCAAGTAGCCCCCAGTCCGTTGCCTCTTGATTTCCACTGCCTAGGCACCTGCATACAATCTCAAGTGGCAAAGCCCTAACATTCCAGACACGAAGACATCTCACTGCCGTGCATAGTTAACTTTTCATCTACCAGGAAAGACATCCCCAAACCCTTCTTGTTGTAATGAGGAGACTCAGATTAGTTGAGGAGGTAGTTAGGGACATGGATCAGGACCCTTTCAACCCCAAAGGGGCAGAGAGGCAGGTATTCTGATTAGATGGCATTGAAAGTTTCTCTAGTTTGAAGTAACTTCCCTTCCAATATCTCAGTGTCCATTCTGTACTCTTCTGGGAGACACCCCAAAAAGTTGCTGTGGATTTAATTCTTTAAGGCTGATTTCATCCCTTGAAGTAATTTCAAGCGTTTGACTCCAGTGCCCACATTTTCCCCTTACACTGAAACCACAGCAATAGGTTTCGTGTGACATTAGTTTTGTGGAAGATACGGGACACATTCATACCTAAATAATGTAGATTAACTTGTTCACATTTTAAATTAGCAATTGTTTTCTTGAATAACATTGAGACCACACAAACTTCTAACCTCTATCATTCTTTATTTTTTCTTTTTTTATATGCGGAAATTTATTTTTTAAGATGCTTTGTTGACAAATTGGCTAACATACAGTGCATACGGGGGTAGATTTTCTCCAAGAGTACGAAACATGATGTAAACAACACAAAACCTCTCACACTCCAAACCAAGAAAGTAGAATCTCCCAGTTCTGGAGATTATACCAGCATTTACCGTGACATTGTTCTCAGAAGAATCAGTCTTTGAAGAATCAGTTTAGAGAGGGTGAGGGCCAGCACATAGATGACCTTTGGGCTCCTAGGTCTCTAGCACCCAAACATTACGTTTGTTTCAACAACAGTTTTTCCATTTCGGAATTTGTCATTAACCTCAGGGGATATTGCTACTATGATGATAAAGTTAAATAACCAGTTGGTTCGTTCTTTCTTTCTTTCTTTCTTTCTTTCTTTCTTTTCCCCTGTAGGATCCTGGCGATTCTGTGCTACAGGTCTGTCTAATCCACAGCCCTGTGTTCAGGGAATGAAGAATTCCCTGATATTAAATGATAACCAGTCTCTCCACACGTACATATTTACATAAAAAAAATAATATTCAGGTCATGTGTTGGGTTTTTGTGCCCAATGTTGTTTTGGTACAGTAGGAGCCCAGGCATTTCGTGCATTTTAATATTTGTGTTTTGATTTCTAGGAAAGGAATTCTTTTCTAATTGTTTATATGTTATCAGAACTTTCAGGATTGACAGTTTGCTATCATAACGCATTGTAGCTGTAGTATGACAATGACAGGTTTTATGCAAGTGATAGTTGAGAAATTTCTCTCCAACCTCAGGAAAGCAAACAATGAAAACCAATGCAGGAGCTAGTCACTAGTACAAACATACAGTGGCCTGTTGGGTGGCACTTAAAGAATTTTAATTTATTGGCGATTAGTGGAATAAGTGACAAAGATTAAGTACCTAAACCACACATTAGTTGTTAAAAATGACCCGGGCAGCCTCTGTCTTTTATTCCTGGAAGACACTTCGGGCATTGTTCTTTCGCTCTGTGTATCTAACGTATCAGAAACAAAAACCACACCAAAAACGCCACAGGATTACATTCTATTTTCAGTTCCCCCACTCCTGCCTTCTAGGTAGAATGATGTGAGTTGCTAGAAACAAATAGAAGACAGACATAATTAAGCAAGACTTAGAGACCATTGGCCAATAAACCGTAATATAGAAGCGTGTGGGAAGAATCAAAAGAAAGGTTGTGTGCACGTCTGGAATCCACATCCGTAAAATAAAAACATTCCCCCCCCCCGAAACCACTTTATTTATTTGCTCCTATTTTGGGGTTTTCCTCAAACCACTTTAATGAAAAAAGTTCAAATTTCAGAAATCCAAATTCCTTCGATTCTTTTCATTTGTTCCTGTTACAATTCTCGTCGTTTCTGCAAATCTGACATAGCCACCTTAGTACTTGGACATCTGCTAGCGACGCATTGTTACACACATTAGATTCAGAATGACATTCTTTTTTTTTTTTAATTTTTTTCAACGTTTATTTATTTTTGGGACAGAGAGAGACAGAGCATGAACGGGGGAGGGGCAGAGAGAGAGGGAGACACAGAATCGGAAACAGGCTCCAGGCTCTGAGCCATCAGCCCAGAGCCCGACGCGGGGCTCGAACTCACCGACCGCGAGATCGTGACCTGGCTGAAGTCGGACGCTTAACCGACTGCGCCACCCAGGCGCCCCCAGAATGACATTCTTTAAAAAAAAAAAAGTTTATTTATTTTTGAGAGAGAGAGAAAGAGAGAATCCCAACCAGGCTCCTCCCTGTCAGTGCAGAGCCGGAAGCGGGGCTCGAACCCACCAACCGTACGATCATGAGCTGAGCCGAAACAGTCAGATGTTTCACTGGACTGAGCCACCCAGGAGGCCCCAGAATAACATTCTTGATTATTTTTTTGAGAGGAGGGGATGCAGGTGAGCAAGGGGCAGAGAGAGAAAGAGAGAGGGAGAGAGAAGAGGGCCTTACCCCAGGCTGGACATAACCTGAGAAGTCAAGTCAGAAGTCAGATGCATAACCGACTTGAGCCACCCAAGCGCCCCGAAACGTCACTCTCGGTCATGATCTTAGGCCCACAGAAAGCCAACCAGCAACATTTATTTCTCCTTTCTAGGGCTACAGTCACGCGACTCACACTTAGTTCTCATTGCGACTCTTGGGTGGACCCTTGGGCAGAACCGAGAACCAAAAGGCCAAATGACCAAGCGAATGAAATGACCAAACGATCGTGCCGTCTTGAAGCCGTGACGTGAGTTAGGTTTCTAGATGCGCTTGGTATTCCCGAGTAAAGCTGGGCGCCGCTTTTGCCAACCTAAAGCCAGGCACAACCGACGAGAAGCAAGCTGTTCCCTTAGCGGGAACGCCCACCTCTACCCCAGAGAAACCGTCTGGATTTGAGTCTTTGTTTTAGACAGAAAAATGGAAGAAAACTTCGCTCAGGCCCACAGAAAGAGTTATCCAAAAGAGGCTAGGGGGAAGCATTCCGCCTGGCGTCAAGGCATCTGCGCGCGGCCCCAGCCACCAGGGAAGATAGACCCTCAGGTGGCAGCGGCCTCACCCCTTCCCCTGCGGCCTGGATGCAAGCGTCAGCGTCCAATCCAGCCTCCCCGGGGAGGGGGTTCGTGCTGCCGAGCCGTCCCCGAGGCCCTGAGAAGCCGCAGCCCAAGCGACACGTGCCTCCTCGAGTTCTCAGCGCTCCTCGGGGCGCAGGTGGCGCGTCTCTCCCGCCCCCGGGCGCCGGTGGCCGCCTCTTCACCCGCAGGGCTGGAAGGCTGCGCGGGGGTCGCCAGGGGTCAGACCGGCCGGCCGCTCGCCCTCGCTGGGTCTCCGCGGTGGCCCAGGGGGTCCCCAGCTTCCTCCGCCACGCCACCTCCCCCCGCCACCTCCCCCCGCGTGGGGGCGCAGCTGGGGGGCCAGCCAGGTGCCAGCTCGGCGGGAAGCCCAGGGGACACCTCCGCGCCACCCTGGAAGTCGCGCTTTCGAGACTGCAGGCGCTCTCTTTTCCTTCTTTTAATTTTAAAACATTTTTTTAACGTCTATTTTTGGAAGCAGCGACAGCGCGAGCAGGTGGGGAGAGCAGAGAGAGGGCGACACGGAATCCGGAGCAGGCTCCGGGCTCTGAGTTGTCAGCACAGAGCCGCACGCGGGGCTTGAACTTGCAAACGGGAGATCGGGACCTGAGCCCAAGTCGGAAGCTTAACCGACTGAGCCACCCAGGAGCCCTGACTTTCTTTTCCGTCTTTGGGGCCGTTTGGCTTCAGCCGTTGCTTGTGCTTATTAGTTGAACGTCCCGCGCTTTTTCAGGGGGCGTAGCGCTTTGGCGGGGGCGGTACCGGGAACGGGGACCGCCGGCGCTGCCGGGACCCCAGCCAGCCGGGAGCTCGAGAGTCGCTTCCCAGGGCTCAGCCGAGCAGCCCGGGGGACGGGGATGGGGGGCGGCTGCGGCGGCAGCCAGGCCGGAGGGACGATATTTTGAACCAGAGGACGGGAGCGTTGGCGTGCTCAGCGCCAGTCCGAGCGTCCCCGCCCCGCGGCCCAGCCCGCGTCCCGCTAGCGTCGCGGCCGAGCTGGCGCGAGTGCCCGGCAGGCGGCGCTGTTGCCCCGGCTGAGCGGGCGGAACGCAGGCGAGCGCCGGGCCGTAGGGGGCGGGGAGCGGGAGGGCCGAGCTGCGGCAGGAGCGACCCTCCGCTCCAGCATGGGTGTTTCCCCCGGACCTCCCGGCAGGGGGCATCGCGTCCGGGGTCTGTGGCAGCGGGTGCGGCCTCGAGCCTCGGGTGCGAACGAACCTGCCCCTTCCCGCCTTCCCCCCGCTGCGCTCCCGCGCTCCCGCCCCCGGCCACCAAAGCTGCGGCCTGCGACCTGGGGAGAGGCCACCTCCCCAGAGCCGGCTTGGGGCCCCTGGGTGCCCGCCGCCCTCGCGGCTCCTCTCGGCAGGGAACAGTCTCCTTGGTTTGCCCCTCACCAGACTCCGGAGAATTTTCCAGCTTAAATGATTAGTGGCGGTTTGAGGGCTGATCCCCACCCTGGGCCCACTTTGGGAAGTGTGGGGGAGGGGTGGAGGCGGGATCATTCTTAATCTCGTCTCACAGCTAAATAATTTACTAGAGGTTTTCTCTCCCTGCCAATTCCCTTCCCTGCACTTGACTTCCTGCTTTGTGAAGCCCCGGGGAGAGAAAGGCCAAGTCTTAATAAAAGTTAATATTAATAGCGGTGGAGGCGCCCTGCCCGTGGTTTTCCGACACCTGATCATCCCCTCCCCTCCCCTCCCAAGCCGAGCCCCCTTCCTCTGGTGTTTCTTTGAAAATGGGAGATGGCACTTGCGCTTTGGAGTACGTTTGGTAAGTCAGGACACTGGAAGAAGGACGCTTGGGCCACGTTCTTTGCAAACCACATCCTCCTACGGCTCAAGTGGCAAAGGTCGAGCGTGCACACAGTAGCCGCCCCACAGAAGCAGCGCCCGCCCCGCCGCGGCTCTGGCTCTAGAGCACAGAGTTTAGAGATAAGCGGGGCAGGAGAGTCAGCAGGTTTGACAGGAGAGATACCCGCAGGAAGGGAACGGGCAGAGCAAACTCAGTGGAGGTGGGAGTGGGAGGGTGGGGAGAGCAAAACTGGCTGGCGAGGGAGAAGTGTTCAGCACGCAGTTAAAAAAAAAAAAATACAAAAGCAGCGAGGCAACAAACCCATCTTGTAAAAAGAATACCTAGTGTCAAGGTCACCTTTTCCTAACGTGTGGTCAAAGGATTCAAACATGCGGTCTTTCCTATAGAGAAGTCTGGTTTGGTGTAAACTTTTATTAATGCAAGCGGAGGGCTTGCACAAACAATTCCTTTCAGCAAAGTTAAACAGTGGAGAAGCGTGGGAAAAACAAAAGTTAATTTCTCCTCTATTCTTTCAATCCCATCCGTCTGAGATAGCCCCGGCGGTATCATTCCAAGAGCTTTTTGTGGTTATGCAAACATATGTTACATACTATCTTGTACTTCCTTTTTCCTTCCTTTAAACAAAAACAAAGTCAAGTCATATTTGTGGGTTGTTTTTATCACTTAATAATGTATCATGGGGATTCCCCAGCTCATTACATGGAAATCCGACAGACTCTTTTTAGTGATCACCACATTTTGTAAATTTAGATAGGTCAGAATCCTATTCATTTAGTCAACAATTTCCTGAATGTTTATTATGTGCTGAGAAAACAGCACTAAGATCACAGACACACACCCCAAACTAATGTAACATTGTGTGTCTACTAGACTAAAAAAATAATAATAACTTGCCATGAAAGGCAGATAACAACCCTGGTATCATAAAATTAAAAAAAATAAGTTAAAAAAAGGCCTCTCTTCCTTAGCCAAATTATGGAAAGAGCCTAAATGTCCATCAACTGACGAATGGATAAAGAAGATGTGATTTATGTACACAATGGAATACTACTTGGCCATGAGAAAGAATGAAATCCGGCCATTTGCAGCAACATGGATGGAACTGGAGAGTGTTATGCTAAGTGAAATAAGTCGGGCAGAGAAAGACAGATACCTTATGTATTCACTCATGTGGATCCTGAGAAACTCAACGAAGACTAGGGGGGAGGGGAAGGGGGGAAAAATAGTTACAGAGAACTGAGGGTTGATGGGGGGTGGGGGGGCGGGGAAAGCGGGTGATGGGCATTGAGGAGGACACTTGTTGGGATGACCACGGCGTGTTGTATGGAAGCCAATCTGACAATTATATTTTTTTAAAAAACCTCTATTCTTGGGCAGCTTACGTTCTAGTGGGGAGAGACTGCAAATAACCATATTTATTTAACGACTTCGCTACTGACAATATCCAAGTTGCTGTCAGTGTTTTGCTATTATAAACAGTGAAAAGGTAAACATTTTTTAGCATATATCCTTTTAGAGCGCACCTGGCTGGCTCAGTCAATAGAGCAAATGACTCTTGATCTTGGGGTTGTGAGTTCAAGCCCCATGTTGGGTGTAGAGATTATTTAAAATAAAATCTTAAAAAAACAAAAACCAACCCCCCCCCAACATACACCCTTTTAGACCTTCATATTTTTAAAGGACAGATTACTTAAACCGGAAATGCTAAATCAAAGAAAATGCCCATTTTTTACTTTACTAAATATAGGCATTGTTTTCCAAAAAGGTTTGTGACTGCATTAGAGATTATCTTTTAACTTTTTATTAATCTGGTGGACAGAAAATGCTAATTTAACCTTAGTTCCATGATTATTAAGCAGGTTGAGCATATTTTCATGTGTTTATTGGGTATTCGCATTTTCCGTGATTTGCCTGAGTCTATTATTTGAGAGAGAGAGAGAGAGAGAGAGTGTAAGCAGGGGAGGGGCAGAGAGAGAGGGAGACACAGAATCGGAAGGAGGCTCCAGGCTCTGAGCTGTCGGCACAGAGCCCGAAGTGGGGCTTGAACTCGCGAACTGTGAGGTCGTGAGCTGAAGTCGGACGCTCCACTGACGGATCCACCCAGGCAGCCCCATCATTTCAAAAATGTAAAGGCAAACAAAAAAATGACAAAATAGTATTTGCTACAAAAACGACAGAATTGTGATTTTTAACATACAAATAATTCAATGCAAAATAAGAAAGCCCCTAGACCTCTGCCACTCCTCCCTCAAATAAACCCAACATACAATGGTGGGACAGGTAAAGGACAGCTGCTACTGATACTCCTGTTCTAAAGCAGAGAAAGCAGAAATACACAGCAGTCATTGGTTTATATTAATTCTGAAATCCATCCAAGCGTCTGTTGCCTGTTTATTGATTGGGACGCCATCTTGCTCCCTGGGAGTGGCCATCTGGGACTTTTTCCTCTGCCCGGTTGGCCTTTGTTCCTGTTCTCTGAGTCATCCTTCCTTTTTCCATGAAACGTGGTCAATGTTTGCAATATTTTCAGCCTGCTTCACACCTAGAAGTTTGGGCACCCAAAGATCTCAGTTCATTTTGTACTATCTTTGTTCCTTTCAACTGAAAGTGATATAATTACTTTAACATCCTTGTGGATTTCTTATGTTTCAATTTATAAAACTATTCCCTTAAGTTAAATTACCCACAAATCTCTTAGATAAGTCCTTCTCTACCTTGAGTCCCCATGAAGCCGTTGTGCAAAAGTGCCTTTAAGAGTTTTAGAAGCCCAGGGCACCCGGCTGGCTCAGCTGGTAGAACATGTGACTCTTGATCTTGGAGCTGTGAGTTTGAGTCCTCTACGTAGGGTGTAGAGATTACTTAAAAATAAAAACTTTAGGGGCGCCTGGCTGGCTCAGTCGGTTGAGTGCCTGGCTCTTGATTTTGGGCTCAGGTCATGATCCCAGGGTTGTAGCAACTGTGCCCCGTGTCAGGCTCCATTCTGAGAGTGGAACCTGCTTAAGATTCTCTTTTTGCCTCTGCCCTTCTCCCTGACTCTTTCTCTCTAAAATTAAAAAAAAAACAACACTTAAAGGATTTTTAGAAACTCTATTGTTTAACAGAGATTATTTGTAAGGCTTTCCCTAAAATCCTGAGAAGTCTGATGAGCTCCAGAGTATACCATCTTAAAATATGCCACTTTGGGGCCACCTGGGTGGCTCAGTCAGTTAAGCATCCGACTTTGGCTCAGGTCACGATCCCATGGTTGACCCCTGCCTCCGGCTCTGTGCTGATGGCTCAGAGGCTGGAGTCTGCTTCCAATTCTCTGTCTTCCTCGCTCTCTTCCCCTCCCCCACTCATGGTCTGTCTCTCTCTCTCTCTCTGTCTCTCTCTCAAAAATAAATAAACGTAAAAAAAAAGGATCAATTCATAGCCAATCGTGTTTCATTTATATCTCCTCCATATTCTGAAGAAAATGCAAAGCATCATATGAATTCATCTCTAAATGTTTTAGAGAGTATCTTTAAAAGATATGGACACATTTACCATTGTTGTATCTATTTTTTATATATTTTTTCATTATTATATCTTAAAACATAGCACTTCTGCACAACAAAGTCAACTTTATGGGAGAAAATATTTGCAAATTGTATTTCTGATAAGGGGTTAATGTCCAAGATATATAAAGAACTCATACAACTCAATGGCAAAAAAATCAATCTGATTAAAAAATGAGCAGAGAGGACCTGATTAGACATTTCTTCAAAGAAGACATACACATGAAAAGATGGTTTAACATTAATCATCGGGGACATGCAAATTGAAACCACAATGAAATATCCCTTCACATCTGTTAAAATGGCTAGTATTAAAAGACAAGAAATAACAATTGTTGTTGAGGATGTGGAGAAAAGAAACCTTTGGGCACTGTTGTTGAGAACGTAAATTGGTAGAGCCATGGCGGAAAACAGTATGGAAGTTCCTCAAAAAATTAAAAATAGAACTACCATTACCATATGATCCAAGAATTCCCCTTCTGGGTATTTACCCAAAGAAAATGAAAACACCAACTCGAAAAGATATATGCACCCTATGCTCACTGCAGCATTGTTTACAATAGTTAAAACATGGAAACAACTAAATGCCCATTGATGGATGAATGGATAAAGAAAAGGTCACACACACACACACAGAAATATTATTTAGCCACAAAAAAGGATATAATCTCTCATTTATGACAAAATAGATGGACCTTGAGAGCATTATGCAAAGTGAAATGTTAGACAGAAAAAGATAAATATCATATGATCTCACTTATATGCGGAATCTTAAAAAAAAAAGGAGACAAAAACAGAAAACGGAACAAACAAAACAGAGCTCACGGATATAGAGAACATGGTTGTTGCCTGAGGTGGGGTGTAAAGGGAAGGTGAAATGGGTAAAGGGGATCAAAAGTACAAATTTCTAGTTACGAAATAAGTAAGTCATCGGGATGTCATGTACAGCATGGTAACCGTCGTTCATAATACTTTACGGCATACTGAGGGTGGCTAGGCGAGCGGGTCTTGAAAATTCTCATTATGAGAAAACAGTTTTTGCAACTACACATGGTGATGGACGTTAACTGGACTTATTGTGGTGATCACTTCACAACATACACAAATATTGAATCATTATGTCATACACCTGAAGCTAATGTAATGTTATGTCATTATACTTCAATAAAAATAGCGATATTTCTCAATTATCGTTAAATATGTACTTTGAATTCAAAGTTACAATTGTCTTATAAGTCTTGTAAATGTTTTTATTTTATAGTTTTGCTTAAACTGGGATACAAAAAGGTTCATAAAATTTTGATTGATTGATATTTCTCTTACGGCTTTAATAATCTATAGTAGAGATTAACCCCTCAAATTTCTTTGTGTTTTTAATCTTACAATCTATTTGATGAAGAAAATAGGTTTATTTGTCCCAGGGGATAATCTACATTCTGGTTTGTTGATTATATCATATATATAGATATATATAACGTATGTATGTTCATATATATATATATGAATGTATATATGTATATATGAATGTATGTATATATATACACATACATTCATATTCCCCCTTTCTGAGATAAATGGTAGTATACTATATATCTAGAGTTATTTTGAAAATATGATTCTGGGGCACCTGGGTGGCTCAGTCAGTTAAGGTCATGATCTTGTGGTTCATGAGTTCAAACCCTGCATCAGGCTCTGTGCTAACAGCTCAGAGCCTTGAGCTTGCTTCAGATTTTGTGTCTCCCTCTCTCTCTGTCCCTCCCCAACTTGTGCTCTGCCCCTCTCTCTCTCATTCTCAAAAATAAACATAAAACAATAAAATAAAATATGATTCTAACTTTTAGCTGAAATGGGGAATCCAAACAGGTCTCCCAGAATTTCACCAGTAACTATATTAAAGACAACCGGAAGGTAAAAGTAGTAAATAACATTAAAAAATAAAATAAAGAAATCCATGGAGGATTTTGGCATCAGGGGAGGGAAAAGAAAGAAGGAAGCGGATGTGTTGGAAAATTATAACCTAATAATGAAAACACAGTGAGAAGCGTAATTGACAGGATGGGAAGAAGGGAGATGATCGTAATGTTGAATTAATTCACGTATTTATTCCTTTAGTGAGTCTTTCGCCGTTTGTTGCACCCCTGCCAAACACGAGACTCTATGTTGTGTATTACAACATTGATAACACCATGAGAGGAAAGTCAAGATGGAAAGAGGAAACATTTGGAAAAGAGATATGGACTTCTTTACATAGTTCCCTGCACATTTGTTTACCTTAGCGTGTCCCAGAACCAGAGGCCAGAAAACAGTTGAAAGGCTGGGATAAAGTAGGCTTTCTTGGATGATGTACCGTATCAGGGGTGATATGACAGGTGTGATGTCCATACCTGGCCGACCCTCAGGGACAGTCTTCAGTTTCAGGACTTGAAAGTCGGTATTTACAATGAACACATTTAAGGAAGATTTGCAAATGTTTTTTTTTTTTTATTTACATCCAACTTGGTTAGCATACAGTGCAATAATGATTTCAGTAGAATCCAGTGATT
Source organism: Lynx rufus (assembly GCF_022079265.1). Classification (NCBI taxonomy): domain Eukaryota; kingdom Metazoa; phylum Chordata; class Mammalia; order Carnivora; family Felidae; genus Lynx; species Lynx rufus. The sequence continues at coordinate 7,509,305 of NW_025814823.1, read as the reverse complement.
TAGGGAATTTTTGCAAACTTTTATTAATTTATTTTATTTTATTTATTTATGTTTTTAAAGCTGCTTAAGTATTTATACTTTAAATTTTTTTTTAACGTTTATTTATTTTTGAGACACAGAGAGAGCATGAACGGGGGAGGGGCAGAGAGAGAGGGAGACACAGAATCGGAAGCAGGCTCCAGGCTCTGAGCCATCAACCCAGAGCCCGACGTGGGGCTCGAACTCACGGACCGTGAGATCGTGACCTGAGCTGAAGTCGGACGCTTAACCGACTGAGCCACCCAGGCGCCCCTTATTTTAAATGATGTCTATTTTTTTTCCAAATGGGACAGTCATGTGAAAAATACAAATCATCAGAAATACAAAATAAGAGTGGAGGCCCCCCAAAATTCCAGTAAGGGTCTGTTAAATTTTTCTGGATTCATAATATTCTTTTTGCTACTTGCAAACATCTACAAAATGCGGAATGTCGATGACGAAAAATAATTTCTTCTTTGGAACTTAGCTAGTGATAGCTGACATTTATTGCAAGAACTTCAGTAATTTGCCTAGGGCTGCACAGCTAGTAAACGGTGGCTCAGGAATTCAAACCTGGGGCTGCCCGGCGCGCTCAGCTGGTACAGCATGTGACTCTTGATCTGGGGGGATTGTGAGTTCAAGCCCTGCATTAGGGGTAGAGTTTACTTAAGGAAAGAAAAAAGAATTCAAATCCAGAAGTCCAGTTTTAGATTACACACTACAGCGGCTTTCTAGAGCAGGGCTATTCCACAGAAATATAATCTGATCCAGGGCGACGGGGTGGCTCAGTTGGTTAAGCCTCTGACTTGATTTCCACTTAGGTCATGATCACAATTCGTGAGAGAGAGAGGAGAGAGAAGCCCAAGCTGCCTCCACACTGTCAGTGCTCAGCCCGATGCGGGGCTCGATCTCACGAACTGTGAGGTCACGACCTGAGAAAAGTCAAGAGTTGAACACTTAACGGACTGAGCCACCCAGGCGCGCCACCAAGTCCTAAATTTGATGTGCATTTTGCACTTTCGGCCCGTCTCGGTTTGGAATAGCCACCTTTCAAGTGCTCACTAGCCACTAGCCACGTGTGGCCGGGGGCTACTCTATGGACGATGCAGAGCCCGGCAGTTTGACTTGTTCCTTCGATAAATGCTTCCTGCAGGCCCACTGTGTGCCGGGCGTCATGCCGGGTGCTGGGGAGTCAGTGACGAGTTAACGTGAGATCGTGAGCACCACTCTGAAAAGAGAGAGAGAGAGAAGATTACTAGAGACACTACCTTAGATAAGGTGGACAGGAGACATATTTTTCCACGTTGGACGTTGGAAGAGAGAGCTGGGTGGGCCAGGCATTGGAGAGCTTATTGTATTCAGGTGCTGCTTTAAGTGTTTTCCATACATGAACTCCTTTCGTCTTCACAAAATCCAAGAAGCTGGGTCTATTATTGTCCATCTTCCAGATGGAGACCAAAATGGAAGACAGTAAATAAACTTGCCCATGTTTACACGGTAACCCGCTTGAGCAGGCTTCAGGAAGAAGAGGTGCTCAGGCAGAGGCATTACAGGGTACAAATCTCAGGGGGGCTGTGGCAGGCTGATGGGACCCCCCCACCTCTGGGTCCCAATCCCTGGCACTTGTGAGTGTCGCCTCATAGGGCAAAAGGGACTTTGCAGATATGATTAACTTGAGGGTCTTGAAATGGGGAGATGATCCTGGATTATCCGGGTGGGTCCAGTGTCATCACTAGGGTCCTTAGATGGGGGAATGCAGGGGCACCTGGGTGGCTCAGTCAGTTGAGCATCTGACTCCAGATTTCGGCTCAGGTCATGATCTCACGGTTTGTGGAACTGAGCCCTGCGTTGTCGTGCTCAGAGCAGAGCCTGCTTAGATTCTCTCCCCCTGCTCGTGTGCACCCACTCTCTCTCTCTCTCTTAAAAGAAAGAAGAGGGATGCGGGGGGGATTTGGTGACACACATGATGACTATGGAAGCAAGAGGTCTGGTGACTGAAGGCAGGGGTAGGAGCCCCGGAAAGCAGGCATCCTCTAGAAGCTTAGACGTAAGGAAACAACCTCTCCCCTCTAGCCTCCAGAAGGGGCACTGACACTTTTATGTTAGATTACTGACCTCCAGGACTGTGAGACAATATATTCATGTCATTTCATCAGGATATTTTTTTTTTAATTCTTTTTCAACGTTTATTTTATTTTTGGGACAGAGAGAGACAGAGCATGAACGGGGGAGGGGCACAGAGAGAGGGAGACACAGAATCGGAAGCAGGCTCCAGGCTCCGAGCCATCAGCCCAGAGCCCGACGCGGGGCTCGAACTCACGGACCGCGAGATCGTGACCTGGCTGAAGTCGGACGCTTAACCGACTGTGCCACCCAGGCGCCCCTATTCATGTCATTTCAAACCGCTGAGTTCGTGGTAATTTGATGGCAGCAATAGAAAATGAATATAGGATCTACACGTGCGTCCTTTCTCTGTGCTCGATCTGGCCTCCACGTCTTTGCTCTGGCCGCTCTCTCGGCACAGTCCCTCTCCTCGTCCCCTCTCCTCAGCTGGACCACTTCCAACTCTGCTAACATTTTCCTGGATCCCCAGGCTTGGTTTCTCCTTCCTCTGTGTTCCTTGAGCACTTTATATAACTCTCTGCTGTATCACTTATTACATTATATGATAGTACACCCTTCTTTCTACGTGTCTGATTCTCACTTCGAAAGATGTACTTCCTGAGGGTAGGCATCCTGTCTTCTGTCTCTTTCCATCCCCAGCAATCAGCAGAGGGCCTGGTAAATAGTAAGCAGTTCATCCAAGTTTCTGGCATAAAAGCAAACAAACAGAACACCACAGTAAGAATCACATCCTATAAAGTTCCCTTCACAAAAACAATTTGCTCACCAGTACCTTGCGCTCTCTGGCCAGCTTCCAACGGCCACAAAAGGGGTGGGGGGTATCTTACCATCCTCGTACTCTCCCACCCCAGGAAGACTTCCCATCCCCCCCCTCAGTCAGTTTGACCTTGAACCGGTCCGTCTGATGGCATCCTAAATCAGACACCCTTCCCCAGTACTGTGCAGTTTGACCCCGCGTCATTATTTCTGGTTGTTGAGGCTCTACAGGTCAGCCAATGATTAACGAGGTGAATGAAGTGTTTACAGACTTTTAAAAGCAGACCTCAGTTGCAACTCGGTACACTTGGTACACTTGTTACATTGTCCGTAGGAAATGTGACAACGATTTAGTCGATGTTCTTTTAGATCTTCCCATTTTTCTTCTCAACATGAAGTTCGTAAGGTCAAGTAAGAAAAAAATGTAAAACGTCATCTGCAATCCTTCTAATCACTGATAACATTTTTAAAGTTTATTATTAATTTTAAAATGAGTACATTCCTATTGTCAAAAGTATAAACAACACAGAAGAACATCCAGTGAAATGTAAAGGAATACCTACTCCCACTCCCCAGAATTAACCGCTATTAATAGTTGGTCATACTTTTATCTAGTCTTTTTTTTTTTTAATTTTTTTTCAACGTTTATTTATTTTTTGGGGACACAGAGAGACAGAGCATGAACGGGGGAGGGGCAGAGAGAGAGGGAGACACAGAATCGGAAACAGGCTCCAGGCTCCGAGCCATCAGCCCAGAGCCCGACGCGAGGCTCGAACTCACAGACCGCGAGATCGTGACCTGGCTGAAGTCGGACGCCCAACCGACTGCGCCACCCAGGCGCCCCCTAGTCTTTAAAAAAAACAACAACAACTGTAGGGGTGCCTGGGTGGCTTAGTTGTTTAAACGTCCGACTCTTGGTTTCAGCTCAGGTCATGATCTCATGTTTTGTGGGTTCAAGCCCCGTGTCGCGATCCACGCTGCCCGTGAAGAGCCTGCTTGGGACTGTCTCTCTCTCCCTCTCTCTGCCCCTTCCCTACTCATACTCTCTTTCAAAATAAACTTTAGGGGCGCCTGGGTGGCTCAGTTGGTTAAGCGTCCGACTTCGGCTCAGGTCATGATCTCGCGGTTTGTGAGTTCTAGCCCCGCATCGGGCTCTGTGCTGACGGCTCAGAGCCTGGAGCCTGCTTCTGATTCTGTGTCTCCCTCTCTCTCTGCCCCTCCCCTGCTCACGCTCTGTCTCTGTCTCTCAAAAACACATAAATGTAAAAAAAAAAAAATTCAAAATAAACTTAACTATAAAGCAACTGTTTACAAAAAAAAAAAAAAAAAAAACAAACCAGCACAAGATCGCAACAATAGTAACGAAAACAACTAACGAAATTCCACAAAACTGACTAAGGTCAATTAATTTCAAAAATCGCAGTCTTATTTTTAAGGACAGCTAAACTCATCGTGTGCAGGACGCACGTTGTGACTGTGCACGAGCCCTCTGGCCGCCCCAACCCTCTCAGATATTCAGTGTATCGTGGCAAGGATAATGGGATGGATGGGGACTCTCAAAACACTTTATCAGCATTGTTTGGTTACCCATATAACACCAATTTTATAAGTGGTGAAAATAAAACGGCTGAGAAGGAGGCCTTAAGCCACCTTTACAAGCCAATGGCTGAACTGAGCAAAGAAACCCGGGGTCTTAAATTGTTTCTGGTCTCTGCTCCACTTTTCATCATCGAGGGCTTGACAGCTATGTGGCTCTCTAGGTGATAGCTTGGATAAATAAATATGATGTGTGAAGTGATTTTATGTAACCTCCAAGGTTAAATAAAGTTCAAGGTGGAGCCCTAGAGTCTGCCCGTCCATATGGCCTTAGTTGTGACTGTTTTCAAGAATATGGACTTTGCGGCTGATTTATTTTCTTTAAACATGCCTTATGCATGCTTTCCAGAATCAGCTACAGGGCTGGCCTTGAAAAAGCACCCTCCTTACGTCCAGGAGAACTCGGTTATATTTGCGCAACAGGTTGAAAAGAGTAACATCTGAAGAGGAGTCTGTATTTGCCATTTGTTTTCATGACAGTGCAGAAGATACGGACTTCACAAACAAGAGTGAGAATCTTAACAAATTCACACTCACGTTCCACCCTTGCCGAAATTCAGCTCCAATCTTGGATTTTGCTTTCTGGAAATATTTCTACCATCTATTCACCTTTGCCTTCACCGGAAGGGGTCCACAACAGACCCAGAATCGTAGCCCGGCCTAGCCCAGATTCCACATGGGTGGGACCAGATAAAGAGGTAGAGACCAAGAGGCAAGGTTCCCTGGGGACCTCTGAGAAACTAGCTACCGCAAAGAGACATGCTGGAAGTCAGGGAAGGTTCATAGAGAACATCCAATGGTTGATGAGCTAACAGACTTGATAGAGGACCCAGGGTGTCATCCAGAGCCTAGTATAGTTATTATTATATTATATTATAAATGCATTTAATAAATAATTATAATTATTTATCAAAAAACATTTTTTTGGGGGCTCCTGGGTGGCGCAGTCGGTTCAGCGTCCGACTTCAGCCAGGTCACGATCTCGCGGTCCGGGAGTTCGAGCCCCGCGTCGGGCTCTGGGCTGATGGCTCGGAGCCTGGAGCCTGTTTCCGATTCTGTGTCTCCCTCTCTCTCTGCCCCTCCCCCGTTCATGCTCTGTCTCTCTCTGTCTTAAAAAAAAAAATAAATAAACGTTGGAAAAAAAAATTAAAAAAAAAAAAAGGAAAAAAAACATTTTTTTTGAGAGAGAGAGAGAGAAAATGAGTGCACATGAGTGAGGGGCAGAGAGAGAGAGAGAGAGAAGTAGGGTTCACCTGAGGCTCCTGTTCTCCTGAGGCGGGGCTCGAGCTCACCCCATGTGGGACTCGAAGTCACAAACTGTGAGATCATGACCCGAGCCAAAGTCATATGCTGAACGATTGAACCACCCAGGAGCCCCCCAATCAATCTTCACATAAGGGAGGATAGAAGAAATGAAGAAAGGCAGGCAAACACAGGAAGAGTAAGTTGGTGGGTCCTTCCAGCCAGAGGCAACAGAACATTGTTTAGAGGCAGGACCGTGGTTTTGGAACTTGCACATATGCACCAATGGGCCCAGAGAATGAAGGGGCCTGTGAGTCCCCGCTGGGGGTTTGGCCTTGACGCTTCAGCCTATGGAAGCTGCTGAGAAAGTTCAGGTAATGGAGAGTTAAGAGCACATTCAGGGGCACCTGGATGGCTCGGTCGGTTGAGTGTCTGACTTTAGCTCAGGTCACGATCTCATGATTCGTGAGTTCGAGCCCCGCATCCTGCTCTGTGCTGACCGCTCAGAGCCCGGAGCCTGCTTCGGATTCTGTGTCTCCCTCTCTCTCTGCCCCTCCCCTGCTCACATTCTGTCTGTCTGTCTGTCTCTCTCTCTCAAAAACAAATAAACGTTAAAAAAAAAAAAAAAGAGCACTTCACGTACTGGAAAGACCACTTTGGCCTAGGGACACTGCCCTAGGGACAAAGTGTGAAGGAAAAACCATGGTGGGTGGAGACAGAGGAGGAAGCAGATTTGATACGGTTCTGGAAGGGAGAATGAGCAGACCAAATATTCTGAGATTTGTGGGGTGAGGATTTGAGTGCATATGTTGAGGACATTTATCTTAACATGCTGCATTTCCTTCCCCATATTGTTTATTATAAAATCATGTATTATATGTATACGATTTCAAAATAAACACACCGTAAGAGATAGGACATTCCCAAAGCTTCTGATGTGAAACAAAATGCGAACACAATAACCCGCTGCTTTAAATTAACGTACAGATTTTTCCTTCTATTCATCCCTCAATGACATGTCCTGTGGGGACAAATGACACCTTGTCTTTCTTCATAGGGATCCCATCTCACCAAAGCAGTGTAAAAACATAATTTTAACAATTAAATTTCAGAGTCCAGTCCTTTGGGGCGGCGCCTGGGTGGCTCAGTCGGTGAAGCGTCCAACTTCGGCTCAGGTCATGATCTCGCGGTTTGTGAGTTCGAGCCCCGCGTCAGGCTCCACGCTGACGGCTCGGAGCCTGGAGCCTGCTTTGGATTCTGTGTCTCCCTCTCTCTGCCTCTCCCCGACTCGTTCACTCTCTCTCTCTCTCTCTCTCTCAAAAATAAACATTAAAAAAAAAAGACCAGTCCTTAAAAAGATAAGCTAAGTAGTCAGATATTTTCACGTGATAAATTGAGTGCTGTCTTGGCTCGTCACTACTGGTCTATGTGGGGTCTCCAAGGAGCCAAGAAGGCATGCCCAGTGAAGTTTGGGAGCTGAAGGAAAAAGATAAACTTAAAATGTCCCCCTTCACGATTCATCCTTATCCGCAAAGCACCCTGAATGGTCTCCTGTTCCAAGGTCTGCTCAGGAGACAGAAACCATGAAAGTTACGTCCCTCACATGGAGAAGCAGCAGACATGAGAAACTATGAGCGAAAAAAGAACACAAAGATATCATGTAAGTAGCGAATGCGAGAGCCAGCTACCCCCCTAGGGCTGGGACAACAAAATAAAGAGGTGGTGAATATGAAAACTGAGAAACTTGAAGAGGGTGCCCCTGGAGCTGAGGTCTCTGGGGAGGGGCTGTCGGCGGCCAAAGGTGATGATGTCTTTGCGGGATCATTGCTGCCTTTGCGGAGGTGTGGATTCTGGAAAAAACCCCAAACTGGAATAAACAGCTGCGAATGGACTAAAGTGGCAAGAAGAAGCCTGCCCTGGCTCGCACTGAAGTGAGCAGGAAACAGAAACAAACCCTCCCTCCTGCCTCTGGCCACCAAACCTCCCCCTAGTGCCTCCTACTGGTTGGTGGAACCAAACCAATAACCAGCTGCCCCAGGAGAAATGTAGTGTTGGTGTCTAGGCTCAGCTCCAGCATCGCAAAGGAGAGTATAGGAGGGTGGGTTTGAAGCCAAGAAGTAAGAGCCTAACGGTCACATTTGTTTTTAAAAGTGTTTGACCCAAAAGTGTTTGACCCGAGTTCTCCCCACTCCTTTCTTTCTTTTCATTTTTGTTTTTTCTTTTTTTTTCTTTTTTTTTTAACGTTTTATTTATTTTTGAGACAGGGAGAGACAGAGCATGAACAGGGGAGGGTAGCAGAGAGGGAGACACAGAATCTGAAACAGGCTCCAGGCTCTGAGCGGTCAGCACAGAGCCCGACGCAGGGCTCGAACTCATGGACCACAAGATCATGACCTGAGCCGAAGTCGGCCGCTTAACCAACTGAGCCACCCAGGCGCCCCCATTTTTGTTTTTTCTTAAAGTTTTTTTTGTTTTTTTTTGTTTTTTTTTTAAGCAATCTCTACACTCAACATGCACTCAACGCAGGGCTTGAACTCATGACCTGAGATCAAGAGTTGAGAACTCTAGGGGCGCCTGGGTGGCTTAGTCGGTTAAGCGTCCGACTTCGGCTCAGGTCATGATCTCGCCGTCCGGGAGTTCGAGCCCCGCGTCGGGCTCTGTGCTGACCGCTCAGAGCCTGGAGCCTGTTTCAGATTCTGTGTCTCCCTCTCTCTCCCTCTCTCTCTCTCTCTCTCTCTGACCCTCCCCTGTTCATGCTCTGTCTCTCTCTGTCTCAAAAATAAACGTTAAAAAAAAAAAAAAAAGAGTTGAGAACTTTATCCACGGAGCCAGCCAGATGCTGTTCCACACCACCCCCCCTCTCGATTCTAGTCCTTCTCCCTCCAAAGAGGATTTGAGTTGGTTTCCAACAAAGGCACATACATTTAAAACAAAAAAGCTTAAAATAGTTGAAGTAAGGATCAAGTACCACTCAGAACAGTGTTTGCAAAACTTTGGGAACCAAAGTAGAAACACGTTTTATATTATGACTTAGTAGACATATATACACATGGCTGAAAAGTTTCATAAAGTAATACTTATGCTCGCTAAGACTAACACAGTCTGATATTTTCTGTTCTATTTTGTTTGCTCTATATATTTTATATTTTGTTTGTTCTATATTTGTTTTTCGAGCTCTCATAACCCACCGAACTGACTTCATCAATGACTAAGAGGTTGCAAGCTACGGTTTGAAAACTGCTAATCTAGAGGAGGGGAGATCCAGCATTATACCTTTACAGACAACATTTAGCGGCCATTTCCATATCAAAAAGTACTTTTCACACCCTTTGTTTTATTGAACTCTCACAACAATCCTGTGAGGTGGGTGTTTCCCCCAACTCACCAATGAGAAAACAGATTTAAAGTAAACCAAGCCAGGCTCGCAGTTCTAAAGAGTAATGAATGGTGAATACAGAACTAGAAGCCAATTTTTCTGGTTGAAAATCCCAGCCTTCCTCAACATGCTATGCTAGGATGAGAGACATAGTTACTTTGAGCTCTAATTTTCTTTTAATTTTATGTATTTATTTATTTATTTATTTTTAACATGTATTCATTTTTGAGAGACAGCGAGACAGAGTGTGAGTGGGGGAGGAGCAGAGAGAGAGGGAGACACAGAATCTGAAGCTGGCTCCAGGCTCCGAGCTGTCAGCCCAGAGCCCGACGCGGGGCTCGAACTCACAGACTGCGAGATCATGACCTGAGCTGAAGTTGGACGCCCAACCGATTGAGCCACCCAGGCGCCCCTGAACAGCAATTTTGGGTTTGAGGTTTTTGCTAGAAAAGGCAGACGATGAGTTGTATGGTTCTCATGGTCTGAGGAAAGCAAGCACGCAAATTTATCTGAACAAGTCTCCCAGAATGAAATCCAAGGACATGGGCTCCCTACCTGGACTATGTGTAAGTATTGTTTCCACATGTGTTTTTTCGCAGAAAACACCAAATTATTATGACAATTTTTATATAGACTCTTGGCAACTGGTAGAGATTGCGAGCTGTCCCTGGTATTCATTCTACTCTTCCTCCTTTAATGTTCTCCCTTCCCATTTTTTTAAAGTTTATGTATTTTGAGAGAGAGAGAGAGAGCAGGGGAGGGGCAAGCAGGCTCCGAGTTGCCAGCACAGAGTCCGAGTCTGATGTGGGGCTCGAACCCGCAAACTGTGGCATCATGGCCTAAGCAGAAGTCAAGAGCTGGATGCTTAACCGACTGAGCCACCCAGGTGCTCCCCCTCTCATTTTTAAAAAATTTTTTTTTTCAACGTTTATTTATTTTTGGGACAGAGAGAGACAGAGCATGAACAGGGGAGGGGCAGAGAGAGAGGGAGACACAGAATCGGAAACAGACTCCAGGCTCCGAGCCATCAGCCCAGAGCCTGACGCGGGGCTCAAACTCACGGACCGCGAGATCGTGACCTGGCTGAAGTCGGACGCTTAACCGACTGCGCCACCCAGGCGCCCCTCCCCCTCCCATTTTTAATTAGACAAATGGCCATCTAGAATGAAGACCCCATTTTCCAGCCTGCTGTACAGGTAGCTAAGTCTTGTTAATAAAGTGTAAGCAAGAGGGGTGTAACTTTCCTCAAGTGTCACTAAAGGGAACTGTATGCATTATCTATTGTTGTAACAGCAAGTCAGCACACATTTAAAAGCTTAAAACGACACAAATTTATTATCTCCCAGTCTCCTTGGGTTAAATGCCCCCTTTGGCTCGCACAATTCTCTGCTCCAGGGTTCAGATGGTTAAAATTAAGTTGCTGGCCAAATGGGCTCTTCTAGGAAGGCTTTGGGAACAACTCAGGTTCTTGGCACAATGTAAGTGCTCATGTTGTAGGACTGAGGTCCCCATTTTCTTGCCAATTATCACCTGGCGGCACCCCTTAACTCCCAGAAGCCTCTCTTCAGTCCTTGCACCTGGGTCTCTACACCCTAGAGGTAGCAACAGCATATCAAATCCTCTCACACTTGGAAACTCTGACTCTCCCTTCTGCTGCATATCTTGGATTCCAAGCTAGAGGAAGTTCTCTGCTTTTAAGGGTTTATACGATCAGATTGGGCCTACCAGGTAATCTGGGATGATTTCCTTATTTTGAGGTTCCCTAACTTAATTACATCTGTAAAATCCCTTTTGCCCTGTTACAGAACATACTTACAGGTTCAAGGGATTACAGGGGGGACATCTTTCAGCGATCAAGGGCTTACCCTTCTTTGTTTCTTTCCTGCTGCTACTCAGAAAGTGGGGGTCATAGCTGGAGTGTCATATGGGACAGTGAAATTAGGGCCACAATTTAGGGGTAGCGGAAAGAGAAGCCAACGTAGCCTGAGTCCCAGACAACTCTGGAGCAATAGTCCAGTCCTCGATTATCTACCTCCAGACTCCCATGTAGGAGGGAAATTAACTTCATTCATCAGCCACTGCTATTTGTGGTTTCTATCGGTCACTGCCAGAGGTAGCCAATACACTAACATCTAAGGAAATGGCTTATTAAGGAGGTCCTGGAATGATCACCTATTCTTGGGGGCCTAGGGACCCCTGAACAAATTTCACCTAAAGATTTTTTATTTTTGTCATCTCTACACCCAACATGGGGCTTGAACCAACCATCAGACTATCCCTAAGTTAGATAAACATGTGTGCTGTGGGATGCCTGGGCAGCTCAGTCAGTTGAGCACCTGACTCTTGATTTTGGCTCAGGTCGTAGGATCGAGCCCCGCATCAGGCTCTGCTCTGAGTGTGGAGACTGCTTGAGATTCTCCCTTTTTCTCCCTCTGCCCCTTCCCCCATCCATGCTTGTTCTCTCTCGCTCTCAAATTAAAAAAAAATTATAAACAAATGTGTCCTTTACACATAAAGCTAGCTGAATTTGGGCATCAGTCAGTGTGGCTGGCTTTGCCTCTGTGTTTTATAGAGTTGTTGGCCTATTTTCTCCCACTGGTCAGCACCAATGTGACTTTTCAGGCCAGACACTGTTATGAGAAGCCAGAAGATCCAGCTACCCCTATCAGGGGAAGATCTGAGGACATCTGGGAAAAGGGACACCTCTACTTTGGGTCACTGTTGTTGTCTCCTCTGGGCTCCACTGTCCCTGCCTTAGTGGGACAAGAAAGACCTCAGCTTCAAGGGGCGCCTGGGTGGCTCGGTCGGTTAAGCGTCCAACTTCAGCTCAGGCTCAGGTCATGATCTCGTGGTTCGTGGGTTCGAGCCCCGCGTCGGGCTCTGTGCTGACAGCTCAGCTCTTCTCATATAGTATTCTGTTTCACCCTCACGACAATCACATGGGATGGGATTATCCCTCATTCACAGGTGAGTTGACAGGCTCAAAGGGATTAAGTTATTTGCCCTATTTCAGAAGGGTAGTAAATAGTGGAGGCAGAACTAGAAGTTAAACCCTACCCAGGGTGCTGAGAAACAGCACTTTAAATTTCCAGATCTGTCCAGGGAGCCTTTGCTTTCTCTGTTGGATCCATGGGGCATTGATGACAAAAGCCAGCATGAAAGTTGGCTTGTGCTTTTCCCAAATCTGTTTGTTTGTATCTTTGTGAGAGGGCCCCTTCATCCAGAGGAGGGATAATCTACTCTGCTACACTTCTGACCTAGAAAATTAGTCTTTCAACATTAAATGGAGAAAAGCCATGCATTTACTATTGCAATAAATTCAGTTATCTAGTATTTTCACCTAAAAAACATCTTGGAGATTATTTTGTACATTTTATTGGGTTTCTTGAGCTATGGAAGGGGGAACAGCTCCATGGGATATATTGATTTCAAACTGGCAGTGTTTTCACACATATCTAGAAATGTGAAGCTTCTGGATTTTTCAGGGCATGTATAAATAGGATAATTTTTCAAGCTCTTAGGACTTGGAGATGACTCACTGAGAATTCAAGAAAACACTAGAATTTATTCAGGTGATATAAATTACTCGCAGCAGGGGTGCCTGGGTGGCTCAGTCGGTTGGGCTGCCGACTTCGGCTCAGGTCATGATCTCGTGGTCCATGAGTTCGAGCCCCGCGTCGGGCTCTGTGCTGACAGCTCAGAGCCTGGAGCCTGTTTCGGATTCTGTGTCTCCCTCTCTCTGACCCTCCCCCATTCATGCTCTGTCTCTATCTCAAAAATAAATAAACGTTAAAAATTTTTTTAAATTACTCACAGCAAAAAATACTGTAATAATTTTTATATGTGTAAATAATATGTGTAATACTGTAATAATTTTTACATGTGCATCACTGGAGGTAGAGTTGTGTGTGTTCTATGATGCGAAAAAGAATCTGATGATATAGCATATATTTAAGGTGTCCATATGGTCTGTGTTTAGGGAACGACTCCAAGCAAGTCAACTTAAAGTTGACTTATAAAATATCACTTAAGGTTTGAGCTATCTATCCTTTCAAAAGCAATGGCATCGGGGCACCTGGGTGGCGCAGTCGGTTAAGCGTCCGACTTCAGCCAGGTCGCGATCTCGCGGTCCGTGAGTTCGGGGCCCCGCGTCGGGCTCTGGGCTGATGGCTCAGAGCCTGGAGCCTGTTTCCGATTCTGTGTCTCCCTCTCTCTCTGCCCCTCGCCCGTTTCTGCTCTGTCTCTCTCTGTCCCAAAAATAAATAGACGTTGAAAAAAAAAAAAGCCATGGCATCTTATGTAGAGAGAAAAATAATTTTGATGAAAAAAAGGAATAAAATTTTATTGTGCCCAATCTAGCTCCTGATACATAAATACAGCATACTTGAATATGGGGACTTGGCGTTGACAGGTTACCAGACCCATTTCAGCCAGCCACTTTCACTCTTAAAACAGTTACTGCTAGCAGAACTTGACCTCCGTGTCCTACCCAGATGTTTCCTACCCAGAGTTGCCTGCAGCTCAGTTCCCCCTGCTCAAGCTGTCCCCAAGTAGCAATCTCCTGAAGGCTGGCTGCCAGCTTAGAGGCTATATATCACTCCTAGTCAGTTCCTCTGAAGGGAAGTCTTTCTGCTTCCCGCTGCCCTGCCTCAGTTTCCCTTTGGATCTACCCCCCCCCAATTTAGCTTGCCAGAAGGGGTTTGAGTAAAATTTGATTTCAGTGTCAACCCAGAAATTCCCTCTTCTGATCCTCTTAACTACTTGGTTTTCAGAAGAGTTCCTAGATGATGCTGTTGAAGTACGGAAGACCTTAGTCGTACATTTTTTTCTTAGAAGGAAAAAATAATAGTTCCTTATAGTTTAGTAGTCAGCTCCCACCAAGCTTCCAAGCTGTGTACTTCTCAAGACAGCTTTTCCTGCTTTCAAACATTGCGTCAACACAAAGAATTGAGACCGTTACCTGAGTGGATGGTTTTCAGCAGACACTTGGAAGATAGCTGTGCTGGGCAGAAAAAACGAGTATAGAGGAGGGTGTCCCTGGTCCCCAGATACACATTGCCACCCACTTAAGACACTCTAACCATATGCACACAAACATACATAGGCATACTTAGGCAAAGATAGAGACTCACTCCAGGACACACAGCACACCGACGTAGACACAAAGATCTGGAGAGAAAGAGAAGAGGGGAGAGAGACTGAGGGAATGCGAATATAAGAACAAGCAGATTTCATCAACTCGAAAGGACACAGCGATGCTTTGATTTCATTGCAACTTAAATGCTTTGAACTGAATTCCTCGCAGAGGAGATGGCGAGGGCGACAGGGCTAGTACCAAGGGGGCTGAAATTAACTTGAGAGACCAAAACAGCCCTTGTGGTCCAAAAGGAGAACTTGGGGGAACTGAATAAGCTCCCATTTACTCAGGTAAGCTCACCAATAATCAGTTCAATCTCCATGACTGCAGACACCATCCGGAGAAGAGGTGATCCGACTTCTCTTTCAGAAATGCCCAGCGCGCAGTAAGAGCCCCAAAACTGTTGCTGAATGCAATTGGGCACCGGTCCCGGATCGAAAGGTGCAAGCGAGTGACAGACAGCAAGCCTGTTAAAAACCACAGGCACAGCCTGCAAATCATCACCAACCGTCAGATGTTGGTATTGCATGGCACGAGTTTTAGCTTTTAAGGTGAGAACTTCTTCGAGAAACTGTCAGGAAACCTACAGGAAGAGCTGTACCTCAGAAGGAAAGGAGATTTTTGTTTGCCGTGCACTCTTTCTGGCACTGCGCGACTGCGGCACTCTTCGCGAGGAGTCCCGAAGCTTCGGCCCCTGCTGCGTCGCGGGCGTGCTTTCCGGGGTTCTCCACCGCAACGCGCACTCTCTCGGTGGCTTAGAGAGAGGAGGGGAGGAAGTCGGTGTCGGGGGGAGGAAGTCCGTGCTGAATTTTCCGAATCCCAGGACGGGCGCTTTTGACACAGCTGGGAACCCTGCTGCAGAAGTAGGAGCGCCGGGGAGCGCTCCTTTTGGCCCCACCAGCGCGGAGCGGCGCTCCATCAACCTCGGGTAGTAGATTCCAGAAGCGCAGGGGGATGGCTGGGCTTGTGGCTCCAGGTTGCATGCCCGTCGGGGGTCTGCCTTGACGGGCGTGGAGGTGCAGGCGGGCGCTCCTGGGCTTGTCTGCGCCCCGAGCAGAGCCCCGCGGTCCCGGTTCCTGGAGCGCACTCCGCTCGCCTGGCGGGCGCGCACTTGCGCGCGGAACTGCGTACGGCTCTCCCGAGCCCCGCTCGTCTTCCGCGCCGAGAACACTTGCCCTGAGGGCTTTCGAAGGCCACCCGTGCCTGTTTCCCGCAGGAGGGGGGCACGCCCAGCCAGAAGAGCAGAGGGAGGCTGACGGCCCCACCGGAGAGGGGGGTACCCGGGTCACCTCTGGAGTTCCGGGAGCTGGAGATCACCTGACTGGCAGAACGAAGCCCTTCTCAAGGCCCCGCTGGCTGGTTTTTGTTCTGTTTTGCTTTTTCCCAGCTCCAGGAAGGTCTCTCCTCACTCCAGAGACGAGGCTCTGTGCGGGGGCTTGGGCCTGGGGCTCCAAGCGCCCCGGCCCCTCCGGCCCACAGGTCGCCTCCAGTTGGCCAAGGGTGGCCACGCAGAGTCGGAGATTCACGCGTTGAGCCCCACGCGGGTCGCCCTCTGGGGCCTGACGTAGCCCCCCCCCCCCCCGTGGCCAGAGGGGTCGGGACAAAGGCCCCCGCTCCGTTGGCGCCGCTCAGGTGGAGCGTCCAGGGGCACCCACGACCCGGGCGCCCGTTCCTCTTTCGTCCTCTCTTCCAGGCCCATCTGGCTAGCTGGGCTGCGCTCTTCGCTGCCTCCCCGGGGCCTCCCCGGAAGGCTGGCCTCTACCGGCAACATCACTGCGCCTCTGCCACTGCCCTCACTCCCACGGCGTGTACCGGCGACCGGGAGCCGGCTCGGGAATAAACACTCCAAAGACACGATCTCATTTAACCCCGTTAGGCGCCCATTTTATGGAAAAGGCAGCGGAGCATGAAGGGATTAGCTCAAAGCCACGCCGAATTTTATTTTCCGGAATTCGAGCCGCGGGCGCGGGGACTTGGGGACTTGAAAGCCGGAGTTCTTCCCCGCGGGCCGCACAGGCCCTGGCGGCGGGTCTCCGAGTCGCGGTGAGCGGCCCGGTTGCGCTTTCAGCGAAGCTTAGGGATCCCGCGTCCTGTCCTGGGCGGTTGGAGACCGCACGCCTGGCCCCGAGTCAGCACCTGCGCCCCCGGCCGCCCCGGCCCGCCCCCGGTGGCCCACCCCTCTCCTCTCGCATCGGCGAGCCCTCCAGCCCGCGCGGAGAGGCCACGGTGCGGTCAGGACAGCGCGCGACATCGGGACGGGAGCCCCGGACAGGGAGGCGGGTTTGCTCGGGAGCCCTGGAGCCATCCCTGGCCTCCGAGGACCGGTCTCCGCGCCTCCACCGACCGGGCGGCTGAGCCTCAGTTCAGCCAGTCCTCCCCACCCAGCGTCAGCTTCCCTCGTGTAAGATGGGGACCGTTTCACTTACCTGGCGAAGGTCGCTGTGGGAAAATCCGGAGTTTATTTATGAGGAAGGGAGTCGTAAAACTAGGAAGTGCCCGCTCGAGATCAGTGGTGACGCGAACAGGTCACATCATCAGCGACAGCGTGGGGATTTGTCAAAGGACAGGGGCTGCGAGGGCTGGCAGGAGACTCGAGAATCTCTGCAGCCAGAAGCTCCCGGGCTCGCTTCTCAAAAGAATGATGTTGCCAAAACGGTGATGGGGAAGGAGGACTCTTTCTAGGTAGTGAATTTAAACACTTTACAGGCATTCTTTGGTTTAAATCTCACAACTTGGCCATGTAGTGTTCACTTCCACCTTACAGATGCGGAAATCGAGGCACAGAGTAGTTGAATAATTTTATCAAGGTCATGAGTCAGTATTTGAGGGACCCCGGGTTTGAAGGCAGATTCGCTTCGCTCCAGAGCCCAGGCACGTGTGGAGAAGCTTTGGGCGTGGTCATTGTCTCCCCAGTGAGACTTCTCACGGATGAGAAAGTTCCCCTTTCAGATGGACAGATTTCCTTTATTTTCTTTAAAAAATGTTTAAGTTTATTTTGAGGGAGAGGGAGCAAGTGAGTGCGAGTGGGTAGGGGCGGAAAGAGGGGAGAGAGAGAATCCCAAACAGGCTCTGTGCTGTCAGTGTGGGGCGGAGGGGGGGGGGTTGGGGCTCAATCTCGGGAACCTGGAGATCATGACCTGAGCCAAAACCAAGTATCTAGATGCTTAACCAACTGAGCCACCCAGGCGCCCCTCTGTGGATCTCCTTTAATTTGGAGGGGCGTTAGGACTCAAATTCTTTCTTTCAACAAACAAACAAAACAAAACAAAAACTAAGCCCTGCTGTCCCTCTGCAAAAGAAAATACTAGCAACAGTTCCTGGGAGTGAGCCAGTGCCCCCCAAAGGTGGGAGCACTCAGGTGCCCTTAGGTGCCCAGCTGCGGGAGGAGCAGGGTGGGCCCAGAGATTAGAAGCCTGCTAAATCAGGGCCTGTTTGCTCCTAATACAAGACACTGTCAACCTTGGGGCTCCAGGGGTGGAGACTCATGCAAAGCAACACTTCCTTCAGAAGAACCGCCGAGAGGGCCCTTGACCCAGACCTCTGTTTGGGGAGGCAAGAGACCCCGCCAAGGCCTTGGCCAGCTGAGAGTGTTTCCTTGGCTGCTGCGTGGCCCAGGATGGGCTGCTCTTGGTTCTGTGCCATGCACAGCCAGTGGCACTTAGAACCCCCCGCGGGTCTGGGCTACACTGCCTGAGAAATTCATCTTCAGTAGTGACACAAGTTAAAAATGAAACCAAACCGAACATTCACCAGCTCATATGCTGCCCCAACCTCAAACCCAGACGTAGTACTTCTTAATTGCTCCTTTCCCCCTGGTTAGTGCCAAAAAATAAAAATAAAAACACGCTGCTTTAATTTTTGAAGTGAAATGGAATCGGTGCGTGGCAAAGGCCTGAGACAAAGCGAGGAAAATGAGTGTGCATCTCTTTTCCATGTGATCTGTATTTATTGATCCTTTTCCACAAACACCACCTGACCACGGGGCCCAGACCCTGAAGCAAGCAGCTGACCTGTTAGGCAACTTTAAAACTTTAAATAAAAATAATCAGTTTTCAAACTCCCCAACCACATACGTTTCCATCATTTCTAAAGATGTGGAAATCAAGGGTCTCTGCAAATAGTTTCCAAGGTGGGCCGGGCCACGCTGCTTGCCTTTCGGATTAGCCTCCCTTGCCCTGAGACCGGGAAGCAAATCCACATAGATTTCGCTCCAAATATCTTCAGTTTAGTGAAGGCTCGGGGGCCATCTTTCTCCCCCAGTCTCTTGCTCTAGGCCCACCTCCACCTGTCTTCTCTGCAAGCATTGGACAGACTGGATGTGCATGGACTCAGGCTCCCTTCTGCCCCAGCCCTGCTGTTGCCCAGCCATCCTTGTAAGATGTTCTGTTCTCTTCTTTGGAGGAAAGAGATGCGGATTGAAGGATAGGAGCCGGTGAGGTATGTGGCTATACTCAAAGGATTTTTAAAAAGTAAGGAAGTTGGGGAGGAGGAAGAGGCGGGAGGATTATTCTAATCCATGGGCATCAATTTCACTAGGTCTTTGAAGCCTTGGAGGTTTCCTCTCCGTCACTTCTAAGCATTAAGGCAGAAGCCCAAGTAAAACGGGCTGTTTGAGGGCAGATTAAGGCACTCCAGCTTGCCTGCGGTGTGTTGGGGGCGCATTGCAACTTGTGGTTTCTGTTGTTTTTTCTTGAGCTGGTTTCTCTAAAGAGGTCCACGGTTCTGGAGTGCTAGGAGCTGCACAGCAGCGGCAGGTGTCGCCGATCCGACAATATCACCCGGAGAGGCCCCAGATATTACAGAAAACCTCTCTTCTCCTTCCAGAAGGTCTGCCGGCATCTCCCCAAGGTGCCCCGATGGGCACAGGCACCCGAGAACGCGAGTTCTCCCCTTCTGTCTGGGGTGGCCTCCCCCCTTTGAACGGCCAGGGCTGGTTGTCCACACCCAGGGTCCTACTCCTGCTACCCTCCCCCCTTCTTCACCAGTGGTCAAAGCCTCCTGACAAGGAGGAGCCCCCGTCTCTCACCGGGGTTCCTGTGGCCGCAGGGGCGCGACGCTGGAGGGCTGCGGCGACGCGCTAAGGCCAGGCGGCAGGCGGCCTTCTCGGGCGGCGGCGGGGACGGCCGGCGGCACAGCACCACCGGGGGGCAGCGGTGGCGGCAGCGCCAGCAGCTCTTCGCCCGAGGTCACTGCGCAGTCTTGCTCGGGTTCCGCATCCGCGCCACCCCCGGCCGCTGTCCCGCAGCTGCGCTTCTTGTCCTCCTCCTTTTTCCATTTCATGCGGCGGTTTTGGAACCAGATCTTGATGTGTCTCTCGGTCAAGTTCAGCATGACGGCCAGCTCCACCCTGCGCGGCCTCGAGATGTATTTGTTGAACAGGAACTCCTTCTCCAGCTCCAGCAGCTGCGCGCGAGTGTAGGCAGTGCGTGTCCGTTTGTTTTCCTCTGGCTCTGCAACATAGGCGCCGCCTGTGGGCGACAGGGCACGTGAGTGTGGTCCCTCGACCCCTGGCCCCACCCACGCAGCCCAACACTGAAGCCCCCATCCTGGGAGTCCTGGTCCTCCCAGCTGTTCCTGCCACCCAGCCTCAACTTCCTGTCCCAGAGCTCAGTCTGGCCTCAAGCGGACTTTCTCCAGTAAATGTTCGCTTTTCTTGGAGGTCAAAGCTGTGCGGGGCTCTCAGGCTCTCTCTGGGAGCGGGCGGTGGGCTCTATGAATCGTGGCTCTTCCGGGGTTCACTCGGCCAGCGTTCGGGTTGATGGTGATTAAAATGCCCACAATAGTTATCCAAACGCACTCGATTCTACAAAGGCAATAAAGTGCCTTTAATATAAAACTTAACCCCCCCCAGCTTTCTGATGGTCACCCACACAGTAAGAATACATTTCAGAGCACTACCCGTTTCACACACTGACACAGAACTGACCCCCCGAAAGTTCAGAACATAAAACCAAGCAATCTTTATCACATACGATACACCTAATTTTTCCCATTGTTTACTATTTTGTTTGTTTTAAAGGTCTCAGCTCAGTGAATTGATTTCACGACTAACTTGTAAGTACAACCCTCAGTGTGAAAAAAGCCTTGAGCTAATAAAAACCCTGATCTTATGACATATATTGTTATATCTGACTATTATCTCTCTAGTAGTAATATTGTTATAATCATTCCCAACTCCAGAGCTGGTAAATTCTTCTACAATTGTTTTAACCTCTGCCCAGGCCCCTGCCCTGGAGGAGAAGGGAAACTATTCTGGGCCTGGAGGAACGTCCCTGTCAGCCCTGGCCTCTGTGTTCTGGGCCCCAAATGCTGGCAAAGGTGAGGGGAGCCTTGGGGTCCCGCTGGGAGCGGAGAGCCTCACACCGGACGGGGTTGGAGTCACAGGCTCTATTCAGCTCCTAGCCCAGGCCCAAGGAAGCAGCAGCTGGCCCACACACCTGCTGTTCGTCAGGCCCTGTGCACCAGGCCCTGAACTGTTCCTTTTTCTGCCAGTACCGACTGCACCCCCAGGCGCAGACTTCGCCGAAGCTAAGTTTCACTGAACACTCTGGGAAGAGGCCTAAATCTGCTTGTTTTAGGGCGGAGTCTAAGATATTTCTCCTGTGACTGTTAGGAAGCCTTAGGCGATTGAAAAAGCTAGTGCTTCTGTTTGGAGGGGAGAGGGTTTAATTAGGTGAGAGAACCAGGCCCGCTCTTCCCCAGGCCAAAAGGAGGCGCCCAGAATCCAAGGCTTGGGCAGAGTCAGCAGACAAGTCCCACTCCCTGGGGAGCATTTCCAGAGTCTTATGCTTCTAAGCTTTCCTTGGCATAGGAGAGAGGAGAGGGAGCCTTAAAGGAACGTTTAAAAAGGCCCTCTGAGGTTCTTAAATGCCATCCATAATCTCTTGGGACCACCCAAGGAGACCTATGCCCAGGAAGGCTTGGCAGGGGATGCCGGCGGGTGGCGTTACTTAAGAAGATGTCAAGAGCCCCCTGGGTCTGCGCCCTTCCCTAAGGCTCAGGGGGAGGCAGTTTAGGGGCAAGCCTGCCAGCAGGGCTGCTACAATTCATTTTTTTACGTCGTTTTCAAACGTTCCTACAGTATTGTTATTAGCATTCATATCTGTACTGCAAATGAGAACCCTCTGGTCACGTTACCCTTCCCAGGCGTTTGAAACCCCACAGGAGTGGACAGGCGAGTTCACACACGCTTGAAGCTCCGCTCCTTAGAGAGTTTCCCGGGAGGACCTCGAGGCCGCAGGAACACCCCAAAGGCAGCTTCCAGGCGAGGGGGGTCGGCCCCTTCTCCCTGAGCTGAGCTTGCAGCGGGTCAGAAAGCTCTGGCAAAGGGCTTTCCGGCCGGCCGGACTCTCCAACCCCAGGATGTTCGTTACCCTTTCAGGGTTTCCTTCACCCCAGGGCAAGGCGGCCGATTAACCAATAGCATTTACCGTCTGGCTCCCAGGGTCCGCCTGAGCCCAGGCGCCACCAGAGCAGGGGTCACACTCCGGGGGTGGGGAGGTGACCCCACTTTAGGCTTCGCTCGCCCTTCCCCCCGCCCCCCCGAGGAAGCTGCAAGGACGGCCGGGAACGTGGGAAACGCGCGGCCTTAGGTCCCACCCTGGTCGAAGGACGTGGTCCTTCCGCCTCCCAAGAATCCCGCGTTTCCCAAGACTCCCCGGCCTGCGGCGGCCGCCGCGCTGGTCCGCGTAAGGACGCAGTGGCGCGGGGCAGCGTCTGGCGCCCCCCTCGCCCCGGGCTGCGCGGTAGGTGGGGGAAGACTGCAGCCCAGCTGGGCCCTGTCCTGTCCCCGGACCCGCCCGGTCCTCGCCACTCAGCCTTCACGAAAAAGTGAGCTAAGGGAGAGGCGAGCCCCGGGCACCCTGGGCGAGCCCGGGCCCCGCCGGGGTCTGCGTCAGGCACGGGGAGGGGGGGCAGACGGGGCGCCGAGCCCCTTTCCCCCTGCCCCCGACTGCTGGAAGGAAAAGAAAAGTCAACTGTGCGCCATGCAGGTGTGGCCAGGGGTGGCCGCGGCACGGAAGCGGTAGCAGCGTGTAGCGGCGCCCAGGCCGCGCCGGAACCTGCCGCCAGCTCCTGGCGGGGGAGGGGGCCTGGGGGCCGCTCCGCATCTTCGCCTCCGGGCTCCGGGGAAGACCTTCTGCGACACGCGGGCGCCTAGGGCCGCGGGGACACGGGGCTCACGCCTCCCCCGGCACAGCTGTTGCAAGAAGGGCATTCCTTCTTCAGATTTACTTGCTGGGAAGCAGCGCGGGGAGACCCCCTTCGAACGTTTCTGCTTGCTCAGATAGCGCACCAGCATGGAAGACGCCTCTCCCAGCTCTGCCTGCCTCCAGCCTGAGCGGCCCGGCCTCGGCCTGGCGGTGAGTACCCCCTCCCCGCCCCCTCCCCTCCGCGCCGAACATCTTCGCGGGCTTGATGCAGTTCGTCTTCCCTGCTTTCCGGCATCCACTGAGCGCCCCCGAGACTGCCCGTCTCCTCTAATGACGGCTCCCGGGTGGGCTCAAGGCCACAGGGGCCCAGGACTCCAAAGGCACGCCCCGGCCCGGGTCGGGAGCATCCTAGGGTCTTGCTCGGCTTCCTAGACGCTCACGCCGTGGAGTCCTGGCCAGGTGGATCCCTCCAGTGGAGGAGGATCCCTCCGGAGGGTCAGAAGCCTGAGCTCAGCCGGGCCTTGGCTGGCTGGGGGAGCGCAGGCTGCTGGAGTTCAGCGTATAGATAGGGAAGGAAGGGTTTAAGCGCCCAGGAGGAGAGCTGAGTGGAAAAGACGCTCCAAAGGGGACCAGAAAGGCGCTTCTGCGCGGGATCGCCTCGTTGGCTCCCTGTGGAGTTTAGTCCGACCCTGGGTTGTCCATAGGGGCTGGGAACGCGAACCGGTAGAGGGTCTTGGGGAGCCCTTCAGCCGGGACGGGAGCCGGTGAGGGGACTAAGGGGGTGAGGGGCCGGACTTACCTGCCCAGTGGCCCTTCCACGCGTGAGCCTTGGTAGACTTCATCCACGGGAAAGGCAGCTGGACGCGGCCGGGCTCCTCCAGGGCGCCTGGCTCGGCTCCATCCGGGAAGGGCCCGGCCGGAGGAGGGTGGGGGAGCGCGAGCTGAGCTGGGAGGTGGTGGTGGACGTGCGCCACCGCGGTGTCGTCGGCGAGGGGGGGCACCTCGTACGGGGAGATGTCCGGGGGGCTGCCCTGCTCCAGCGCGCCCAGGGTCGCCGGGAACGGGGGCGGCGGCGGCGGCGGCGGCGGGGGCTGGCGGCCCATGTACAGACACGCGGGGGGACTGGCGCTGAACTCCGGCGCGGGGCCCCGCTGGTAGGCGCATGGGTCCTTGTAGAGCTGCGTAGCTACATAGTACTGCTCCTCGCCGTTCATGGCTGCTGCCGGGGTTTGGAAGCCGGAGCCGGGGAGTCGGAGCTGCGTGGCCCTCCCGCTCCCGGCGCCACCCCCGCTAGCTTTGACAGCTCGGCTCCGCTCCGCAAGGGGACCCGCCACCGGCGGGGACAGGCGGGCCGGCCGCAGCGCAATAGGCTCCGCGGTGCCCCACGTGGCTCAGCCCGGGGCCATTATTGGCCTGGCCGACTGCCTTAAGAAGCCAGGCCCAGGTACCCAAGAGCACCTGCATTTGCTTCAGTTTTCTCTCTCAGCTGAGTTTCCCCGCGCACACCTGTAGGCCGAGCTGGCCGTGCGATCTGAAGTGGAGCGTTCTTGAAACTTCGAGCTTACGTTCAATCATAGAAACGTATATTTTTCATCATACTTTAAGTGGTCTATTTTCCTTGTTTGATAATATACACAATACACTAATTCATTAATGCAATTTATATAGATACATATGCCGAGGTTGTGCATTTAAACTTTTTTGTAACTGTTAGGGAGTACGATAAAAAAAAAAAGTTTGCAGACCCTAGCTCTATAGGAAGGACTTGGTCTTTTGTCTTATTTATGAAATTTGTACACGATCGCAATGATGTCAGTGAACTCACCCATAAAGACCCAGCATTCGTTGTATGTTTTTTTTTTTAAATTTTTAATGTTTATTTATTTTTGAGACAGAGGGAGACAGAGCATGAACGGGGGAGGGGCAGAGAGAGAGGGAGACACAGAATCTGAAACAGGCTCCAGGCTCCGAGCTGTCAGCACAGAGCCCTACGCGGGGCTCGAACTCACGGACCGCGAGATCATGACCTGAGCCGAAGTCGGCCGCCCAACCGACTGAGCCACCCAAGGCGCCCCTCCTTGTATGTTTTTAAACTGTGGCGTGCTCGGGGGACTTCCGGAGAGTAAACTGTAACTTCAGAATTGATCACAGTGGCATTTAATTTTTTTTTTTTTTTTTGGTAATTGAAGGGCATTATTAATTTTGATTTTGGGGAATTGGGGCTCCTTTGACCAACTCAGTGCAGTTTCCTAATGTGGCAGAGGGGGGAAGAATTAGCGTCCCCTCTTGTGGCTGGGAGGAGGGGACGGCGTTGGCACGGGGTTTCCAGATCCGCGATGGCTTCCCAACGATCCTGAGCCCCAGTCCGAGCCAGCTGAAGAACGTGTGTTCTGCGTCGGGTTGAAATAAGGCAGCGCTTCAAGAGAGGAGGGAAGTGTTTAGAAAAGAATTAAAAGCGCTGCCTTTTAATGACAGCGTCAGTCTGTGGCCTCCGCTGGGTAACTTCTGGGTATCCTGCGGTCCTCACTTAAATAGGGCCTGAGTTTTTCCGACCGGATGATGCAGACTATCTCCGGGTCGTGGTGGCGCACAGGCCCCGGCCTGAGCATGAGCCGCGCATCCGACCCAGTTGCCCAGGGCGTCCTGGGTGGCCTGGGACGGGTCCTACCGAAAGGACCACAGTCCTCGAACCAACACGGAAGGTTTTAGAAAAACCGGCCACCTTTGCAGAAAAGCCTTGGCAAGAAGGAACGTGAACCACCGGGAACCAGTAAGGGAGAAACCACTGCAACCTGACTTTCCTAAACCACAAACGACACCCAGCCCCTCACGAGGTAGATTGTAATGTATTTTCTCCTTGTGGAGATACCGGTGTTTTAAATGCGTACGGATCGAATGCGCTACTCAAACACGCTCATTTTCATCAAAAAGCAAAAGCCAGTTGGGAAGGGGGACTTCCCTGCAGGTTCCTTGCAGCGTGCGATCCTGGTGCGGTCTCAGCATATGCGTTCAGAGGAGAGCTGGGCACCAGGAGGTCCGCCCGTGGGTGGGGACGCGCGCCGCACCCGGCCTCCTTGCTGTCCCAGCTCTCAGGAAGGGCGGACTGGGGGAAGCCGGTGGGGGAGCGCGGGGGGAGTTCCGGCGATTTCTTCAGGGAAAAGGGCCACCTGCGGCCCTAGGGGCCGGGAGGGAAAGGCGGTGGGACCCGCGCGCCTAATCTCTGCGCGTCCGCGTCAATGAGTCCATTGTTCGCCGCGGCCGCGGAGGACCGGACGCTATCACCCGGCCGCGAGTGACCGCATCGATCAGCAGGCAGGGCCCGAGGGGGGTTGCCCGGCCGGGGCGTGTTGACCCTCGGAGATAATCTGCCAAGTCGCCGCGGGTTGACTTGGCGACGCGGTTATGAGCGGGCGGCGAGCTCCGCTTGGGACAAAGATCGGCCGCCTCCCCCACCCCCTTCCGTCTCCCCCTCCAACACCCCTTCCTCCCCCTCCCCCCTCGGCTACCCCCTTTACTCCGGACTAAGCCCGCAGACCCCCCTTCTCCTCCTCCCCTGCTCCCCGCCTCGCCTGCCACCCCCGACCCACAGAGTGTTTATTTTGCACTTCTCGTCTAATTGCACATTTCTGTAAATTGGTCTCCATTTCGATGCTTCATTTGCTCGCATTTGGTATTTTTGCTCGGCCCTGCAGAAAGAAAAGAGGCGCTCAGCAGAAAGCAAATCCGTCCACCGAGCTCCGGGGCAAAAAACCGGCCACCCGGGGCCGAACACAACCTTGGGGAGAAGTGGGCGGGGGTGCTGGAGGCGGTCAGTGGAGGCGCCTTCTCGCTTTCACAATTCGCATTTTCTGCCGCTCGTGGCCCAGGAAACAAAAGTCCAACAGCCATTTATTACGGTGATGATTATTGGGACAAAGCTAACAGCGTTTTGGGACTGGCTAATTATGACGTGTGTCTAATTATAACCCATGTAGAAAACGCGCCCCGCGCCACCCTCCACCGAGCAAGAGCGTGTGTTGTATTTCTTCTGTGGATATCGCTCGTGGTATCATAAAAGCACCCAGGTCCATTACAGGTGAAATGCGTTTCCGCTCCGAATCCCCGCTGCCCCTCTCGCCTCCCACAGGCCCCGGAGCGATACCGAGCCATTAGCCGAGCGCCTTCCCGAGCCATTTAACAGCAGCTCTTATGGATAAATAAACAAAAAAGGCTGTAAACCAATTATAGTGTGGACAGTGAAAAAGTCGTTTATTAGCAGGACGTCCTGATAGCCCTCGCAGATACTGGAGGTCCTCGCCTGCCCTTTCCCTTCTGGAGATAGTTTGTGCCCTGAAGAACACAGGTTACCTAGCTCTTGGTCAGTAGCTGAATCTTCCAACCATGCCAAGGGCTGAATTTGACTTGGTGGTGAGGATTTTTCAGCCACTGTATTCTATTACTCAGGGGGAAAAAAAAAATTGACGGACCTCACTTGACTCCAGAGACGTGTCCGTGATGAATTGGTGTGGAATTTGCTTTATCGGAGCATAGTTGTTTTTATGATTAACTTGCTGTTGAAAATAAAAATTAAACTATATCCCGAGTGGAAATGCTGAAGCAAACGATGTGGTTGGTGTAGGTAACGAGAGAATACACGTTCCATAATTTACTTGGAAGTTTTGCACATTAGCCTTTACTTCGGTGGGGGCTGATGCTGGTTTTTTATTCCTCCAGGGCGAGTCCTTTCCCCCTCCCTCCTTCTCCTCGGGGTCTTCCTCAGAGTGTGGTGCCTAGGTCTGAGAGGGTCAAGGAAAACTCGTGCAGAAAAAAGAACCTCGGGCTTTGAATCAAAGGCCTCCCATGCGTTCGTGGGGCAAACCAGCACAAGTGTGGAGTTGAAACTATTTCCCAGAAAATTCAGCGCCATTGTGTAAATAAATGCGGCCTAAAAATGTAACTTAATGGGACGATTGTGTTGGCTATCGTTAGTGGGAGAGAGGAGTGGGAGGGGGCAGTATGGCAGACTCCATGTACCCCAGGACTGTGGACTGCTCGGTCCCTGCACGAGACTTGGTGCTTTCTCCCAGGAGTGGCCCTTGCAGCCCTTTCCTCGCGTTTGTGTTTAATCCTTCCGAGGCCTGGTTTACTTTGCAGCTGAAAGGAAAAGTGTGAAAGGAAGTTGGGATTCCAAAGCGTCTAAAGCCCCCTGCTTGCTCTCCCCCCCACCCATCCCTGTGGCCTACTCTTTGTAGTTCCCAGCCCTTGGGCCGGCTCTCCCCCAGGTTCCCACCTAAATTTAGGTGGCTCTACCACCTAAATAGTCAGTCTCCCCAAACCCCAGCCCTTGCCATTTTCCCATCTCTTCTTCATCCCCGGTAACCAGCTCCTTGCTTCCATTGAAATTCCCTTTTTTGCCCTCCGCCCCCCTCCCATCACTGTGTCCTGTGACTAATCCTTTGTTCTCCTGGGAACGTTTCCTCACCTCCAGGAGCCCAAAGGAGGGTTGACCCACATTTCCTGGTCATTCCAGCCTCCTTCCTGAACCATCCCGCAGTTCACGTGGTTTATTAGTTAGAAGGACAAATCTTTTCAATAACATTTATTGATCCAGCAGCTATTACATAGCTTTTTATACGTGCCTGTCCACAAACTCCTTGGGTAACAGAAACTCAGTAGAAGAAATATGTTCTGGATTTGGTGTACCTGGAAAACTTAGGAGCCACACATACCCATCTTCCAAATTGCCCTTGCCCTGCACAAGCTGTGTGTTCCTTGGCAAGTTACGCAACTCTACTAAGCCTTTCTGTCCTTATTTGTAGAATAGAGACAAAGGACTGCCCCATAAAGTATACCCCTTGTATATAGTAATGATCACAGCAGGCTCAGGGCACAAGACACTCTTTCAAGTATTTTGCATATGTAAATCCTCACTAAAATCCCGTGAGGTAGGTACCATTATTCTCATTTTTCTGTGCAGGAAACTGAAACATAGAACTCGCCCAGAGTCACACACTGGATCCAAGCTGAGGAGGTCCGGCTTTAGAGTCCATTCTCTTGGATGTGACCCTATACTGTCTTGCGATGTAGTAAACAAGAAATTTTTTAATTTAATTTAATTTTATTTTTTAAAAATTTTTTTTAACATTTATTTATTTTTGAGACAGAGAGAGACAGAGCACGAACAGGGGAGGGTCAGAGAGAGAGGGAGACACAGAATCGGAAACAGGCTCCAGGCTCTGAGCAGTCAGCACAGAGCCCGACGCGGGGCTCGAACTCACATACCGCAAGACCTGAGCCGAAGTCGGACGCTTAACCGACTGGGCCACCCAGGCGCCCCAACAAGAAATTTTTAAAATTATCTCTGTGAGAATTCAGTGAGGCAAAATGTCTAATGTTCCTGGCTCTTCACGGGCACTGAACAAATGGTCTTCTCTTCCTTTCTCGTCTAGCATTGCTTTTAGTGCAACTACAGGCGTTCAACTATTGGTCATTATTGCATCCAGAAGAATTGCAGAGCTGTTAGCACAAGTCCACGTTTAAGGACCTGGTAGACCTAGAAAAGGTGTATTCAGAAACATTGTGTTTTAGGGAACATACTCCAAAGTGGGGCCCTGCTTTAAGTAGGGGAGGTGGGGGGCACTGGATGGCACTTGCTTCTGCCAGCCCCCAACAGGCCGCAGAGAGAGAAACAGGGACTTCTTTACATCCAGGGATCCAGGGAAGCCTTGAACAGAAGACTTGAAGGGGGTGAACGGATCACAGGCAAATATGCCGTAGCTATCCCAGTAGATGTGGAATCCAGCATCGAAGCAGTGTCTTATAGCCAGAGCCCCACCCCCGTATTTTCCATGGTTCTTCCATTTCCAGGTTGGAGACGAAACTGTTAACATAAACTCAGAGGAAAACCTCAGATGGCTTGGGAGAGAAGGGAGCAGTTCTTGTGTGTGGGTCGGGGCAGTCCTGGAATCCTCCTCTCTTCCTGCTTTCTCCAGATGAGGAAGGCAGTCATGTGCAACCCTGGCCTTCTTCGTAAGGATGCAGAAACACGCCTGTCAAAGTGACTCCTCTGCATGTCCCCTGAATCTGAGACCCATGCAAAAGTGTTAAAATTAGAAATCTGTGGGGCTTAAAGCAGGGGAGTCAGCTCTATCTAGGGCACGTGCATTCCCTCTCCTGCAGTGATGAGAGTAAAGGCAGATTGTGGTCTCAAATTCACTGAATTTTCCTATTAGTAATTCTTCCTACGGTAGATATGCCTTATCAGGGTGTTGTTGTGCAGAGAGAAGCTGTATTTGAATACGTTTACTTTGCGTATTTTCTCCAATCACATATTGCAACCCATTTACCTTTAGGCAAATCCCACAAAGGTACAGGTTTCTACTATGCAGTGAAATAACAGAGATTCATAGGGGAGTGTTTCTGGAAGTGTGATTCATGAACCATGTGTATTAAAATTACTGGGACGCTTATAAAACGCAAGCAGCCTAATCCCAGAGGTGCTGAATAACCGTATGTGTGGGGTGTGGTGGGACTTGAGAAATCTGCATTTTTTTTTTTAAATTTTTTTTCAACGTTTTTTATTTATTTTGGGACAGAGAGAGACAGAGCATGAACGGGGGAGGGGCAGAGAGAGAGGGAGACACAGAATCGGAAACAGGCTCCAGGCTCCGAGCCATCAGCCCAGAGCCTGACGCGGGGCTCGAACTCACGGACCGCGAGATCGTGACCTGGCTGAAGTCGGACGCTTAACCGACTGCGCCACCCAGGCGCCCCGAGAAATCTGCATTTTTAACACACCCGAGGTCATTCTTAAGTACATTATGAATTGAGAACAACAGGAAACAAACACTTGAGCTGTAACTTATTTGATCTATGGAGACTCATGGATGGTCTCAAAGGACGAGCATTCTTCAAGCATGGCCGTTCAAATAAAAATACACCTCTACGTCATAAGGTCGTTGTGAGGTTTCAATAGAAGAAACGTATGGTGAATATGCCTTAGTTCATGCAGAAGGCATGTTATTTGCATCTCTACGTGGGCAAGCCACAGGCAAATCCTGGACATTTTCAGATTTGCCTTTCTTTCTCACACATCCGTTCTTGCCTCATATGACTAAAGATTTAGAAAGGTTCAGCATGGTCTTATTTTATTATCGTGCTTCTCCCACTGAGCTCTTTGGAAACAGCGGGACTCTCCTTGGGATGTTAATGTGGCTCCAGTGTGGGCTCGGCCAAGTTGAGCTGAGCTTTTCCAGCCACAGTAGCTAACACATAAGGGCAAATAAAGGGAGGCAATAAAACCAAAGCAAATTGATTCATCTCTAGGCAGTACCCTTATAACTTGTGTCTTAATGCCATATTCTCTCTACACTGAACATGACCAAATAGCTTCCTTTAAAGGTAAGTGAATTTTATATAATTTGTGGCTAATTCCATTTAATTCTGCCCCCATGAGCATGTGATAAGGGAATGTTAAACTGGTTAACAACAACGGGCTAAAAGGGGCATTGAGGAGGAGGCCAATATTTGATTTCCAAGTGCTCTGGCTCAGTGCTGAGAAATCCAGATTACTATGAGTGTGTTGGTTTCTTGGTTATTTGCTTTCTGTGCTCCTAGCTCCTGAGTAAAGGGCAGTGAGAAAACACCAGGATCCCATCTGTCACAATGAGGCTGGTTACAACAAAAATAACGACTCCTTTTTATAAAATCATTCTTGGTCTGACAAACTCCCCTCGGACTGCAGGGAATCAGGAAGAGTAAAAATAATAGAATCAATAACAACTCTGTTATCTAGTAACTTAAACAACCCTTGCCTGCTGGGATGGCAGAACAGACTTTCTTATCTTGGAAACAGGAAAACTTTCTGGATAGTAAGTTATTTTTTACAAAACGTTTCTAACTGGATTAGGTGTCTGTAGAGAGTGCCCCAGGTAGGAACCATGCCAAATTCGAATCACTTAGACATGATAATTCAAACCTTGGGTCGTTAAATCTAATACACACTGTTTCTTTTTATTTAGTAAAACGTCAACCGTGGTACAATTATTGGGGTACTGAATGTATTTAATTGGAAAGCTCGAAAATCAAATGGGAAATTTTCGTTTAAATGTCTGGATCGTCTGGTCAACTGGATTTTCATGCCTGTGTTAGTACTTGCCTACATCAGCACTTGGCCCATGCTGTGGTCTTCTGAGAGCTTTCATAATCCACACCTGAGTCTTCAGAGTCAGGAAATGTTCTCTCTCCTGAGTGATCTGTCTGACAGCGGGGATTGGGCCTGGTTTGATTTGGGTGTTCCGTGTTGATTTCTTTGCATGTAAATAGGGATGACTCAGTTCAGGAATTACGGAATATATCTTAGTTTGAAGAGAACCATCTCCCCAAAGTGCGAGTGTTCATAACGGCAACTAACTAGATAGTTCACACATCACCGAGATTATCCCGACCCGGTTCATTCAGACACTTGAAGGAAAGGGAGAGGCTGAGGGGCTTAAATTATCCAGTTATTCTGTTTTTACTGCTTCCATTCACATCCAAGCTTGTCACTTGTATGCTGATGTTTTAGGACAGACCTCCTCATTTCACGTTTCTTTGTCCCTCTAACACCTTCTATAGGATGTCCTTAAAGTCTGAACACAGGTGACTCTACATAACATTTTGTGTTCCATGTATACAAGATAAAATATTATCTATGCATCCCAGACTTTATGGACAGCCTGTATACAAATTGACCTTTTTTTTTTTTTTTTTTTTTTTTGTGGAAGAGGCACATGGGGGCCTAACGTTTAGTTTAGGGGAAGAAAACCTTTTCTCTTTTCACTAATGCTGTATTGTAAAACATAATCAGTCAGTGTTGTCTGCTTCATTTACAAAGCAATTTATTAGACTCTGCCAACATGGTCACAGTCAAACCTTGACGTTTCTAGAAGTTGGAGTTAGAGATTGCTATGAATCCAGATAAACAGCACTGTTTTCTTACCTTCCCAGCAAATTTCGACAGGCGATAACAAAAAGGCAAACACAAGTCTCTAACCCCTAGCCTGGCGTTATCTGTCTCCTGGCCTGTAATTACACAGGATTTGGAGTTTTCTCAAGAGAGTGGAGTGACACTGTTTACCTTTTTGTATTTATATGACCAGTAGCCAAACTTAAATATAATAACTAGGGAAATTCAGTAAAGAAAAATACTGATTGGGAAAGAGTCAAGTTCTCTGTTTCTCCTGCCGCATTTCCTTATGAACCTCTTGCCTGCAAGCCCCAGGGCCATTTTTGAAGAGAATACCGATCGTATTCCATCCAGTATTTATAATATTCTCAGACTTTCGTTCTGATCATTGTTTGATATGAGGGGAGAAAAGAACTGGAGACGCCTTATGTACATCTTAGCTGAAAAATATAAGTTAACAGAGTTAAGTGGTGTTTCAACAGGGTGTTTTGTTTTGTTTTGTTTTGTTTTGTAAAGGACAGTGGAATGGTCTTGAGAAGAAGTAGATAGGCATGTGGCCTGGCCTTTTCCTCATGCCTCATCTAATTCAAGCTCCCTTTTTTCAAAACATTTTGTTCACCTTCTAAAAATCACTAATAAGGGCAATAGAATTAATTAGCAACTTAGTACCAAATTTTGCACAGAACTCTCTTATCTGTCAAATTCCTAGATATTTCAAACATTTCAACTCCTTTCTCTTACGCTTTCCATCCACAAGGAACCCCGAAGTGAGTTTAGTTTATGTTATGGAGTCATTATAATTCTTTCTCAGCTTGGTGCCTGGAATGAGAATATTGTACTGTAATAGGTAAGCAAAGATACTAAAGCCATAGTTCTGACTTTGCTGTTTTAGTCAAGGAGCTCTTTTGGATTGTAATGAATGCCAGGAGTCATTTCCCGAGAAAAACGCACGAGTGTGTAAGAACACAGAATTCTGCATGAGATTTCGGGAAATTCATAGCCCCCTGCCTCCTTAGCCCATTCATGTCCACCTTCAAACGCGAGCCAGTTGGAGCCAATCTACGCCCAACATGAGATTTTCACCTCTACTTCTGGATTTGGGGTTGAGCGTTCTGGAACTTTACCAAAGTTGCTGGTCAGTATTCACGACGCTCATTGTTTATTTGGTTGGGTATTCATGCTATACGCAGAGGACTTACACACTGGATAATTATTGCTCAACTATCTAATTATACTCACTTGCTCCACAAGGATAATAAAACATAATGTAGTCGAATGGTGAGTTTGGAACAGGTGAAATTATACTTCTAAGATTATTAGAAATTGACAGACTTACAGATGCATTGAACTATGACATTGATCCGTTGCCATGAATGGTAGCTTGGCATAAGATTGTTCTTCTCTTTCTCCTTTCAACAAACTCTTATTTAAATATCTACTCTGTGCCAGGCGCTACGGCAGGTTTGGGGGTTATAAGAAAATAAGACATGATCCCTACTCGTGAGGCCTTCGATTCTATTGGCGGAAAGGAAGCAAGTGCATAAGCAAACACACACGCGACACAGAACTCCAGGTGCCCTGAAAATGTGGCTTTTCTACCTCTCATTTGAAGCTTGTGAACACATTACTCACGTAGAGACAATCTGGCTTTCCCTTGTGGTCCATTTTCAGTTATTTCCTGAAAGCAGATAGGGTATGGTCTGGCTTCATCACTTACCAGCACTTTGACTTTGGACTTTGAGTTGACCAGTGTTTCAAATTTCCCATCTACTGATGGCAGCTTGGTGAGTGGTGGCTCTGGAGCAGGACTGTCTTGATTTGAATCCCAGCATCCCTACTTATTAGTTGTGTGACCTTGGGTAAGCCCCTTAACCCCTCTGTGCCTTAGTTTCCTCTTCTGTGAAGTGGGAATAGTGATAATACCTACCACAGAGAGTTGCACCCATGAGTTAAAAATATGTGGGAAACACTCTGAAAAGAACACACGTGTAGAGTACGTAGCACTTCGTTCATTCATTCATTCATTCAATCATTCTTATTTAAAAAATATTTATGGAATGCCTACTTGTGTCGCACCCTGTGTTAGGTATAGGGGATACCGTAATAGAGAGAGAGTCTCTGCCTCTAGTCTAGTAGGGAAGTCAGACAGCGAGAGGAAATTTAAATGCCCTGATGAGATCTCTGTGGCAAACGTAGGCTGTGATGGGGAACACCATAGCAAGGGCACATCCCCCAATCTCGGGGATGCTTCCTTCCTGCTTTACTAATCCCCTAGCTAAGGCACACACCTTCAGCTCTTTTAGGATTTTTCTCATTTTTTTTTTTAAAGAAACGTTCAAGAAAATTTAATTACATTAAAAAGACACATAACATAGGACTTACCATTTACTTATTTCTAAGCGTACAGTTTCA
Organism: Lynx rufus; assembly: GCF_022079265.1. Classification (NCBI taxonomy): domain Eukaryota; kingdom Metazoa; phylum Chordata; class Mammalia; order Carnivora; family Felidae; genus Lynx; species Lynx rufus. Next base: position 7,474,569 of record NW_025814823.1, on the reverse strand, counting down.
TAGTGTTAAGTACATTCACATTATCGTGTAACCCAGTCTCCAAAACTTTTCATTTCGCAGAACTGAAACACTCTGCCCAGTGAGTGACAGCTCCCCATTGCTCTGTCTTCCTAGCTGCTGGGAAGCAGCTGGGAAGTACCTCACAGGGTTTCATAATTTTCCTGCATATTCTTCTTCGCCTGAGTGATGAAGTTTTGTCGTTGTAGTTACTGACAAGAAGGTGTCGCTTTCTATCGTGGGTTTCAGCTGCCTTTTTTCTTCCTGCTGCTACTGCTGTTTTCTGGAATTCTGTGAATTCATGAACTTGGCTTCTTCCAGAAAAGAAATTGCTGTAAATCGAACAATATCCTGGGAACAGACTTGTCTATCGCTGGGCTGATGGCCTTGACCGAGGGCTCATTGATGGCTCATCGCTGGGCTCATCTCTGTAGGAAGATACTAAGGAAGTGGGAGGTAGCCGAAGACTTGTTTGACATAAGTTGAAAGAAGACAAGGTGGTGAGGAAGCATGCACCTACACACGTGCCTTAGATATGCTCAGGTCCCCAGCTTTATGTTCCACACTTGTCCAACAGGATGCAAGCGATATTTTAGGAATGCGAATCTGACAACACGAAGCATGGGCAAATCCAGAATATGACTAAGGTAGTTAGACCAGTTCAGAAGCTGTTAAAGAGAAGTTGAGGTTTGAGAACGTGCAGTTTAGAGTCCCAATGGAAATGGAGAAAAGGGGGGAAAATGCAGAAGGTGAGAAAGAGAATGTAACAGCAGCAGTTGGTGATCTGTCGAATGGGGAGTAAAGGAAAAGGTGTAGGAGATCGGAATCAGTGTTTGCTGAATGCTGACTCTGCCAGGACCTGGCTGGGCCCTTTGCCCGTGGGACTGCCCTTATGACAGTCGTCTGAGTTAAGTATTATTGCCTCCGTTTTACTATTGGAGAAGCGGAGGTTTAGACAGATTGACTAGATTGCTCAAAGTCATATGATGAGCAGCTGGTCGTGTCATGTATTCGCCCAGCATCCGTCTGACTCTAAAACCCATGCTCTTTTGTTACTAATGTGGCTTCGAAGCTGCCAGCCTTGGGGACTGAAAAACACGGCTTTATTCTGGACAGAAACGAGTTGATGGCGGGGGGTGGGGGGCGGTTTTCAGGGAAAGGTAATAATTAGTCCTATTTGAATATGCTGAATTTAGGATAAAGGCGGGCAATGGAAATTCAAGGGGCTTTCAGGCATTTGGAGGCGAAGGTCTGAGTGAAAGAACAGGGCTGGACAAGTGGGTCCAACTTGTTGATTGGCTTATTGAAAGATTGAATGTAAAGAGAGCCATGGATCAATTCTTGAGGACAGTCCCACGTAGGGGACCAAAAAGAGAAAGGGGAGTCGGTCAAGTCAGTAAAGGAAAGTTCTCGGGACTGTGATTTGATAGCAAAATAGTACATGTGCTTCGGTTTGGAGAAGTGTGGCAAGACGGAGGGTTCCAGATTGTCAAGCATGATTCAGGAAAGTCCTTTAAGATTTCTGGGTAGAGTAGTGCACTTACCTAATTTTAGTGCAAGTGCCACGGGCACTTTGTCTAACGTCATTGACTTCTGTTTTATACCGCATCCACGAGGTTCCCAATTTCTGTCCATGTTTCCTCTTAAATAGCTCTTGAATTGGCCTTTCCCTAATGCCGTTGGCCACTGCCTTGGTGTAGATTGGCTCTCACCCAGGCTCTGGTGACAGGTGTCCATCAATGGTCCCTATTGCCTGCTTCTTCCCACCCCAGCACGTGTACTTTACCACCTGAGTTTTTTCCACATGGTATGAATTTTGTAATTTTCTCAGTCTAAACATAGGTTTCTGCGTTTCACGTAAAGTCACGCTCCTTGGCAAAGCCCAGCGAGCCCTTCAGTTTGGCACCAACCCTTTCTTCAAGCTGCTTTTCTCTCCCGCACGCACCAGATATTCCAGCATTTTCTCATGCATCCTGCCTCCCCAGCCACTGCCTGGATTAGCACTCTTCCATGCTTGACCCTGGCAAACCTAGGTTTATCACTCAAAGGCCAACAAAGTGGCACGTAGCTTAGAAAGGATGTTGAAACGGAGCAGAAAATATTGCTAGCGTCAAATTCAAACCCAAGGAATAGGCACCCGTGGTCCATGTAATTACTATTGAGAGAAATGCATAGGAAGAGCCGCTATTTCTTCCTACTCTCTTGTCGGATTTCTCAGGTTGTGCCCACTGCTTGGTTATTGATGTCCACAGGAGAGTTTTTCCCTCTTTTCCCATTGTCCTCTCACCTGAGAAAAAGAACTTCCTCTTGTCACGATCAGCCGTCGTTCTCATCCTTTGCGCAGGACTTTGTCCAGATGGTGAGTGCCCTTGGCATTCTCTGAGCCTTAGGATGTGTCCTTAAGGCCTGGATGGTGAACAGGAAGATTTCTTCCTTGATTGTTCCCTAGAATCACAGGTTGGGTGGTTAAGATGGGTCCATAGAAGACCAGCATGCATCGTATGCCGCCGGAATTGAATTTGAAAAACCTGCAAAAACTGAAAAACTGAAATGGCGCATTGCACTTAGAGCCAGGAGACCTGCATTTCGGACTTGTCCCTCCTACTGGGTGGCTGTGATCTCAAGTGGCAGTGATTTAAAGGTGGAGGCTTGTGGACCATCTTGGGCATGTAACCTAGCAGGAGTTGGCAACCCTGGCATCTGGAGCGTCGGCCATCGGCAGTGTGTTTGGCGAAAGACTCTCCCAACACCTGAAGAAATTGTTTGAAACTCAAGATTCTGGTGATCAGTCTGGTGATCTGGGGGAACCAGCTCTAGCTCCTGCCCGTGGAGGTGTTGTGAAGGTGGACGACTTGCTAAAAAGAGAACAGACAGGCTGAAGCCGTGTCTCCGCCCGTAGGTAAAGCTGGCTGAGTACAACAGGTTCATTCAGACAGTGATGTGTCCACAACCCAAAGAACACCAAGGAAGGCCTGCAACTGTCAGAAGGTAGGAGAAGCATAGGACGGTTTCTCGCTCAGAGCCTCCGGAAGGAACCAACCCTGCTGACCTCTTGCTGACGCTCCTGAACGGTGAGAACATGAATTTCTGTTGTTTTAAGCCGCCCGGTCTGTGGCAGTTTGTCATGCCAGCCCTAGGAAATCCAGAGAGACAAACTTCATTTTTCTTACCATGAAATATGATAGTTGTACTAACTCATGGGGTGGTCGTGAGGATTAAAGGGGAAATCGTTTGTGGAGGCACACTGATAGAATTTCCATACTCTCTTCTCGTTTTTTGTTCTCTTTTGAGTACACTTCCCCCCCACCCCCAAGTCAGATGACTCATCACTCTTCCCTGCCTTACTCTTAGCCCCAAAGATGAGGAAAAATACCTCCTGAGGTGGAGGTAAGCACACCTGGCGGCGAGGTGAGATATTCAGACCACAGGTGAGATATTTTTGAACCTCTGTAGCCTGGAACATTCTGGCTCACTTCAAAGTGGTTGAAGAAGCTCCTGTGATCGCCGTGTAAACGGGCTGCTCGGGAGTTAAAGTCCAGCACTAATTTTATAGCGACAGGGGCCTCACTACTGTGAGGTGTGGGTGCCCTCCAAGGGTGCCTGTGAGCATCCTGATGTGTTTTCTCAGAGCTGGAGGAGACACCCAAAGAACTTTTGTTTTTAGACTTGGAAGGGCTAAAATGCGATATCCAGAAAATGTTAATGCGTTTCCCAAGGATGTAGAGCGGCCTCAAGAAATTGCCTTTTGGTGTTCTGAATGTACATGTCAGATACTTAACATTAAAAAGTAGATTTAAAACTTCTTTTTCCTGAAGCTTATGTTGCAGTTTTTGAAATTGCCAAGTTTTCTAAGGTCCTTTGATGCAATTTGGTCTCTGTTCTTAATGAGTATTCCTTGGCTTAGGACCCAACCGTCCGCTCATGTCCTAAAAACACGTGCAAGTCTGCTTGCACTTTGAGCATCGGGTTCTAGAATGACATACACATGAGTCAGATGTGATTCCTTAGATTCGGCAGGGATCGCACAGGACATACCCAAGCAAGTTCCACATATAACTGTCCCACACCCTGCAGGGACGAGGAGGAAGGAGCAATCATAGAATTCTGCCAACACAGATTGTTTGGTCACGTGACTTTAACCACACCGCGAACCTGGTTTTCCCTGCCTTAGTGTGAAGAGAGAGGACTGGCACAGGTTGCTATAGACTGAATGTCTGTCCTCCCAGACGTCCCGTGTTGAAATCCTAACCCCCAAGTGAGGGTATTTGGAGATGGAGCCTTGGGAGGTGCTTAGGTCAAGAGGGTAGAGCCCTCATGAGTGGGATTAATGTCCTTATAAAAGAGACTCCAGAGGGCTCCTGCTTTCCTTCTGCCACGTGAGGACACGGCGAGAGGATGGCCATCTACGAACCAGGAAGTGGGCTCTTACCAGACGCCCAGGCTCCTGGTGCCTAGATCTTGGACTTCCCAGCCTCCCAAACTGTGAAAAATAGATTTCCACTGTTTATAACCGCCCCTCCAGTCTGTGGCATTCTGTTAGAGAAGCCCAAATCGCTAAGACACAGGATGGGGCAGCCATCAGCCTATAGCACTTCATTCTGGTGAGGTGGGGCTGGGGAAGGGGGGTGGGTAGCAAAGGGGCAGGAGGAGCATGGCTTGTGAGGACTCCGTGCTTTTGTCTTGTCCAAGAGATCTTAGATTCCTCTGAATGGAGCTGAGGCCCTTCAGCTCCATCCGATACGGACCCCATAAACGTAAACCCATGTCTTTGCAATCCTCCTTCCTCAATGCTTACCACGTAGCAGGTGCAAACTAAATGTTTGATCGCCCCCCCACCTTCCTCTTTTCCACCTTCCCACTCTCCCTTCTTTCTCCTATCCATAACTTCTCTGTGTCCGGTCACTATCGTGCCAAAGACCGGGAGCTCAATGGCGAATTAGCCACTGCTATTGATCGTTTTATTGTTTTGGAAAATTTTCATAAAAATAGAGTTGTACTTACTGACTGCTACTTTCCCCACCCATTTTTTTTTTAATTTTTTTTCTGGAGTAGAATAAATGCTAGGCTGAGAGGCCTGAAAGGAAGGAAACACAAGTCAAGGAGTGGGTTGAGGTTTGAAGGTCCAGAGTTTGAGGTGGGTGAGGGATAGGCTGGGGAAAGAGGAAAGAAAAGCAGGAAACAGTTTCTCCGGCGATTGATCCTCCCTCCCCCTCCCTCCAACCCCCATCAATATCCTCCACAGAGCTGGTTAATTATCAATTTTCATGAGAAAGCAAAGCTGCCTGGCTCTTTTTAAAGCCCTGGAGCACCAAGCAGGCGATCCGTGATATGTCTTCAAGTCACTGAAACATTTGCATTTTGTTGCACCCCGCCATTTATTCAAGGCTTCCGCATGCTCTGTGTGCTCTAAGATAGTCTCTAAGACGCGAAATAGATGTTTCGCTTTTACCATCTTTTTTTTTGTTTGTTTGCTTTATCTCTTCTCTTTTTTCCCAGCCTACTTTAAATTTTTTTTTTTTCAACGTTTATTTATTTTTGGGACAGAGAGAGACAGAGCATGAACGGGGGAGGGGCAGAGAGAGAGGGAGACACAGAATCGGAAACAGGCTCCAGGCTCTGAGCCATCAGCCCAGAGCCCGACGCGGGGCTCGAACTCACGGACCGCGAGATCGTGACCTGGCTGAAGTCGGACGCTTAACCGACTGCGCCACCCAGGCGCCCCATCAGCCTACTTTAAAATGGATAAAAATGGCTGTATGTTCCATTTCCCTCACCTATGTGACTAGAAACTAGAGGTTAAATGGTGCTTTTGTAACAGTTCTGTTAAAAATTTTTTTTCACAGCCATTATGAATTTTCCAGCGGTCTGGTTCTCCAAGCCTGTCCTCTTCCTCAGAACAAGACAGGGACAACATTGCACTTTGACTACTCATTGAACCACCCATTGGGTTCTTTGTTATTGTTATCAAAGGGTTTAGTATCCTCTTTTTAAAATCCCAGAATTAGGTCTCCTGGCTGTTGGTACGTGTTTCATTGACTATACCAACATATTTTTTCAATTCCAGTCTCACTTTCTTGCATATCCATCCCTCCCTCTGAGGTTACTTTTCTTCTTCAGATGATATTCTTTAATGATGGCAGGGGGTAAGGAAATACTGTCTCTGTATATTTTAAAGTGTTTTGACTTTTTCCTTCACATACACACACACATACACACATACACACACACACAAAAATGGCGGTCGTGCTGGATATTCTCTGTTTGCCTCTCCCAGTCCATTTTTCATCCTTCTCCGTTCTGCTCTGTGCTCTGGGAGGCTGCCTTTAGGTATTGCATGAACAGGCTCCTTTGTGCTCTCCCTGACGGTTGGGTTTAGTCCGTAAGAGGCACTAAAAAATCAGACTTACAGCTTAGCCTACATAGTATAGAGTCATTTCTCTGTGCTCCTCCTTCTAAGTATAATGGTAAACTCTGGAAACAACATAAGAGATACCAAAGGACAGCTCTAAAACGTGGAAAGAAGAAGGTATGCTGGTTGGGGCCCCAGAACCGAAGGCACAACACAATAGTAGGGCACTTTAAAGCCACTCAACCAAAAGAAAAATGTGAGCCAGGCCTGGTATTTCCTGACCACCAACCTAGCAACCGAAGGCAACTGAGGTGGGCGCATTCCTCTTCTGGATGAAATAGGAGACCTGCTGACCAGGTGAGCCCCATAGCATCAGCCAGTGGGATAAGTTGGGAAACTCACTGAAAATAAGTGCCCGAGTAATATGCTCTCCTTCCTTGCCAGGCCAGAAAGCTGCCGCCCCAACTGAGAAACACCAGGAAGCAGGGTGGCACTGGCCAGTGGGATCACACCACAACAGATATGCAGCTTGGGGAGCCGTGGGCCTGTCCCCCACTGAGAGATGGCGGGTGGCCTGGCCTGATGGAGTTCCTTCTTACCAGAATGCAGCCCATGCGGGGACAGATAGAAGCCCCACGTACCAGATAAACCAAACAGAGCAAAATAACACTGCAGGGGCTCTAAAAGTTAATTTGTTATTTAGAACCAGATCCCACAAAATTAGGAAAGAATCTGTGTGCTAAATCTAAGCAGGCTAGCTACTTGCTAAAACAAAACTTAAATAGGACCCAGAGACTTTCTACAATAAGAACTAAATGTCAGGAATAAATAAAAAATCACCTATCATACTGGGCACAGGAAAATCACAACTTGAATGAGAAAGAACAATCAACTGCTACCAACACCATGATGAATCAGATTAGAATTATTTGGCAAGTACTTTATTTTATTTATTTAAAAAAATCATTTTTTAACATTTATTAATTTTTGAAAGACAGAGACAGAGTGTGAGTGGGGGAGGGACAGAAAGAGAGGGAGACACAGAATTTGAAGCAGGCTCCAGGCTCTGAGCTGTCAGCACAGAGCCCGACGTGGGGCTTGAACCCACAAACCGCAAGATCACGACCTGAGCCAGAGTTGGACGCTTAACCGACTGAGCCACCCAGGTGCCCGCTATCTGGCAAGTATTTTAAAGCAGTCATCATAAAAATACTTAACCAAGAATTACAGATTCTCTTGAAAAAAAAAATGAAAAAGTAATAAATCTCAGCAAAGAAATAATAAAGAAGAACAAAATGGAAGTTATAAGACTTAAAAACAAAATCGTTAAAAAAATTTCTTAGTGATTTAGCTCAATAGTAGAGTGGAAATGACAGAAGTTAGAATCAGTGACCTTCAGGACAGATCAGTAGAATTTATACAATCTGAAAAGACAGAATAGACCAAAAACAAAAAAAAAAAAACAAAAAAAAAACCAGATCTTCAGGGTCCTGTGGCACAATAAAAAGACCCAACATTTGTATCATTGGAATCTTAGAAAGAAAGGAGTAAAAGAGTGGGGCTGAAAGAGTATTTGAGGAAATAAGGCTGAGAACACTCCCAATTTGATAAAATAAGTAAACGTACAGATTCAACAAGCTGAATGAACCCCAAATAGTATAAACCTAAAGGATTCTGTACTGAGACATATCATGATCCAACTTCTGAAAGCTAAAGACAAATCTTTTGAGGGGCGCCTGGGTGGCGCAGTCGGTTAAGCGTCCGACTTCAGCCAGGTCACGATCTTGCGGTCCGTGAGTTCGAGCCCCGCGTCGGGCTCTGGGCTGACGGCTCAGAGCCTGGAGCCTGTTTCCGATTCTGTGTCTCCCTCTCTCTCTGCCCCTCCCCCGTTCATGCTCTGTCTCTCTCTGTCTCAAAAATAAATAAAAACGTTAAAAAAAAATTAAAAAAGAAAAATATTTTGAAAGCAGCCAGAGAGAAAACACACACTGTCTCTAGGAAAAACACCAACGTGAATGATAACAGAGGTCTCATCTGACACCATGGAGGCCAGAAGGAAGTGACACAACATTTTTCAGGTGCTGGAAACAGAGAACCATTAGTTATAAATACCGCATCTGGTGAAACTATCCTACAGGATTGAAGAGGAAATAAAGACATCTGAAGAGGAAGGACAATGAAAACAACTTTTTGTTGGCGGACCTACCCTAAAAAATCGCTAAAGGAGAATCTTCAACCAGAAAGAAAGTGATAAAAAAAGGAATCTCAGAGCATTAGGTAGAAAGAACAACAGAAAGAGCAGAAACATGGCTAGACTCTAGACTATTCTTTTAAAAAAATTTTTTTTTATTGCTTATTTATTTTTGAAGGAGAGAGACAGAGTGTGAGTGGGGGAGGGAAAGAGAGAGAGGGAGACACAGAATCCGAAGCAGGTTCCAGGCTCTGAGCTGTTGGCACAGAGCCCGACGCGGGGCTCGAACTCAGGAATTGTGATATCATGACCTGAGCCGAAGTCGGACGCTCAACCGATGGAGCCACCCAGGCGCCCCTACCGACCACAGACTATTCTTACGAGTTTTAGAAATCATATTTGAAACAAAAATATAACAGTATCTGGTACTCAAGACAATGATATGTCAAAGTAAGGAAGATAAAAGGACTCAAATGGAGAAGGAGTTTTCCTCGTCTGGCACAAAGTGTTAAAACTTTGACGCCAGTAGACTCTAATAAGTCACACATGTGTTTTGTAATGTGCAGAGCAAACACTAAGGAAACTATACAAGGAGATACACCCCAAACCTATAAATCAGTAAAGTGGAGTCCTAAGAATTGTTCAAGTGGCAACAAAAGAGAAGCAGAGGAAACAAAAAAAATCAATAAAATGGCAGACGTAAGTACTAACGTATTAGCAATTATCTTAAGTGTAAATCGTCAAAATATTCTAATTAAGAGTTACAGACTAGCGGGTGGATTAAAAAAATTACTGAACTATATGGTAATAACAGTTCAAACTCAGCATCACAGGTGGTTCAAAAGTCAAGGATGAAAAGAAGACACACTATGTACACGTTAATTAAAATAAGGAGTAGCTCTACCAATATCAAGTAAAGGAGAATTCACAATAAAGAAAATTACTAAGGATAAAAAGAGATATAACAAACACAATGATTAAAAGGATTGATCTACCAGCACCAGGAAGACACAGCAATCATAAACAGCTATTTAGCTGTTTTAGAACCTCAAAATATGTGAAGCAAAAACTGAGGGAACTGAACAGAGCAATAGACAAGTCCATAATTATATACGGGGATATCAATATCCTAACTTTCAGCATTTGTTAGAACTATTAAATGGAAAAGCAGCAAAGTGTAAAAGACAAGACATGAGGGCACTGGGGTGACTCAGTTAAATGTCTGTTGATTTCAGCTCAGGTCATGATCTCACGGTTCGTGGGTTAGAGCCCTGCATCAGGCTCTGTGCTCATCTTGTGGAGCCTGCTTGGGATTCTCTCTCTTTCCCTCTCTCTCTCTGTCCCTCCCCTGCTCTCTCTGTCTCTCCCAAAAGAAATAAATAAACTTAAGAAAAAGATATGAGTGATACAATCAACCAGAAAGAGCTAATCAACATATATAAAACACTGACCAACAACAGCAGAATATATACTTTTTTCCCCAAATACCCTGAGACATTCGCCAAGGTAGACCATATCCTGGTCCATTAAACAAACCTCTACACATTTAATACAATAGAGTATGTTTTCACAGTAGGTTTTCTGAAAGTTTTATAGTTGTACATTTAAGATCGTGTTTTGAGTTAATTTTTATACAAGGCATGAAATTTAAGTTGTCATTTTTTTTTTTAACTTATGGATACGCAGTTGCTCCATCAGCATTTGTTGAAAAGACCATCCTTTTCTCCATTAAATTGCTTTTGTATCTTTGTTGAAACTCAGTTGGGTATAATGGAATCAAACTAGAAACCAATAACAGAAAGGCAACAGGAAAATTCTCGAAGAGCTGAAAGTTGAACATCACACTTTGTAATAATCCATGAATCAAAGAGGAAATCTCAAGGGAAATTTTAAAAATATATAAAAGTGAATGAAAATGAAAATACAATATAGAAAAATATGTAGTACTCAGCTAAAGTAATGCCATGAGTAAAATTTATAGCACTAAATGCTTTCATTAGAAAAGAGGAGGGGCACCTGGATGGCTCAGTCGGTTGAGCATCCGACTTCGACTTAGGTCATAATCTCATGGTTGGTGAGTTTGAGCCCCACATCGGGCTTTGTGCTGACAGCATGGAGCCTGCTTTGGATTCTCTGTCTCCCTCTCTTTCTGCTCCTCCCTGATTCTCTCTCTCAAACATAAATAAGCATTTTAAAAAATTAAAAAAAAAACCAGGAATTTTCTCAAGTCAATAGTCTAAGTTCCTACCCCAAGAAACTACAAAATGAGGAAAATAAACTCAAAATGAGTAGAAAGAAGGAAATAATAAGAACAGAAAACGGCAAAATTGAAAATAAGAAATGATAAGAGAAATCAAACAAGATCAACATAAATGGAGAGACATACTATACTCATGGATTCAAAGATTCAACATAGCAAAGGTGTGAATTCTCCACCAAACTGACCTGTAGGTTTAATGCAGTTGCTGTCAAAATCCCAGCAAGATTTGTTTTGTAGGCATAGACAAGCTTATCCTAACATTGATATGAAAAGACACAGGATCTAAAATAGCTAAAGTAATCTTGGAAAAGAAGAATAAAGTGTTAGGAATCAGTCTACCCAATTTGAATATGTATTATATGTCTATGGTAATCAGGAGTATGTTATTGGTGGAGGGATAGACACCTAAATCAATGGAACAGAATAGAGAATCCAGAAATAGACCTACACAAAGATGCCCAACTGATTTTTGACAAACTGATTTTGACCAAGATGACAATTCAATGGAGAAAGGATGGTCTTTTTAACAAATGGCGAGAGAAATTATATATCCATAAATTAAAAAAAAAATACCTAAATTATTTTGTAAAAATTTTTTTCATGTTTATTTATTTTTGAGAGAGAGAGAGAGAGACAGAGAGAGAGAGAGCAACAGAGTGAGCAGGGGAAGGGCAGGGAGAGAGGGAGACACAGAATGCAAAGCAGGCTCCAGGCTCCAGGCTCCAGGCTCTGAGCTGTCAGCACAGAGCCAATGTGGGGCTTGAACCCACAAGCTGTGAGATCATGACCAGAGTTGAAGTCAGACACTTAATTGAGCCACCCAGGCACCCCAAGACCTAAATTTTTATGCCTTATATAAAAACTAACTCAAGGGGTGCCTGGGAGGCTCAGTCAGTTAAGTGTCCAACTCTTGGTTTTGGTTCAGGTCATGATCTCATGATTTGTGGGATTGAGCCCATGTCAAGCTCTGTACCGAACAACATGGAGCCTGCTTGGGATTCTCTTTCTCTCCCCGTCTCTCTGCCTTTCTCTCTCTAAAAAATAAATTTTAAAAACTAACTCAAAATAATCATGATTTTAAATATAAAGCTATAAGACTTTCAGAAAGAAATCTTTAGAAAATAGGGCTAGGCAAAGTGTTCTTTGAGACTTGACACCAAAAGTACATTCCCTAAAAGGAAAAATGGATAAACTAGAACTCATCAAAATTAAAAACTTTTGTTCCATGAAAGACTCTGTTAAGAGGATGAAAAGACAAGCTAGACTTATGGGCCACATATTTAACAAAACTAGTATCTGGAATACACAGAGAACTTTCAAGACTCAACAGTTTAAAAAAATCCATTCAGAAAATGGGCAAAAGCTATGAACAGTCATTTCTCTGAAGAAGTCATACAGATGGCAAATAAGCCCATGAAAAGATGTTCTTCATTATTAGCCATTAGGGAAATGCAGATTAAAGCCACAATGTGATGTCCTACTGTAATTTTATGTGTCAGCTTGACTAGGCCATGGGTTGCCCAGATAGTTGGTTAAATCACCCTGGGTATTTTTGTAGGGTATTTCGGGGATGAGATTAACATTTGAATCAGTAGACCTAGTAAAGCCCATTGTTCTCCCCAGCGTGGATGGGCCTCAAACAATCCATTGAATGCCTGAAAGGGTTGAGTAAGGGAGAATTCTCTCTGCCTGTCTTTGATCTAGGATATCGGTTCTCTCCTGCCTGTGGACTTGGTCTGAGACTGGAATTCACACTCTCCACTCTCCTGGTTCGCAGGCCTTTGGAATCGAACTGGAATTATACCATCAGCCCTCCTGGTCTCCCAATTTGCCAACCACAGGTCTTGGAATTTCTCAGCCTCCACACCCACGTGAACCAATTCCTTATAGTACATCTCATTCATATGTATGTGAATTCTACTTTCAATACCTATTTCAGCAACTTTCCACAAAATACATGCATATATAGGATTAGTAACGTTATATATATATATATTTATGTTTCTCTGGAGAACCCAGACTAATACTACTACGTGCTTAGTAGAATAAAAAATAATAACACCAAATACTTGTGAGAATGTGGAGAAACTGGGTCTCTCATATATTGCTGGTGGGAATATAAAAGGGGGGGCGCCTGGGTGGCGCAGTCGGTTAAGCGTCCGACTTCAGCCAGGTCACGATCTCGCGGTCCGTGAGTTCGAGCCCCGCGTCAGGCTCTGGGCTGATGGCTCGGAGCCTGGAGCCTGTTTCCGATTCTGTGTCTCCCTCTCTCTCTGCCCCTCCCCCGTTCATGCTCTGTCTCTCTCTGTCCCAAAAATAAATAAAAACGTTGAAAAAAAAAAGAATATAAAAGGGTATGCAGTTTGGAAAGCAGTTTGACAGTTTCTTAAAAAAAAAAAAAAACTATGCATTTGTCACATGACCCAGCAGTTGCTCTCTTGGCCATTTATCTCGGAGAAAGAGAAGCTGATGTTCACACAAAAACCTGTACCTGAGTGTGCATAGCAGCTTACTTGCAATAGCCCCCAAACTGGAAACGGTGCCAGTGTTCTTGTACAAGTGAATGGTCCAACAAACTGTAATGGCTCCATACGTGGAACGCTACTCAACAATAAGGGAATTAACTTGGATGAATCTCGAAGGAAATATACTGAGTGGGAAAAGTCTATGCCAGAAAGTTACATACTGTATGATTCCATTTATATAACATTTTTGAAATAAAAAAAAATTATAAAAATGAGTAAAAACTACCAGTTGCCAGAGTCAGGGAAGGGGAGAGGGGTGAGGTGGTATGGGGGTGTGGTTATAAAAAGAGGGCAGGAGTAGTCTCCCTGGTGTTGGAACAGTTCTATATCTTAACTGTGGCGATAGATACACAAACCCATGTGACAAATTTAGATAGAATCCACTATCTAGTGTCTTTAGATAGAATGCACTAAGTGCACACACATACACTCACGTAAGTACAAGTAAAACCGGGAGAATCTGAACAGTGGATTTTATCAATGTGAATCTCCTCGTTGTGATTATCGAACTACAGTTTTGCAAGGTGTTACCACTGGGGAAACTGGATAAGACATACATAGGACCTCTTCATATTATTTCTTAGAACTGTTCTTAGAATCTGTATACGCACATACATACATTCGTGAAAGGTTTAATAAAAAAAACCACCAGAGATTGAGAGATTGAGACAGGGGTACTTACTCCTCCTTGCTTTGTCCCTGTAGGTTGGCTGCATCTCTCTAAATGGGTAGTGTTCCTGGGGGTTGTCCTCTCTTGTGGTAACTGTCCTTGGGTTCTCTTTAAGGCTAGGGTTGTTCTCACTGTTGCCAGCTTTGGGATGCTGCACTGTCCCTTGCTGCGCATCTTTAGTTAGATTTATTCCCAAGTACTTTATTGATGTTCGTAGCTATTGCAAATTATCTTCCTAAAATTTCATTTTTGGCTACTGTTTCTGCTTCTTATACCTCTCTGTTTTATTGCGCCTTGGACATAATAGATGCTTGATAGATATTTATTCATAAATTTGTTTCTAGGATTTTAAAAATGTTTTTATTTGTTTTTGAGACAGAGAGAGACAGAGCATGAGCAGGGGAGGGGCAGAGAGAGAGGGAGACACAGAATCCGAAACAGGCTCCAGGCTCCGAGCTGTCAGCCCAGAGCCCGATGCGGGGCTCGAACTCACAAACCACGAGATCATGACCTGAGCCGAAGTCGGACGCTTAACCAGCTGAGCCACCCAGGTGCCCCCTTCTAGGATTTTTGAACATGTGTATGTTTTTCTACTGTATCCTTAGTGTTGGAAACCATTTGTAAGCAACAAATTGGATAACCTAGATGGAATGGACAAATTCTGAGAACCATACAATCTAGCATGACTGAATCAGGAAGAAATAAAAATCTGGATAGGCCTCTAACTAGTAAGATATTGAGTCAATAATCAAAAACCTCCCACCAGAAAAAGTCACAGACCAGATGGCCTCACTGGCAAATTCTACTGAATACTTAAAGAACTAATGCTAGTCCTCAAACTCAAAAAATTGAAGAGGAAGGAATACTTCCTAACTCATTCTATGATTTTACATATAATCAATTATATACATATATATATGAATTTATATGTATATATATGAATTATATATATGTATATATGAATTTTTTTAAAGCATGCTGACTCATTCTATGAGGCCAGTATTACCCTGATACTAAGCCAGACAAAGAGACTACAAGAAAAGAACAGTACGGACTAATAACCCTTATGAATATTGATGCAAAAATCCTCAAAGGATATCGGCAAACCAAATTTAACAACATAGTAAAAGAAGGATACACCGTGACCAAGCAGGATTTATTTGGAGCGCAAGGATGACTCAACATCCAAGAATCAATCAATATAATACACATGTTAATTAACTGAAGGAAAAAAAAACACCACATGATCATCACAATAGATGCAGAAAAAGCATTTGACAAAATTCAACACCCTTTCATGATAAAACACTCAGTGAAGTTGGAATAGAAGGAAGCTTGCTAACATGATAAAGGCTGTGTATAAGAAACTCAAGGCCAACGTTACACTCAATGGTGAAAGACTGAACACTTTTCCTCTAAGATCAGAAAGAAGACAAGGATGCCTGCTCTTGTCACTTCTATTAGACATGATATTGGAAATTCTATCCGGAGAAATTAGGCAAGAAAAAGAAATGAGTCATGCAAATTGGAAAGGAAGAAGTAAGATTATTTCTTTTCACAGGTGACATGATATTATATGTAGAACCTACTAAAGAGTCCATAAAAACACTAAGTGCTAATACATTCAGCAAAGTTGCAGGATACAAAATCAACACAGAAAAATGAGTTGAATTTCTAGGCACTAGCAGTGAACAATTCAAAAAGGAAATCAGTAAAACAATTCCATTTATAGTAGCATCAAAAGAATAAAATACTTAGAAATAAACTTAATCAAGGAGGCGAAAGAGTCGTACATTGGAAAAAAACAACATTGCTGAAGGAAATTAAAGAAGACACAAATATATGGAAAGACACCCCATGTTTACAGATTGGAAGACTTAGCACTGTTAAGATGACAGTTCTGTCTAAAGTGATGTGTAGATTCAACGCAATCTTTGTCAAAATCCCAATGATGTTTTTGCAAAAATAGAAAAACACATCCTAAAATTCATATGGACTCTCCAAGGACTCCCGAAGAGCTAAAACACTCTTGAAAAAGAAGACAGTTGTAGAACTCACACTTCCTGATTTCAAAACTTACTACAAAGTGATGGTCATCAAAACAGTGTAGCATTGGCAGAAAAGCAAACATATATACCGATGAAACAGAATAGAGAAGCCAGGAATAAACCTTTCAATATCCAAATGATTTTTGGTAAGGCTACCAAGATATTTGAAGGAAAGAATAGTTTTTTCAGCAAATGGTGCTGGAAAAGCTGGATATTCAATGCAAGAGAATGAAGTTAGACTCTTATCTTACACTATACACAAAAATTAGTTTAAAATGAGTCAAAGGCATAAACATAAGAGCTAAAACGATAAGACTCTTAGAGTGACGTAGGAGGAGTATCTTCATCACATTGGATGGGGCACTGGTTTCTTGGAAATACCATCAAAGCACAGACAACAACAGAAACACTAGATAAATTTGACCTCATCAAAAATGAAAACTTTTGTGTATCAAAGGACATTGGAGTGAAAAAAGCAAGCTATAGAATGGGAGAAAATATTTGTAAAGCCCATATCCTTTTGTTGAAAGAATATTCTTTCTCCATTGAAGGGCTTTTACACCTTTGGCGGTAATGGGTTCAGCACTTCTGTGTGGGCCTATTTCTGGGCTCTCTGTTTTGTTCACTGACCTATGTGTCTGTTCCTCCTCTGACAGCACACTTTCTTGGTTAATGGGGCTGTTGAGAAAGTCTTAAAAATCTAGTAGAGTGATTCCTCGCATTTAATTTTCCATTTTCAAAATCGTTTAGGTATTTTACTTCTTTTACGTTTCCATATAAATCTTAGAATGGGCTTGCTGGCATTTTGATAAGAATTGTGTTAAATCTATAGATCCATCTGGGGGAGAATTGACATCTTTATCACGTTGACTTTTCTGATCCACGGATACAATATATCTCCGCTTATTTAGGTCTTTGATTAGTCAGCATTTTGTGCTCTCTAGCCTTTTGAGGAAAATTTTAGTGTTATTACATGTTTTTTTACATATGCCCACCCAGTTCCCAATTCCTAGATATTGCTGAGAGGAACCTTTAGCTCCAGACTAGAATTAGACTTTCTCTTACGGTATATCATATATTTCAAGGGCCCTTAGTATTCAGAGTACACATTCCCAGTCATTCATTATCTATTTAGATTAACCATATGTACTGCAAAGTTCTTTGCCTAGCATTGATTCCTTTTCTGTTTCCTTCTTTTCGCTTTTTATTTATTTTTTCTTCTCCTCCTTCACCTTCTCTCTTCTTCCTCCTCCTTCCTGACAAAGTTTTTTTCTGGATGGTTTTTCTCATACGGATTATGTGAATGATGATCTTTCGATACTTGTATCCCCACAAATACCTTTCTTCCACACTAACGAGTGGATAATGTCTTTGCATGTTATATATCCTTGGCTCCCGGTCTTTTTTTTTCCTCATTTGTAAATATGATTTCAAAATATTCTCCAACTTCTGCTGCATATGAGAAGTTAGTGCCAGTTGATTTTTTTTCTTCTGTAAATAACTTGTTCTTTTGGTCTAGAAGCATGCACATTTATCTTTAACCTTGGAATTTTGAAAAAATTTTTAACGTTTATTTATCTTAGAGCGCGTGCGCGAGTGGGGGAGGGGCAGAGAGAGAGGGAGACACAGAATCCAAAGCAGACTCCAGGCTCTGCACTGTCATCACAGAGCCCGACGTGAGGCTTGGACTCACGAACTGCAAGATCATGACCTGAGCTGAAGTTGGACGCTTAACCGACTGAGCCACTCACCTTGGAATTTTGAAATTTTACCGGGATGTGCCTCGATGGGTGCCTTTTTATCACCTCTCCTAAACCTGCGTAAATAAGTCGGCAAATAACAAAATTTTCTTACCCTTTCCTTCACGTGTTGCTTATTTTCCTTCTTGCATTCATATTACTTGCATAGTAGATCTCCAGGATCAATCTTTGAAGTTATCTTTTATGTTCCTTTAGATATCCCTTCCCTTTGTATTTTTATCCTAGGTTTTGAAATTGTTTCTTCCACATGGTCCTTTTTTTTTTTAATGTTTATTTATTTTGAGAGAGAGAGAGCGCACAAGGGAGGGGCAGAGAGAGAGAGAGAGAGAGGGAGAGAGAGAATCTCAAGTAGGTTCCACGCTCAGCACGGAGCCTGGTGAGGGGCTTGACCACTCCACCATGAGATCATGAGCTGAGCTGAAATCAAGAGTTGGATGCTTAACCAGCTAAGCCACCCAGGCGCCCCCTACATGGTCTTTAAAAACCATAATTTTTATCTCAAGACTGGCAATTTTATCACTCAATTTGCCTATTGAATTTGTCGGTTTGGGAAGAAATAAACATTTGTAAAGAGGCGGTTTTGTGGCTTTAACTGAATCTCCTTAAGGGTTCCGTAACATCAGTCCTGGCAACAGATAATCTCCCAAATCCTATGACCTGTAGTGGAGAGAAGGGTCTGTTTCGTGCAGTTATTCAGAGATTCTGTGCTAACAGAAGTTCTGACATCTTCAATACTCAGTTTAAAAAGACGGATTGAAACATCATGAAAAAGGTGCCTGAAACTAGATGGGCAAGGTTGCAGGAAGTTACTGGAAGTTTGCAGCAAGTTGTTGGAAGAGGTGCAGAAGTGATAGATGGGTCCCGTAAGGAATGGAGATACGTCAGATAAGTCCCTGCTGGACTCTCCCCTCTCAGGTGGCATCATCCGGTCTGACCCAGAGGGAGAGAAAACTTTGTTTCTGCTAGATGTTTCCCAAGATTCTTTATCTGCTCCTTCCTCCACTGAGGAGCTCAGGATAGCCTGCCGGTTAAGAGCTTGTGCCCCGAAGTGAAGACAGACCCAAGTGCAAGTCCTTGCTCTGCCACTAACTAGTTTTGGGTCTTTGGGTTGGTCACCTTGAACAGGCTAACTCTGTAAGCCTTATTTCAAACTTCAACTCTAAACTGGGGTTGGGGCGCCTGGGTGGCCCAGTCGGTTAATCATCTGACTCTTGATTTTGGCTCAGGTCATGATCTCACTGTTGTGAGAAAAGAGCCAGGCCACCCCACCCACGAAGTTCCCCTTTCAGAAAGCCCTGGGTGACCAGATAACTGGCCATTGGCACGACCCTGCTTTTTCCTCCCCGCCCTACCCCTGCTTTCATTCTTGCGTTTCTGGTTTAAATTCACCAATAAAGAGTGAGCCTGCAAAAAAAAAAAAAAGAGGGAGAGACAGCCTGCAAAATCCAAGGCCCCCCACCCTCGACCCCAGTCACGGGAGAACCCAGGTCGATGTGAGCTTGCTACCCTCACCACCTGCGGTCTCAGCAAGCCTCGGGCTTGCTGTGCACCTTTCAGGAATAAACTTTGTGAGTCGATAAGCCTTGTTTTCTCAAAGTTCCCTCAAAGCTGATTGTTGCTGAGGTACATCTTGCAATCAGAGTAAAAACCACAAGGGCCCAACGGGCCACAACACTGGCTCTGGGTTGGGGACATGTCTGCGGGCTCATTACCCGTGGTCTGGGCCCAGGTGAGAGTCCCCAGGCATTCCTAGCTGATAGCATCTCCAGTGACAGGGTGAGGGGGACACAGATCCGTAGCCCAAACTTACCTTTTTAATGTTAGCTCCCATATGACTCTGCTATGAATACACTCTTGCCAATCTGGACAATTTTTGACCACTTCCCCTTTGTTCCTTTCATCTGGAATGTTCTCTTATCCATTTCTACTTATCAAGACTTAACCTGTTCCTTAAGAACAAGCCTTTTTTTTTTTTTCCCCAATGCCACTTTTTCTTGATCTTCCCTAACAAAGGAGGACTCTCCTAACTTAATTTTTGTAGAAACTTGTTTTATTTTTCTTATCGCTCGTGGTTACTATCAGCTTCTGGTATGAGTCAGTACCGTGGCAGGTGCAAGTGGCAGGATCTCCATGTAGTTTAGCAAAGAGGGAATGCGTAGGCTCAAAGAACTTGAAATACGGAGGAAACGTCAGGCAAAACCAGATCCAGGGCCTCAGATTATCAAGCTGGTCAGGGTTCTCAGCGTCTACCTTGAATTTTTACTTATTTTTGTGAGTTGGCTTAATTATTATCTCCTGCTCCCTGGTTTCCTCTTTGGAAGGAAAATGGACCTCGTTTAGCCCAACGCCATCTTGACAGCTTGTGATCCGGGTTATAGAGAAACTTCCCATTGTCCTCTGACAGAGGGGCCTTGGGAGGAAATCCGACGGGCTGGCTTTGGTGACCTGCTCGGTGCTGGACCATTAGGGGCCAGTGGGTTGGAAGGGCCTGATGATTCAGGTCTGGGTCATGTGCCCATCCTCACGTGAAGAGGGAGGGAAAGCTTGCTGGAAGGATCAGGGGATCAGGTATTACAGTTCACTCTTCTCCTACGCCGTATGATAACTCCTGGAACACAGGGGCCATGCCTTAGCCTAGAACCCCTGGAATAATGCCTTGCTCACATTAAGCCCTTGGGAAATCTTTACCGAATGAATGAACAAACAGATTGTCTCAGCCTCACATTGGCAAGTGCACTAGGCTGTTGTTGAACAGAGTAATCAGGCTTTGGGAAATACCTTCCCAAATGTAAAATGTAAACTTGGTAGACGGATGTGTTATTTATTGGTGGGCAGCGTAGATACAAGAACCTAAGGACAGCAGTAAACCCTGCTAACGACAAGAGCTGGAAACTTTTTTCAGTGACTGGTAAATAGAAGATTTGACGCTTTGTGGTCTTTCACTTTAAGATAAAATTTCCTGAGAAATTTGTACCTTTGGTTCTAGCCCAGGCAGGGGTGATAAAAATATGGAAAAAAAAAAAAAAAAAAAAAGAGGATTTAGTTGGGACTATGTCTGTGCTAATGCTTCTACTGCAACCATGTGACTTGAAAGTGTAAAACATGTTGTTGCATTTGTTTTCTTAAATTTTTTTTTTTTAACATTTATTTATTTTTGAGACAGAGAGAGACAGAGCATGAACGGGGGAGGGTCAGAGAGAGGGAGACACAGAATCTGAAACAGGCTCCAGGCTCTGAGCTGTCAGCACAGAGCCTGATGCGGGGCTTGAACTCACGGACCGTGAGATCATGACCTGAGCCGAAGTCCGCCGCTTAACCGACTGAGCCACCCAGGCGCCCCTTTTTTTAAAAAAAAATTTTTTTTTTTTTAACATTTATTTAGCATTTGTTTTCTTTATCCCCTGGGGGGTGGGGGCAAGGTATCTGGTGGAGAATCTTCACCTGCAATTTGAATACAAGTACCCATACAAGCTCAAGGCCTTAGCTCTTACCGATCGTTAGAGAATGTGTCATCTGGGGACCACAGTTCGGTTCAACGTGTTTCATTTTAGGGAAGGATGTGGGGATACAAAATGGGGGGTTAGTCTGGTTTTCTTGGGGCAGATTCTTTGAAGGAGAGGATTAATGATTAAAAAGTAGAAAAATGGGGCGCCTGGGTGGCTCAGTCAGTTGAGCATTCAACTCTTGATTTCAGCTCAGGTCATGATCTCACGGTTTGTGAGTTCAAGCCACGCGTTGGGCTCTGTGCTGACAGTGTAAAGCCTGCTTGGGATTCTCTCTCACTCTCTCACTGCCTCCCTCTCTCTCTTAAAATAAATAAATAAACTTAAGGGGCGCCTGGGTGGCGCAGTCGGTTAAGCGTCCGACTTCAGCCAGGTCACGATCTCGTGGTCCGTGAGTTCGAGCCCCGCGTCAGGCTCTGGGCTGATGGCTCAGAGCCTGGAGCCTGTTTCCGATTCTGTGTCTCCCTCTCTCTCTGCCCCTCCCCCGTTCATGCTCTGTCTCTCTCTGTCCCAAAAATAAATAAACGTTGAAAAAAAAAATTAAAAAAAAAATATCATCATCAGATGCCAAACCCAGAGGGAAATTTTGACGAGGAGCCGGATTGTGCATTATTTTAAATTGTCTCCTCATGGACTGCTTATTGGCTGTAGTGAATAAATTCGGCAACAACTTGATCAGGTGGCCAAAATTAATAATTCCAATAACTGACAGCTGCACGTCCTATGCCTCCAGGTGTTACGCCCCAGAAGGGCTCTAGAAACGGCAGACAAACACAAAATGAACGGGAGAAGGGGACAGACTGTATTCTCCGAAACTGTCAATGTCGTAAAAGACAAATAAAGGTCGCGGAGATGTTTCAGGTTAAAGGAGGCTAAAGAGACGCGCCGTACCTGACCCTCAACTGGACTTTGTATCAGAGAAGGGACGTGCTCTAAAGGACATGATCCGTTCAACTGATAAAAAGTAGAAAACGAGAATATTAGCAGTAGGCTCAAGTATTATACCAATAAAAAGTATCAGTTGATGACAGGCCTGTGGTTATGTGAGAGCGCACCCACACAGCACATGTCTATACGCATGTACACATACACATGCACTTTTTATTTTATTATTTTTTTAATTTTTATTTTTTTTAATTTTTTTTTTTTTTTTAGCATTTATTTATTTTTGAGACAGAGAGAGACAGAGCATGAATGGGGGAGGGTCAGAGAGAGGGAGACACAGAATCTGAAACAGGCTCCAGGCTCCGAGCTGTCAGCACAGAGCCTGACGCGGGGCTCGAACTCACGGACTGAGAGATCATGACCTGAGCCGAAGTTGGCCGCTTAACCGACTGAGCCACCCAGGCGCCCCAACATGCACTTTTTAGAAAAAAGGAATTTACGCCAGGATCTCTGACCCGTACAGAGTGATTTCTCAGCTCCCCACGTTCCATATTGTATGAACTTCTCCAGTGAGAACTGGCTCCCAATGACATCAACAGTTCTCTTCATTTGCTTCATCCTATAATATATCTAAAGTAGTTTTAGAATTGGTTCGCCCTTATTACTGCCACAAATACACCTGCTGAAAAGAGTTCAGGATTTGTTGCCAAATTTTTACCTTCCTCCCCGCCCCCTACACTCACCCTGTCCCAAACTAAGGATAGATAGTTACTTGAGCTAGTCCCCCACTGAGGTTGTCATGATACTCATTTGACAAACAATAAAGTTCATTTTGTTTGACTTCACCATTTAGCCTTCTGTTTTTCTGAAAAGAGGCATTCTTATTGACTTAATTTTATTTTTTGAATATACATTCAAATGGATTCAAATGGAATACATGGATTCAATTTTATTTTTAAGATGTAGAACATTACGGGGGCGCCTGGGTGGCTCAGTCGGTTAAGCGTCCGACTTCAGCTCAGGTCATGATCTCGCGGTCTGTGAGTTCGAGCCCCATGTCGGGCTCTGGGCTGATGGCTCAGAGCCTGGAGCCTGCTTCCGATTCTGTGTCTCCCTCTTTCTCTGACCCTCCCCTGTTCATGCTCTCTCTCTGTCTCAAAAATAAATAAATGTCAAAAAAAAAAAAAAAGATGTAGAGCATTACGGGCACCTGGGTGGCTCAGTCTGTTAAGTGTTCAACTTCGGCTCAGGTCACGATCTCACAGTTCGGGAGTTCGAGCCCCGCGTAGGGCTCTGTGCTGACCGCTCGGAGCCTGGAACCTGCTTCACACTCTGTGTCCCCCTCTCTCTCTGCCTCTCCCCTGATTGTGCTTTGTCTCTCTCTCAAAAATAGATAAACATTAAAAAATTTAAAAAAAAAGATGTAGGACATTAATATGCTCTCAAAAGTCAAAACTATGCAAAATATCATATTCAGAGAATTGTTATTCTCTCCTGTATCCCTTCTACTCCATTCTCCCCTTCCGCTTAATAGTGGTGGTTCTGCTGGTCCTGTGTTTCTTCTTGTAATGAGAAGCAGATCATGTATATTTTCTCATTGCCCCTTCTTTCTTACACAAAAGATGGCATACTATCTCTGTCTTATTCTGCCTTTTTTCTTTTTCACTTTATGTTTCCTGGAAATCACTCCATATGGGTTGAGAGAGATCTTCTGCATTCTTTGTTTTTCCATCTTCAACTTCACCAAATCTTTCCTTGGCCACGTCCAGTCTACTAAAGAGCTCGTCCGGTGTATTCTTCATTTGTGTTTTGTGTATTTGATCTCACATTTCCTTTCCATTCTTTCTCAAAATTTCCACCTCTCTGCTCATAGTACCCATCTGTTCTTGAATATTGCCTACTTTCCCCATTAAAACACTTAGGTATTAATCATGGTTATTTTAAATTCCTGGTGTGATAATGCCAAAAGTCTCAGCTATATCCAAGTCTGGTTCTGATGCTTGCTTCCTCTTTTCAGACTGCTTTTTGCCTTTTGGTAGGCTTTGTCAGTTTTCGTTGAAAGCCAGACATGATGGGGTACCTGGTTGGTTCAGTTGGCTAACCGTCTGACTTCAGCTCAGGTCATGATCTCTTGGTTTGTGGGTTCGAGCCCCGCATCAGGCTCTGTGCCGACAGCTCAGAGCCTGGAGCCTGCTTTGGATTCTGTGTCTCCCTCTCTTCCTCTCTCCCTCTCCCACTCATGCTCTGTCTCTGTCTCTCTCTCTCTCAAAAATGTAAAAAAAATTAATTAAAAAAAAAAAAGCCAGACATGATGTATTGGGTGAAAGAAACTGAGGTAAATAGGCTTTAAGAGCGAGTTTTCACGTTAATCTGGCCAGAAGTGAGGTTGTATTTGCTCTTTGCCAGGGCTGGGGTTTCCAAGGCTGAAATTTTCTTTTGATATCCTTGGTTTTGAACCCCTGGCTGTCTTTGGGTTTCCCCGAGACACTCAGTCTTAGATGGGGCCTAAAGTTTGCAGTTCTTTCCTGTAATCTCCCGGAGTCCCACTGGTGTGGCGGTAAGGCATGGGAGGGGGAGAAACAGTATATAGTCTTGTCATTACGTTTCAGTCTTTAAGTGAGCCCTGGGCCACCTCAGCCACCTGCCCCACCCTCCCACACCGGTTAGGTAAGGAATACTGCAGGGTCCCGGAGTGGGTATTTCCCTCCCCACGTGTCCGTTAGGCTCTGGTGAGATCGGGGGGGGGGGGGTGGGTGGTTATGCTCTGGCAAAATATTTTCTCTTGAGGGCAGGCCATCGTGAAGGAGAGTGGAGTGCTCTGGGCTTATTTCAAAGTGGTTACCTTCCCCCTTCCCCCTGAGGATCTCGTGGGACTCCTGGAGGTAAAACTCAGCAAAGCGTGGGGTGCTCGAGGACGGGGCTTGCGGGTTTTTCTTCTCTCTCAGGCTAGCCTCTAGAAATTAGTCATCTACCCTCAAGTGCCCCTGCCACGCCCCGGTGCAGCCTGTACTCCCTCTCACTCTGATGTTCTGTATCTGCCTACCTGTCTCTCCAGGTTTCAGAGTGTCAGCATGTCTGATCTCAGTCCTTGGATGGATCTGAAATCACCATTGATTTTCAGTTTCTTTAGCTACGCCCCGCCCCTCCAGCCCTCTTGTGAGGTTGGGAGTGATGAGTTCCCGGCTCTTTGCCTGTCAGACCAAAAAATAGATGTTGGTGCTATTGATTTTCGCATGTTGATTTTATAGCCTGCTAGCTTATGAAGGTTTTATTGTTTGAATTGCTTTATCGTTGGTTTTCTGGCATTTTCTAGATATGCTAGTCTATCATCTGCAATTAGAGGTTGTTTTATTTTCAGAAATGGTTTTTCCTTATGCCTGTTTTCTTTAGTCAAATTGCACTGACTAGAAGGCCAAGAAGAATGTTAAATGGTTGTGCAGATCATGGGTGTCTTGCCTTGTTTTTGACTTTCATGGCAATAGCTCTTGCATTTCTCCATTAAAAAAGAAGCTGACTTTAGGGCTGGATTTTATATATTTTGCCATGTGTTTTAAAACATGGGTTTTATTATTTAAGTATGGCAAGGCCAACAGATCAAGAGATGACTTTCGTTAAAAAGATAACTTGTTGGGGTGCCTGAGTGGCCCAGTTGGTTAAGTGTATGACTCATGATCTCACCATTTGTGAGTTCGAGCCCCGCGTCGGGCTCTGTGCTGACAGCTCAGAACCTGGAGCCTGATTCAGATTCTGTGTCTCTCTCTCTTTCTCTCTCTCTGCCTTTCCTCTACTAGCACTCTGTTTCTTTCTCTCTCAAAAGTAAACAAAAGTAAACAAAAAAAAGATAACTTGTTATACTCAGATCCCTCAAAGAAGGGACGAGCCGCACCTTGGGGGACCACATGAGGAAGCCCCAGGGTCAGCCAAGAGGAACGAGGAGAGGTAGGGGAAAATGTATGTGGTCAGGAGCCTTTATTGTGGTTTCCGTGGAAAGGAAGGGTGAGGCCAAGTAAGTAGGTTTAGGATGGCTGGCTTGAATAATTTCAGCAGGCTCTTGGGCCTAAAGCCTATCCTTAGTTGTCTCTTACTTGGCTCTGGGGTAACTAGGGTAGGGAGATCGTGGTCCAGAATCTGAGAGCCCAGTAAAGGAGGTGGTCGACTCAGAGCTCGAACTTACAAGCTGCGAGATCATGACCTGAGTCGAAGTCGGACACTCAACCTACTGAGCCACCCAGGCGCCCCAGATGTATTAAAGATCTTAAAAGAAGTAATATTAAACTAGAAGAAAATATAGATAAATATAATATGAAAATGGGTAATTCTTTCCTAAGCATGATACCGCAAATAGGAGCCATAAAGAAAAAAATTGACTATGTAAAAATCAAAGGCTTGTATACATTGAAAAACTAAAAACCATGAGACAAATGAATCAATGCCCTTAAATACCAAGAGTTCTAACAAATCAATATGGATGAATTCCTTTTTCATATTAAAATTTCATGTCAACAGAAAACATTGTTTAAAAATTGAACAGGAAATTTATAAAGAGAGTAACATAGGCTGTCATTATGCATATGAAAAATGTTTACTCTCTTATAAGATAGAAAATGGGGAAAACTCAAGATAATAAGCTTCACACATTATTTTGGCAAGCATTTAAAGGAATCTTAATATCCAGTAATGAAGACGTGTAGAGGTAAGCATTTTAATATTTTGTTGGTGGGTGTATGAATCGATGCAACCTTTTTGTACATCAATTTGACAACAGGTGGCAAAGCCTTAAAAATCTGTATAATCTTAAAAAAATTTTTTTTTAATGTTTATCTTTATTTTTGAGACAGAGAGAGACAGAGCATGAGCGGGGGAGAGGCAGAGAGAGAGGGAGACACAGAATCTGAAGCAGGCTCCAGGCTCTGAGCTGTGAGCACAGAGCCCGACGCGGGGCTTGAACCCGGTCAACTGCGAGATCGTGACCTGAGCTGAAGTCGGACGCTCAACCAACTGAACCAGCCAGGTGCCCCCAAAATCTGTATAATCTTACGTGAGATTAAAATTTTGTTCAGAAAATGTTTTCAGTAACATGAGAAATAATTTTGCTAAAATGCTGGGTGAAAAAAAAAGCTGTATGTGATGAAGTTTAAAAATACAGGCTTTTGGGGCGCCTGGGTGGCGCAGTCGGTTAAGCGTCCGACTTCAGCCAGGTCACGATCTCGCACTCCGTGAGTTCGAGCCCCGCGTCAGGCTCTGGGCTGATGGCTCGGAGCCTGTTTCTGATTCTGTGTCTCCCTCTCTCTCTGCCCCTCCCCCGTTCATGCTCTGTCTCTCTCTGTCCCAAAAATAAATAAACGTTGAAAAAAAAATTAAAAAAAAAAATACAGGCTTTAGAAAACTCTAGGGCAGGGGCACCTGGGTGGCTCAGTTGGTTGAGCGTTGGTTGGTTAAGCAGTTGGTTAAGCATCCAACTCTTGATTTGGGCTCAGGTCATGATCTCTCCCTTGGTGAGTTCAAGCTCCCTTTGGGCTCCATGCTGACAGACTGGAGCCTGCTTGGGATTCTCTCTTTCCCTCTCTCTGACCCTCCCCTGCTAGCTCTCTCTCTCACAATAAATAAATATTAAAAAAAATTAAAAACTCGAGGGAAAAAATTTAGACTGAAGTTCACCACAATGCTAATAGCAGTTGTCACTGCTTGGTTGTATTATGGGTACTCTTATTTTCCTTAATTTTCCAAAGCTGCACAGTGTTTTTACAGCTGCAAAATAAAACCAATTATATCTTAACAGAGGTTGCTTAATAACTAATCCTGCGCCTGGTCTGTGGGGGCATTGAATCAATGTTTGTTAAATTGAATTGTTCCCTGGCTACTAAGCCCACCAACAATTTTTTAAACATTTAGAATTCTGTTTCCGGAAGGAATTTAAAAACTGGTTCACATAACACTTAATCCCTGGGTATATATGAGTTGAGTAATTCATTAATTATCCAGGCTTTAGCTTTTCCAGGAAATATAGACAGTTTACATATCAGTGTAGATAGGTATCTTCTTGGCACAAAAAGCCAAACTTTAAAACTTTCATATATCTGCAAATACTTCTAAATCACTCCTACTTAGGTTCCTTAGTTAAGAAAATTATATGAGTTTTTCTTAAAGCATAAAGAATTTTCATACTCCGGTTACTTTAGGTCTGTGCATAGTCTTCTTGTAATTTCAGTAGGTGGCAATTTAGACACAACTTTTTATAAAGGGCAAGTTCACTTTCCTAAAATGAACCATGGAGGGGCACCTGGGTGGCTCAGTCGGTTGAGCGTCTGACTTCAGCCTCAGGTCATGATCTCCTGGTTCGTGGGTTTGAGCCCCGAGTCAGGCTCTGTGCTGACAGCTCAGAGCCTGGAGCCTGCTTCGGATTCTGTGTCTCCCTTTCTCTCTGCCCCTCCCCTGCTCCTGCTTTGTGTCTGTCTCTCAAAAATAAATAAAATGTTAAAGACAAAATAAAAAAAAAATAAATTAACCGTGGAAACAGTTACTGATCCCGCACAATAGCATAAATCGTAGTCTAGGTGCTAAAAGCTTGCAGAAAGGGATTTCCCAGAAAGGGACTTTTTATTAACAGTTAGATCTCCTGGGGGCTCTTTGGGTCATATACCTGTACAGGTGTATCTTTTCCCAGGTACCTGTGTGAGTGTACCAGTTAGCAAGGTTGCTTTTGTAGTCTAAATATTCCTGTGCTCTCGCGTTTCTTTTCCCAAATATCCAGAGATCTTTTTACCTTCAGCTCAAAAAGAAAACATGGCGCCACCTACTAGCATTCTGTAGTATTACATTGTAACCAATTCTTAACTGAGTTTGGTTTATTTAGCAAACACTCTTTGAACTCCATTGTAGCCAGGCATAAGCATCCGAGCCCCGAAGATGAGTAAGACAGCCCCTGCCGTGACAGACTTTTCAGTATAGCTGAGAAGACAGACATTATTTGGGGTGTGTTGCCAGGAGAAGGGTGTGGCATTTTAGCCCTGGGACATTAGGGAGATAAGGAGACCAGTTAGGTGGGGGTCAATAAAATTTATTTTTGAGAGACAGAGCACAAGCTGGGGAGGGGCAGAGAGAGAAGGAGACACAGAATCAGCCGGAGACTCCAGGCTCTGAGGTGTCAGCGCAGAGCCTGACACGGGGCTCGAACCCACGAACCGTGAGATCACGACCCGAGCCAAAGTCAGATGCCCAACTGACTGAGCCACCCAGGCGCCCCACACAAAGTGATTGATTAAGTGTGATCTACAAGTGACTCTAGCCAAAAGGCTGAGAAAAGATCAATTATGAATAGGATCATCTGGATTTTGAATTTACTCTGAGCTTCATTTGTTCATGTTACCTCTACAGGTGTGATCAGATTGTTGGTACCCGTGAACTTCCAGATGCCGGAAACGTTCTTAGCCCCAACGATAGACTGTAGTATTTCTTTCTCTTTTTTACATCTCAAGGTTGTTGAAAAACACGTGACAGGTAAACTTTCCGGGAGGAAATGTTTCCGAAGAAAAGTGTTTAACCTCACCTTTAATGCTTCTTATCTGTCCTTTAGTTCTTTCGTTGAACGGTTCCGAGGCCTAGGCACAGGTTCCTGGTTGATGGTACATTTTATTCCCGTTGATGGATGTACATACAATTTCTCAATTGTTGTTGCTGTTTAGTGTTTTGTTGTGGCTGTTTTCCCGTTGTTAAATATGTAGCCTAGCTGTCGCTCGGTGAATGGTTTCTTTTCTTAGGAAACTTTCCCCTGTATTCCTCTATGTGCAGCGAAAAATCTGGTTGGAAGAATCTGGGTTGGGTCGGGATCCTACTGGTAGGATCTTGAGAGATTTACTTAGCCTTGCAGTGTGTTGATTTCCTCCTCCACAGATACTGAGAACCTACACAGCCATTGCTCTCAGCGCTTTCAAAGGTATTACCTTGTTGCCTTCCAGTGTGTACTATTCCGATAAGAGGTCTGTTGAAATTCTTTGGTAGATAATGTATCTTTTTTCCTATCATGGCTTTTAGGGTTGTCTCTTCATCCTTAATGTGCTTGTTTCACTGTAGTGTATCTGTATATGGAATTTATTGTTTTATTTTTCCTGCCTGGTGTTCAACATGCATGAGAACACATTTCCTCAATTCTGGAAAATTATCTGCGTCGTTTTTTAAAGCATTTCTTCTTTGTCATACCCTTTACTTTTTTTTAAATTTTGGAACTCCTGTGAGACATTTCTTTGAACCTCTCCATCTTACCTCTAAGCCTCTTTAGTTCTCCTTAATGTTTGTGTGGCTTCTCTATACTTAACTGCGTTCTGAGTTAATTTCTCACTACTGTGTTTTTCAGTTCACTGATTTTATCTTTGACTCTGCTGGGTCTAGAGTTTATCCTGTCTATTGCATATTTTATTTCAAAGGTTGTACTTTTTATTTTTGAGATTTCTAATGTTCCTTTAAAGAGCAGACTTATTTTGCTTTTATTTCTACTTGTTTATGTTTTATAGTTTTTCTTTTTTCTTTTTTTTTATTTAAAAAAATATTTTTTTTAATGTTTATTTATTTTTGAGACAGAGAGAGACAGAGCATGAACGGGGGAGGGTCAGAGAGAGGGAGACACAGAATCTGAAACAGGCTCCAGGCTCCGGGCTGTCAGCACAGAGCCCGACGCGGGGCTCGAACTCACGGACCGCGAGATCATGACCTGAGCCGAAGTCGGCTGCCCAACCGACTGAGCCACCCAGGCGCCCCTCTTTTTTTTTTTTTTTTTTTTGAGACAGAGAGAGAACATATGTGCATGAATAGGGGAAGGGCAGAGAGAGAGGGGGAGAGAGAGAATCTTAAGCAGACTCCACACTCAGTGCAGGGCCCAATGTAGGGCTCAGTCTCACAACTGTGAGATCATGACCTGAGTCAGATGTATGACCGAGAGTCAGATGCTTAACCGACTGAGCTGTCCAAGCACCCCTTTTCTTATTGTTCCCTTCATTTTCAAAATTTTTTTTTTTTTTAACGTTTATTTATTTTTTTTGGGACAGAGAGAGACAGAGCATGAACGGGGGAGGGGCAGAGAGAGAGGGAGACACAGAATCGGAAACAGGCTCCAGGCTCCGAGCCATCAGCCCAGAGCCTGACGCGGGGCTCGAACTCACGGACTGCGAGATCGTGACCTGGCTGAAGTCGGACGCTTAACCGACTGCGCCACCCAGGCGCCCGATGTTCCCTTCATTTTCAATTGAAGTTATGCTGTCAGTTCCCACTTTAAAAAATCCTAAATGTATTTTGTATATGTTTTTGTCAGACTACTATTCTATAATATTAATTTTATATGGAATAATTTCATATTTTGACTTTGTTGGCTAATGTTTTCTTTTTTTATTAAGACAGGTTTTTAAAATTTTTTTTTTTAATTTTTTTTTTTTTCAACGTTTATTTATTTTTGCGACAGAGAGAGACAGAGCATGAACGCAGGAGGGGCAGAGAGAGAGGGAGACACAGAATCGGAAACAGGCTCCAGGCTCTGAGCCATCAGCCCAGAGCCCGACGCGGGGCTCGAACTCACGGACCGCGAGATCGTGACCTGGCTGAAGTCGGACGCTTAACCGACTGCGCCACCCAGGCGCCCCTAAAAATTTTTTTTAATGTTTATTTATTTTTGAGAGAGGGATAGAGTGCAAGTGGGGGAGGGGCAGAGACAGAGGGAGACACAGACTCCGAAGCAGGCTCCAGGCCCTGAGCTGTCAGAGTAGAGCCTGACGTGGGGCTCGAACTCACAAGCCGTGAGATGGTGACCTGAGCCGAAGTTAGAGGCTCAACCGACTGAGCCACCCAGGCACCCCAAGACAAGTTTTTTAGGGATCAATTATTCATTTGTTTATTTTGTCTAGTGAGATCAAAATTACCAAGAAAGTAAAAATTGTAAAAGAAAGGCACTATTGAAAAAGGAAGAAACTGCAAAAAGAATAAGTTCGCTTTAAGCCCCTGAATTTATTTGAAGTTCTAATATTTGGTGGTTTAATTTAGAAAAAAAGATGCATTTGCCTATGAGTATTCAGATTAATTAATGTACCACAAATGAATAGAAGGTAGGAAGGACTGTTGGTATTACGGCAGTTATAACATTACTGAACTCAACTGTTTTTGTTTTTGTTTTTTCTAATTATAAGCACATTATTGTTTCTTGGGTTAGGAAAAAATTAGCCATTTTCCCTTCTATAGACAGCTTCAGTGAACTCAGTATTTTGATGTGTGCTTCCCACTTCCAACATCATAGAGCCATTTTGGTTTTTTGCCGTCAAAGAAATGTAAGCATTGTTTTCCTCGTGCACAGCTTAACATCTTCTCACTTTTCATCATTCTTTATTTTTATTGTTTATCTTTCTCAAAGCTATAATGTACATAGGAATCAACTGCTTCAATTTTGTTGAAAAACAGCAGTCTCCAGTCCTTCCTTCCCCCCTACCCCATTTCCACGGAGGCAGCCATTTTCACCTCCTAGCTAATTATTTTGGGATTTACGTGTACATAAACAATATAATTCAATGGCTACTTCATTATTTTTTTAGCATAGGCATTTTCTATTGGTGCTCTACCATGATTAGTCATAATAGCAGTCACTCATATAGCACTTAGATTCTGCCAGGCACTTTTCTAGGTTCTTCCCATATATTTATTTAATGGTCTCGATTTATTTATCTATTTGGAGAGAGAGAACGAGCCAGGGAGGGACAGAGAGGGAGAGTGAATCCCAAGCAGGCTCTATGCTCCATGCTTGAGCCCAACATGGGGCTCAATCTCGTGACCATGAGATCATGACCTGAGCTGAAATCAAGAGTCAGAGGCCTATCCAACTGAGCCACCCAGACACCCTAGGGATTATTATTAATACTGTCTTACAGATGGGGAAACTGAGGAACAGAAAGATTCAATAACTTGCCCAAGGCCCTACATCTCATAAATGACTGAGTTGGGATTCAGACCGATGTGATTTGGTTCTACAGCTCATGCCCTTAACCTTATGCTGCCCCGTCTCCAGAGTAAGGATTTAGCTTTCTTTCATCCCCTTCCCCACTTTCCACCTCCTATTCACCCTTTCCACCTCCTATTCTCCAAATACAGTTACATTGCAATTTTGCTTCGATTAGTATTCAGTATTTCCACGTGGACTGGAGCCTCACCAGGAGACCTGCAGACTCAGAGCCTGAAGGCGAGTCATCTCTGCCGATTCATAGACATGCGACCAAGAGTAAAAATGCATGTCACGTATGGTTCTGAGCACTCGTGGTCGTTCATTACGCAGCAGAAGCTGGCCAACACAACATTCTGAAATGACTTTATTCTACCTCCATGCTTTATTGCTAATTTGGTTGGGTATAAGTGTCTCGGTTGGGAGAAAAGTTTCAGAATCTGAAAGCATTGCTTCATCGCTTCCCACCGGTATTTGAAAAATCCAAAGCCGTTCTGATTTCTCATCTTTTGTGGTTGATATATTTTTCTTTGTGAAATCTTCTTCTTCTTTTTTTTTTTTTGTCTCTACTGTTCTGAAATTTTTCAGTACTGTGGTTTGGCGTGGATCTGTTTTCATCCGTTTGTTTTCATCCGTTGTGCCAGGCATTCGCAAACATTGTCAATCAGGACACTCGTGTCTTTTAGTTACGGGAAATTTTCTCGAATCATTTCATTGCTGAGTATTTCTGCTCCATTCCTCTGTGCCCCTGAAAATCCACTATTAATATATGGTACCTTCTAGACTGGTGCTCAAATTAAAAAAAAAATTTGTTTTTGCCTTATTTCTGTAGCTTTGTGGGTTTTTTTGTTGTTCTATTTTTGGGGGGGAGATTTTCCCAATTTTACATCCACTTATGCTTCTGGGATTTTCATTTCTGATGTCATATTTAAAATTTTTTCAGTAGAATTTTCCACTGGAAATAGAATTCTGTTGTTGTTTTGTGGGTGCAGTATCTTTTCTGGTCTCTCTATAGATGTTAGCTTTTAAAATTTCTCTCTTTCCATAAACTCTCTCAAGTTGATTTTTACCGTTTTTTTTTTTTTTTTTTTTTACTTTTGTCCTATTTGTTTGTTTGTTTATATTTAAGTATAGGTTTAATTTCAGATTGTTACCATCTGTTACCATAGAATGCTATTACAATACTGCTGACTATATTCTCCATCCCGTATCTTTTATCCCTCTGACTTAGTCATTCCATAAGTGGAAGCCTATTTTTCCTACTTCTCTTCACCTGTTTTGTCCAGTCCTCTACCTCCTCCCCTCTGGCAACCATCAATTTGTTCTCTGTATTTATGGGTTTGTTTCTGCTTTTTGTTTGTTTGCTTGTTTTGTTTTTTAGATTGTACATATAAGTGAAATCATTTGGTATCTGTCTTTCTTTGTCTGACTTATTTCACTTAGCGTAATACCCTCTAGGTCCACCTATGTTGTTGCAAAGGGCAAGATCTAATTTTTTTTATGGCTGAGTAGTATTCCACTGTGTGTGTGTGTGTGTGTGTGTGTGCGCGCGCGTGTGTGTGTGTCACCTCTCCTTTGTCCATTCATCTATGGATGGACACATGGGCTGTTTGTATATCTTGGCTATTATAAATAATGCTGCAATAAACACAGGGGTGCATGTATCTTTTTGAATTAAGGTTTTCATATTCTTTGGGTAAATATCCAGTAATGGAATTATTGGACCATATGGTAATTCTATTTTTAATTTGTTTTACAGTTTGTTTGTTTGTTTGTTTATTTATTTTGAATGGGGGGAGGAGTAGAGAGGGAGAGAGAGAGAATCCCAAGCAGGTTTCATGCTGAGTGTGGAGCCTGATGTGGGGCTCAATCTCATGACTGTGAAATCATGACCTGAGCTGATATCAAGAGTTGGATGCTCAACTGACTGAGCCACCCGGGTGCCCCGGTTTTTAATTTTTTTTTGAGGAGCTTCCATACTGGTTGCGCAGTGGCCGCACGAATTTACATTACTTTTTTTTTTTTTTTTTTTAATTTTTGTTCTTTATCCTTCAGGTTCAAAGATTTCCTCAGGTAATCTGGCAATCCTTGGTCGTCTGCCCTTATTGAAGAATGAAAAGCTAATAGCAATAAAACTAATAGCAATGGGAAATTACAAGCACTTAGGTGGGGTGTGTTCACCATTGTTGACTGTGGGGTAATTGGCCGCTCCATTTATATGTAGAATATTTGATGCCAATATCTGTAGATGTATCCTCCCGCCCTGGGCGTATTCTCTGCAGAAGAATCTGCCAATCTCCTCCCAGGATCTCAGCATCCAGTGTGCACTTATTTATTTAATCTACATATTTTAATACAGTAGCCCCACCCTCCACTTTGCCTGACATCTTTCAGTTCAAGACAGTCTGTTTTATTCTCTCCAGAGAATAAACCTCAAGTTTTTGACTGAGATGTGGAAAAGGCCATCTCATCGCTTTGTAGAGTGAAGAAGAGGGGTTTCGTGCCTGGTTTCTTTTTTAACAGACTTTCAAACAATCTGCTATACTTAAAAGACGCTGGGGGCGCCTGGGTGGCTCAGTCAGTTGAGGTCCGACTTCAGCTCAGGTCGTGATATCATGGTTCCTGAGTTCAAGCCCCGTGTCGGGCTCTGTGCTGACAGCTCAGAGCCTGGAGCCTGCTTCGGATTCTGTGTCTCCCTCTCTCTCTCTCTCCCCAACCCTGCTTGTGCTCTGTCTCTCTCTGTCTTTCAAAAGTGAATAAGCATGAAAAACAATTTAAAAGACTCTGCCGCGTTCACTCCCACTTCCCCAGGTAACTGACGCAGTCGATTCCTGAGATCTTTTGAAATGTGTAGTATAAATCATGTTGGTTTTGGGGTATCCCCACTGTTGGTTCAGGACTCAGTTTTATTTTCGAAGTCTCTGAGTTCTTTATTCATTTCTCGGCTTTAAACATTCTGAAATTTTGCTCCTTGCTTCTCTCATTCTCTTCATCCTTTTGGATTTATTGGTTCTTAAAATATTATTTTGGTGACCTTTGGAAGGAAGGAAACGTTGGTGGTTATGTCCCAGCCTCCATCTCTATCTTGAAACTTAAACTCTTGGCAGCTTTCTTGGTGTTTGATTTCGTCACGCATTTTGATTTTTATTGCTCAGACCCACTTGGGATAAAAAGATTTTCGTTTCCTTTTCACTCTTATTTCTTAGGGTAGTTGATTTCAGAACCCAGCCACTATGCTGTGAGGAAGCTACTCCAACAAGAGGCTCACGTGGAAAGGACCCAACAATTAGGGATGATTTGCCAGCCTTGTAAATGAGCCTTTTTGGAAGTGGGTCCTTTCGCCCTAGATAAGCCACTTTAGCTGACACCCCCAGACGTCTCCAATGAACACTTTCAAATTACAGATTCATGAAGAAAAAATATTTATTGGTATTGTTTTAAGCAACAGTGGCCTTAGTGACTGGCTGGGAGACCCCTCCCTGCATAGACAAGTCCTACCTTATCTATGGGCTACTGCAAGGTTTGTAAGGGAAATAGTACCCCTAGGATTCTTAAAAGGTCTATTGTCTTTTTTTTTTTTTAATGTTAATTTATTTTTGAGAGAGAGAGAGACTGTCAGAGTGCTTAGCAGGGGAAGGGCAGAGAGAGAGGGAGACAGAGAATCCGAAGCAGGCTCCAGGCTCTGAGCTGTCAGCACAGATCCCGATGTGGGGTTTGAACTCATGAACCGTGAGATCATGACCCGAGCTAAAGTCAGACGCCTAACTGACTAAACCACCCAGGCACCCCAAAGCTCTATTGTTTAAACAAGAGGGTCGTCCAGGCAAAACCTTATGATCTTTAATAGATTGTATGTTTTAGGGGCGCCTGGGTGGCTCAGTCGGTTAAGCGTCCGACTTCAGCCCGGGTCACGATCTTGCAGTCCGTGAGTTCGAGCCCCGCGTCGGGCTCTGGGCTGATGGCTCAGGGCCTGGAGCCTGGTTCCGATTCTGTGTCTCCCTCTCTCTCTGCCCCTCCCCCGTTCATGCTCTGTCTCTCTCTGTCTCAAAAATAAATAAATGTTAAAAAAAAATAAAAAAAAATAGATTGTATGTTTTAAAGGGTCTATGCAGCTGTTCAAAAACTTTCTGAGGTCTTAACAAAGCGTGCTCTAGTTACACACTCTGTCTCATTTTTACCCAGAGATGTTTTCCTGTCAGTGCCCTGGGTTTGATATTTTCTGTGAGGTCCTTTCTTACTTGGAGAATCTTCTGGTAGGAGATATGGAGATGAGAATTCGTTTTTATTTTCGAACCAGCAAGTTCTGGTTCTTTTATATTTTCTATAGATTCTGCTTAAAAAGGGAATGATTCCTCTTTTCCCTTCTAGGTCACCTTTCTCTGTCCAGGCCTTATGACACACGGTTAAAATAAACCAATTGTCTGTCACCTTTGACCTTCTGCCTGGAAATCTCCTTAGCCAGATTCATCAGTTTATCCGATGTTTTTGATTTTCCGCGTCCCTACAGGTGAAATTTCGCCTACCCTTCTGCCATTTTATTACAAGGCTCTGCTTTCCTGTTGTTTCCGATAACATTTCCCTCATTTTCCTTTTAAGCCATCCTCTTTGAGGATGAGCCAACCTCTTTGAGGTCCGTCGGACTTCCACGAGGTCTCCTCAAGTCCTCTGCATCTCACTTGGCTCCGGTCCCAAAGCCAACACCACCTGTCTCAAATACTCCACTTCCAGTGCCAAAATCCGTTCGTCGCTATTGCCGTGTAACAATCTACCCCCCAAACCTAGCAACTTAAGCACCGACCGTTTAACTCCCTACATGATTCCGTGGAGTGTGACCTTGGGGAAGGGCTGGGGGGGGCAGCTCTTGCTTGGGGTTTCGAACGTAGCTTCAGTCAGATACCTGCTGGGGCCACCATCGTCTAAAGGCTGGACGGGGCTGGATGTCATGGGGACTCACTCACGCAGCTGGTGATGGGCACTGGCCGTCAGGTGGAGGGTCACCTTGCCTGTCACCTGGGACACTTGCTCTTGGCCCTCTGGCGCAGCAACTTCAGCATGGGGTCTGGTTTCACCCAAAGTGAGCACCCCGAGGAGACTGATCTCAATTTGCATGGCGTTTCCTGACCTGGTCTCAGAAGCCACTCAGTGTCTCTTCTGTTCTACTCTGTTTGTCAGAGCAGGCATAAACCAGCCCAGGTTCAAAGGGAAGGGGCATTGGTACCCCCTCTCAGGGGAAGAATGTAAAAAAAAAAAAAAAATGGGAGGGGGCATGTTTGACAAATCGCCACACCATTCTACTGAGACTTTGTTCAAACGTCGGCAGTCCTTTTCTAATCAGTAATCCAGCAACCTCCTCATCCTTTGCGTCCCCCTGAACTATGGCACTTGTGACTTTCTTGAAGTTTATTTCCCTCCGTCGGGGTGTCTCCACAGTGGTCTCCTAATTGTTCTCATAACTCCTTTGCATCCCACTCCTTCCCCGTAAGACTGTCTCCTTTCTCTCGCCCCTTAGATGCAGGCTTCGTCCTCAGCTGGGGTCTCCGGCCACTCGGATGGCTTCTGTCAGCAGCGGAGGCGTGTCTGTGTCAGCTCATCACTCCTTTCTTCGAGGGGAAGACGGGGCCCTTCCACCCCAGGGCTGGACACCCGTGTCACTCGCAGTCTTGGATAGAAACAGAATTCCACCCCCAAAGATCAACTGAGGCGATCTTGAAGAAGGGCTGCTTTGTAGAGGTGTTGGCAGGGCTAAGAGAACCAACAGCAAGAAGCCGTTCTCGTCCCTAGGTCTGAAGGGGAAAGAGGAAGAATTGTCGTTACCAGCACCCAGCGGGAGCTCTCGTTTTGTAGAACCAGCCACTCAGCAGCAGCTATAGAGCGATGCCTCAGCTGACAGTTGGCCACCCGGAGCAAGGAGGGAGCAAGGAAGAAATACCCTACCCTTTCTCTCCTCCCGCCCTCCGAGTGCCTCCCGGTGCTTCCTACTGGAAGCCAGCTGGCAAGGGCATCTGGCTGATGCAGTCATTGCCGTCAGCCTCTGCCACGCTGCACAGGACAGCGAGGACGGTGAGCTGGTCTGGGGGACAGCAAATGGAGAATAACCGCCAGAGCATGTGGCCTGGGTTTGGCCGAGCAGAGCGCTCTATCCCCTTTTCCACTCTGGTTGGTTAAGTGTTGGGCACGTGATTTGAGCTCAGCTAAACAGATTCCTCCCTGTGTCTCTTCCTCGAGTTATTGGGGTTTCTGGGACAAGAGCTCTAAGGACTATGGAAGCCTGGAGCTGCCAGGGGACAACTTGTTGACAGGTAGCAGGAGCCTGTCTGGGGATCAAGACAAACAGAGGCGAGCTGAGCTGAAAGGTGGGCCAGGAGAAGCGGAAGTATTATAGGGAGAGAACACATCGTTCTCTTTCTGTACATGCACTGAATCTATGACTTGCTCCATCAAGGACAGTTGGGTTGCACTGTCTCTGAACCAGGCAAGCACCGTTCTCATAGACAGTTGTGAGAAGCTTGGATTTTAGGGGTTTGCTGACTTGTGCAGTGCATTATTCCTGACTTTCAGAAGTGGGGTGCGGTGCTGAAGGGAGACTCTCGCCGGACGGTAGGGATGGCTTTAACGTTTTCCGTGTGGTCGCTTATTCATGGCTTGGAACTAAGGCTAAATGACAACCTCTTTTTTTCTTCCTTGAACTTACAGAATTGGACCTTTTTTTCCCCTTCAGAATCCTCAGGATGTTTTTGAATCCTTAGATTCAGCCACATTCGTGCCTTGGATTTCACAGTAATTTATCGTAATAGATTCCCTCCCTCTTTTATTTTTAAAGGCAGGTTGCGTCAGGTTTCTGCCCCTTTCAACAGGAAGACCAGCTTATCATCTGTTATCGTGGCTTTAAACATCCCTTCTGAAATGGTGACCCCAAATCTACATTGCTAATACTACCTTGTCTCTTGAGCTCTCTTGACGTGTCTTCAAGTTCCTGCTCTAAACACCTCTATTTGGATATTTCCTGCGTTTCCAGCCGGGCAGTCCAAGTTTGAATTTGTTTTCCTCCCCCAAACCTAAACCTTCCTTTTCTTCCTGGCATCTATATGTTAGCTAATCTGGTCATCCAGACTAGTGATCCCAGAGTTATTGTCGACTTTCACCTCTCCCTCTCTTCTCACCTACGCCCATCCTGCCATTCGTTGACTCCTACTGATGTTATTTGATTTTTTTTTAACTTTAAAACTTTATAGTGAATAGATGATATGCTCATCTGTTGAAATTCGAAAGTGTAGAGACCGAGAAAGAGTTTTCTTCCTGCTCTGTTCCTTGTGCATGTAGATCCCCATCTAGGAGATAGCCAGTGCTATCAGTTTCTTGGAAAGTCCTTCAGAGATAATATGAACGCACATACAAATATTCTTTTCCTCCTTTTCACATGACCCGTATGATACACATTGTGTGGTTCTGTACCTTGCTGTTTTCACTTAGCAATACATTTTGGAGATCATTCCTTATTAGTACTTTTTTTTTCCAATGTTTATTTATTTTTGGGACAGAGAGAGACAGAGCATGAACGGGGGAGGGGCAGAGAGAGAGGGAGACACAGAATTGGAAACAGGCTCCAGGCTCTGAGCCATCAGCCCAGAGCCCGACGCGGGGCTCGAACTCACGGACCGCGAGATCGTGACCTGGCTGAAGTCGGACGCTTAACCGACTGTGCCACCCAGGCGCCCCCCTTATTAGTACTTTTTAAAAAATGACTGCGTAGCATTCCGTGGATGCACGTACACTTATTAGCAATTCCCCTGATGACAGGCAAGCCCTGTGGATTTCACTCTGGTGGCTGGGCAGGGCTGAGGCTGACTCAGGGTAAGGGGGTTGCCTGTGGTCACTAAGCTAATAAGAGTCAGGGAAGAATCCAGTGCCTGGTCTGGGGCTGTTGCCGGCACCCCAAAAGGACACAGAGGG
This sequence comes from Lynx rufus, assembly GCF_022079265.1. Lineage (NCBI taxonomy): Eukaryota > Metazoa > Chordata > Mammalia > Carnivora > Felidae > Lynx > Lynx rufus. Next base: position 7,433,465 of record NW_025814823.1, on the reverse strand, counting down.
GTCGACAGTAGATGGAGTGTGAAAGCTGGAGTCCTGGGGTGAGGGATCCTTTCCTAGACAGGGCCTGGACCCTTCCAGGCAGCAATCATTCTGTAATGAGACTTCCCTTGGGTCTCCGACACTCTTGTGAATTAGCGGAAGGCTGTTGGCCTCCTATAATGCTGATAGCTTGGCTGAAATGACGCAGTTTGAGTGTGGACCCCGGTGCTGTGTTTGAAATGTGTGTAAGCGGATGGCTGGCTTTGAGCAATATGCTTGGAAGGACTCGGTCCCTGAACGTCTCGCTGTCCCCACTGTGTTTCAGCTGCGCGGCCCCGGCTTTCCTGACTTTTTAAAATAATGGCCAATCCACACCAGCCAAGCCTTTAACCAGGATGGCCTGAGGCGACAGGCAAGCTTAGTCTGCGTGGATGCTTCTGCTTGGGCTGACAGGGCCTGTGCCTTCTCTGACTTGACCAGAGAAAGCCCGTGTCTCCCCAGCAAGCGCCCGCCTCTTCTCTGTTGTGGAAGTGTGGCAGGGAGGAGAAGGAATCACTCCTCACCCCCTTCTCTGGTTCGGGTTCCAGTGCTTCCCTTTCCCATTGGGTGTGGGAAAGAGCGAGAAATAGCATTAAGGCTCGCTTTGTCCCTGTTGTAAAACCTGCACCTCTCGAGGGGGAAATCAGCAGCCTTGTCCTACCGTTGGCCCCAATCACATTCGTGTAGGTGAGCAGCATCTTACTCCCTACCATTCATCAAAATCTTGGCGTGGCGTGTCAGTTCTCTTATCTGAAAAACGAGTGGTTGGATGCATTTTCTGACCTGACTCCTCATGGCTGGCCGGCTATAGGAGCCGATGCTCTCAGGGGGCCTAACGGTTGAAGAAGCTTCCTACAGTGAGGAGGACCAACACTGGGCTGACCTCCGAGGAGCTGCAGGTGAGTAACGGGGCACCGTTTGTACTTGTGGGGAGTTGGCATGACAGTGGGGGAGTAGACCGAGGGTCTTGGGCATCATCAAGTGTGCTCCGTGTAGACAGGCACAGGGGCTGGGAGCCAGGGGGTTGCTCAGCCCAGCCTGGAGGAGCGTAGAGAAGCTTCCATAAGAGCCAAAAGGAAAGTCTGTGATTTGGCAAGACAAAGATGGGGAGAAGGGGCGGGAGGGGAGCTGGTGGGCACGGGGGTGCACGACAGGCTGGGAGGCTTCTGTGAGCCTGGGGGCTGGGGGGCTGGCACAGGGGCCTCTGTCCCTTCCATGATGGGCTCCTCTCGTTGCTGACAGGGAGTCAAGAAGGTGGCAGGGTCGCATTTGCCTCTGAGATTTTGTGCTCCGGTAACAGCGGGGGAAGCAGAGGCTGGGGGGTGCAGCAGGAGGGACAGAAGTGACTGGGGACACCGCTCGGAGGTGCGGCCGTTGTAACCTTCAGAGGCGTGAACTAGGGAAGAAGCAGCGGAGAAGGTGAGGTCAAATGGGTGGGGCTTAATTTTCCGTTGGGTGTGCAGGGCGAGGCGCCTTCAGTGTCCTCCCCTTAAGGGCTACCTCCAGTGTGGCCCTGGCACACGCTCTGCAGGGGTAGGGGACGGTTAGGATCACAGGAGCAGTATGTGCTGACTCTGGTTAGCTCTCGGCTCTACGTTTTCCCCTTTTTCCTCAGCGGAGTCCAAGTTTGTCGGTCTTTGGACGAAGGCACGAGGCCTGTTTGCTCCAACAGTGGCCTAGAGCCGATTATGAACTTATTGGAGATGGTCTGTTGTCATCAATGTTTATGATTATTATTTTTTCACCGCAGTTTTAGCCCAAAGGTAGGGGCTAAAGGGGCACAGTGAGGCCTGTATTTCCTCTTGGGATATTTCCTGGCATTTTTCACTCAGTTCTCCTCCTGTGTAGATGCTGGCTCTTGATGGAGATCAAGAAACATGTTAGTGACAAATAGTTTTTATTTTGGTTAAATGGGGTTCAGCGGAGGGAACAGCAGGGATCGTGGGTGGCACCAGGGAATAAATAAGAAGCGGGTGGCAGAGTGGGAGGGGCCTCGGGAAGGAGTCTCCAGTCTCAGAGTTCCATCTAGAACAGGGATGGCAGTTACGGGACCTGAATTAGACACATGGAGACCACAGTTCCCATGCCGCCTCAAAACCCCATTCCAGGAAGGAGTCAGGCCTGGAGAACAGATAAGCTGAAGCTTCAAGGCTAATTGTAGAGCATCCCAGCCAGGTGACAGAGGTGAGCAATTTTGCGCGTGTGTGTGTGTGTGTGTGTGTGTGTGTGTGTGTGTAAAGTATTGTGGGTGCCAGGGCCTGGGAGCCCACCAGGACAGAGATTAATAGCGCAAGCTCTGGAGTGAGACTGTCTGGGTTTAAATCCCTATACTTAGCTGTGTGACCTTGTGTAAGTTACTTAACCTCTCTGTGCCTCAGTTTAGTCTTCTATAAAAAGGGATGAGAATATCTTTAAAAATTTTTTTTTAATGTTTATTTATTCTTTTTTTTTCAATATATGAAGTTTATTGTCAAATTGGTTTCCATACAACACCCAGTGCTCATCCCAAAAGGTGCCCTCCTCAATACCCATCACCCACCCTCCCCTTCCTCCCACCCCCCATTGTTTGTTTGTTCTTGAGAGAGAGAGACAGAGTGTGAGTGGGGGAGGAGCAGAGAGAGAGGGAGACACAGAATCTGAAGCTGGCTCCAGGCTCTGAGCTGTCAACACAGAGCCTGATGCAGGGCTCGAACCCACGAACTGTGAGATCATGACCCGAGCTGAAGTCGGACGCTTAACCGACTGAGCCACCCAGGCGCCCATAAAAAATTTTTTTAATGTTTATTTATTTTTGAGAGACAGAGCACGAGCGGGGGAGGGGCAGAGAGAGGGAGACACAGAATCCAAAGCAGGCTCCAGGCTCTGAGCCGACTGTCAACACAGAGCCCGACATGGGGCTCGAACTCACAGACCGCGAGATCATGACCTGAGCTGAAGTCGGACGCTCAACCAACTGAGCCACCCAGGTGCCCCAGGGATGAGAAGAATATCTTATCTCTGGGTCTCTGTGCAATCAGATAATACAGAGTAACACTCAAAAATACTGTCTGTCATAGTTATTAGTTTCTCAGAAAATTGACCATGAACATGAGTATGAACCAGACTTACATAAAATGGACACTAATTTTCACTCATGTTGACAAAAAATTAGGCAAATAAAAAATAAAGCAAAGTTCTCCCAGAATCCAGAAATTAGGACAAAACCTTTGAACAAGAAAGGATATTCAGATAGCCAATAAGCTTGTGACAAGATGTTCTGTTCCACATTAATAATCTTCCAAGAAACACAAATGCAAACCGCAGCCCTATACCAACATATACCTGTCGGAAAGGCACAATGAGGAATGCACATTGGACTGAATTTTGTTGAGATGGAAATATAAATGCATAGAACCGCTTTGAAAAACCCACTGGCAGTATCCGCTTAAGCTAAACAAGCACCCGGCCCGTGGCCCAGCAGTCTCGATCTCGGGCCCCGACGCAGCAGGCACCTGTGCGTAGCTCATCAAAAGATGTGTCCAAGGGGCACCTGGCTGGCTCCGTCAGTAGGGCACGTGACTCTTGATCTCGGTATTGTAGATTTGAGCCCCACCTTGGATATAGAGATTACTTGAACATAACAATCGTAAACCAAAAAAAAAAAAAAAAGAGAGAGAGGGAGAGAGGTGCGCACAAGGGGGTCATAGCTGCATTATTTGTGATAGTACCACAGTGGAAACCACCCAAGCCTTCATCAACAGTAGAGTGGAGACGTAATCCCTGGTATACTCAGACAGGTGGAGTACGTAACAGCGAGGTGGGTGGGCGGACAAACCACAGTTATGTGCAAAGCCGTGGATGACCCTCCCGAAGATGGTGTAGAGCGAAAGCAGCCAGAGACGAGGCGTACAAACTGTGATTCCATTTATATGAAGTTCAAAAACAGGCCAAGGCGTCTTATGTTGTTCAGAGGTCGGCTTGTGGGTGTGAGAAGTCATGCCCTGTGACTTGTAGTCGGTTGCAGACCGGGTGGGCAGAGGTAGACTTGACCTTGCACGTGGATACTGCCCGGCTACTCCGGCCGGAGGAAGAGTTGCTTTCCTCGGCCCCGTGGGGCAACGGCGCGGCCAATGAAAAGCCATCACACTTCCAACTCCCGGTGTTAATCCAATGGACTTTCAGTTTATTATTTTTTTTAATTTTTTTTTAACATTTATTTATTTTTGAGACAGAGAGAGACAGAGCATGAATGGGGGAGGGTCAGCGAGAGAGGGAGACACAGAATCGGAAGCAGGCTCCAGGCTCTGAGCCGACTGTCAACACAGAGCCCGACGCGGGGCTCGAACTCACGGACCGCGAGATCATGACCTGAGCTGAAGTCGGCCGCTTAACCGACTGAGCCACCCAGGCGCCCCTGGACTTTCGGTTTATAACAGCCTTCCCAACTTACACCTTTCCTCCTTCAAAAAGCGTGCTCCTCCTTTGTTCCCCAGGCTTGCCTCCGTTTTCGCTGCGACTCGTTTGTCCCGTGCTGCAGTCCTCTTTTATTCCTGAATAAACCCATCCCTTGCAGGCAGCAGCACTGGCAGTTTTCATTTGTGAGGTTAACGTGGCTAAGCTCTGGTGGGGGAAGGGGGTTGTGGCTGCAACGGTAGCTTCTGTGGCTGCTGGTGGCGTTCTGTTTCTTGATCTGGTTGCTGGTTTCACGGACGCGGACCTTCTTGGAGCTTGTGAGTTGTGCACGTCTCTCTGTGTACGTTGTACCCGGATAAACATTTAGGCCACGTGTGGAGTCATCCCTAAGCCTGGAACATTCCCCCTACACACAGCTTCATCCCAGGCGCCAGGAACGGAAACCACTCCCTCCCTCTCCTGCAGTGAAAGGATTCCAGGGCCAGCCCAGCGAAGGAGGCCTCCAGGAGCCTTGGTTCCAGGGTTGACAAGTGGAGCGATGGCCTTGTTCGCCGCTGTATCCATATTGCACAAAGCCAGGCACAAGGTGATGTTTCATGAATCTCTGTAGGAGGCAGGGAGGGAGGAAAGGCAGTGGAGTCGCAGCAGAGGGAGCTGAGTAGGAGTCTCTGTCTTACGAATAGCCTTTGGGTTGTGTCCGGCCCAAGCAGAGTGATGTGGTCATTTATAATGATGTACCTCAGTCAGGATTACCATGCAGAGGTCTATCCTGGAGGCAGACTCGTGGTGTTTCTGTTTGCCCAGGATGAGACGGAAAAAGTCATTCAGGTACTCATTCATGAAGTTTAGGTAAGACCTTTACTCTGTGCCATAAAGGCACAGCGATTGCCCTGGGGGAGCGTGCAGGGGGCTGGAGGCAGGCTGTCTGCATTCCTGCCTACGTGACCACCTGCCAGCGCTGGCCCGAATGGGGCTGCGCTGAGGAAAGGTCACTTTGAGGCAGAGGTAGGTGTGGTGAAGGGACAGGGCGGATGAAAGGAGGGTGCGGATTGAGGGAAGTTCAGGGTCCTTCCCGGGGAGAGTCCTTGAAAACACACACACACACACACACACACACACACACACACACACACGCAGGACTTGGCTGGAGCGAAAATAAAAGAGGAGAAGGCACCTCGGCTTGTTTTCGCTGATGTAGGGATGATTGAAGTGGGGGAAAAACCAGCCTCTAAATTGTCATTTCTGGGGCACCTGGCTGGCTCGGTCGGCAGAGCATGTGACTCTTGATCTTGGGGTCTTGAGTTCAAGCCCCACGTTGGGTGTAGAGCTTACTTTAAAAAAACCTGTTCCTTCTTTTAGCTCCTGCAATGGCACCCTACTGACCACACGCTTTTCCTTGTGCCTTTTTTCCTATATGTGCCCGATGGCACCTTTTTTTTTCTTAAAGGCGCATACACATTATTGTGTCCTAGGGAGAATGTGGTTCAGTAGCATCTGATGGAAGAAATGGTGATCCCGTGGAGCGCAATTCAAGGGACATGAAAAAATCCAGGCCACCCAAAGACAGAGCCCACTGGAGCCTGAAATGCCACCATTCCCAACTCATTCTCTTGTGATGGGAATTGTCCTTTCCCTCCTGTTTTCTGTGTCAGTGACCTCCCAGAAGGGGCGATGGCTCAAAGAGACGGTAACTGTCAGAACTCTGACAACAACTCTCACAACTCTGACCTGGATACGTGAGAACCGTCCCCCAGGGAATGCTGGATGAGGGGAAGGGAGTGCGGGTGTCGGGGAGGCCAGAGCAGAAGCTGAGGCCCAGTTTTGCTGAAGGACTATGAAAGTGGTTCTCAAAGTGGGGCCCCTGGACCGGCCGCATCGGCATCAGCCGGGAGCTCATTAGACGTGCATATCCTCAGACCCACTCATCAGAAAATGGTGAGTAGGGGGGGGCGCCTGGCTGGCTCAGTCGGTTGAGCATCCAACTCTTGATTTTGGTTCAGGTCATGATCTCACAGTTTGTGGGATTGAGGCCCGTGGCTCAATCCACTCGGTGTGGAGCCTGCTTAGGATTCTCTCTCTCTCTCTCTCTCTCTCTCTCTCTCTGCCCCTCTCCTCTGCTCTCTTTCTGAAATTAAAAAAAAAAAAAAACAAAGAAAGAAAAGAAAATGGTGAGTAGGGCCCCCAGCACTCTGTGTTTGAATGAGCCTTCTGGGCGATTTGAATAAATGTCAAAGTTTGAGAACCTCTAAGGAAAGAGCCATTTTCCTGACCAACTCTTCCTTTCTCCCCAACATCCTCTCTCCTTGGGAAAGAGACCAAAACAAAATGGCAGTTGAATCACCATATTGTGTGCCTGAAACTAATGTGCTGTATGTCAATGACACTGGGATTAAAATAAAAACTTCATACATACATTAACAAAGAGAAATATATATTTATAACCTTCAAAAACCAAAACCAAAACCCCAAAACAAACAAATCCAAGTCCCAAAAAACCAAAATGGTATTGGATTGAAGCTCATGAATTTGGGATATTTTCTGGGGATCTTTGTCCCTGCCCCAGTCCAATAAAACCCTGTCCCCCTCACACCATAAGAGACCAGGTTTTGAAAACACACTGAATTAGATGTAAAATTCTGGTTCTGCCACTTACTGGCTGTGGGGACCTGAGAAAAGGATCTGACCCTTGGTTTTCCCATCTGTAAAATGGGGCTCATAATATGGCCTATCTGACCAGGGTTTTCCTGGTGATCCTAGTGCTATGTACCCAGTTAGAGCTCAGTAGGTGGGTCTGTTGGTTGTCAGTCGTGCAGTGTCACCTGAACTGGAAGAAATTAAACTAGATCTCAAAGAAATCAGCCTATGATCTTATAGCGGTGGGGGGAAGTGGGAGACCGTGTGGCAATTCGGAACTGAGTGTCTCGGGTTCTGAAACGTGAGTGAGCTATGCTATCCTGTGACCTTGAGTCATATGTAAAGAACAGGGAGATATGAACCAGGCAATGAAGCTTTTAAGGCTGGTGAATAACTTCTGCCCTGTCTGCCAGGGAACTCTTCCCCAGCAGAATGAATGGTGGGCACTCGCTGGCCTCACCAGTCTTGGTGGGGGTCAACAGCTTGCAAGACTTGATCCCTGAATGACATAGCACTGCTGGCTGGCAAGCTTACAAACAGAGCCGCCCCCACCCCCCACGGTCACCTACCCACAGAATGATTTATGGTCATTCAGTTTTCATTTATAAAACTGACAGTATTCCAGCTGATAAATACTGATGTATGTGAAATTCAGCAGCCACAGGATGAAAGCCACTGGCCCCATGGCGACATCTGGCCGCCTTACAAAGACATCGTCCCCTGCCCTTCACCCTATGGAATGCTGACTACTATTAGGTATAATAAGAGGGTTTAAGGTCCACAGGAATACGACGATAGGGTGAAACTCAACCAGTGGGTTCTACAGCTGGGGTAGATCTCAGCTAGAAACATTGGGAATCAGATTCATGAGGAACACCATGCATCGTGACCCTCCTACGGCAATGTGTTTTTGCAGCATGGCGGGAGGCTGGTAACTTTGGTAACTGGGGACATGTATGTGGTGGCTGTGAAGCGGGCTGGCATTTGCACCAGTAGGTGGTCTGCAAAAGCAGTGGCTCTGGTTTCCTCGGAGAACCTTCCGTGTGACAACAGTTCCAGTGAGGGGATTGGTATTGCCTTTTATCTGCAGATTTCAAAGTTCTTGACATGAGTCAGTGTTTCCTAATACCTGGTAGGAGGTGATTGTGTTCACTTCTCCAGACAGAGAGCCTGCGGGGCACCCCGGGCAATGGCGTCATCAGCCACGGAGTGACTAAGTGCTCACCTGGCCCGGAGTGTGTGTCGTGACTGTCCCCTGTCACCGGCGCGGTAGCCAGCATGGGGCGGGGAGCACCAGGGGAGAAAAGCAGGACCGGGAAGAAACAAAGTACAGGGTTCTCTGCACCTTGGTTCCCAAACTTGGGGCTGTATCTCAATCACCCATCAAGCATGTTAGTAACTCGGATCTCTGGTCAAAATGGTTTCTCCAAAAATTCTGATTCAGTAAGTCTGGGTGACAGTGGGGACCGGAATTCTGGATGTGACAAACTCCACAGGTGACCCCGATGCACGAGCAAATTTCGCTCTTCAGGGTCAAAGAGTAGACTCTGGAAGGAAACCCGGGGAGGAGGGGGTCGGGGTGAGAATTTGTCTTCGCAGCTGCCCCCAACACACACTGTCCCCGGGGAGGGTTCACTTCCTCTCTACCCCACGCAGGGGGTCGCAGCTGAACCCCACTCCCCTCAGCACAGGGGTTCTTAACCTTCACGCACCTTTGAGAAGCCGATTTTTAAACACCTCCTTGGAGAACATCCACGTGCCTGCACGGTTTAGGCTGTGATCTCAGGAGTGGCCCTAGGAGGCAGGGGTGGCACCAGGGGAGGCCGACAACCATACGCGAAAACTTCACCCCAAACCAAGAGAAGCCGAACAAAACGTTAAAAACCACGTGCTGGTCTCTTTTAGTCCTGCTCTACGTAGTGCCTCTCACGGCTGCACGGCCATTTCCAGTAATGACAATGAGGCGCCTAGTGTATCGAAGAATTCAGAAATGCTACCTGGGGTTTACCGTGGATGGGTCTCCTTGGCACTGGCTAGGGAGGTCCCCCCCCTCCTCGTAACGCTGCCTTTCTGATCGCAGAGCCCGGAAAGCTGAAAACCCTATCTTCCGCAGGGTCTTCTTTGCAAGGCCCCTTGCAGCTGAATGTAAGTCAGGTTACACCCCACAGTGGGTGCATGTGGCAGAGGTCTCCCTGGGCCGCTCCTGGAGACTCTCTGCAGGCAGGTGAGGCAGCTAACGGGGTACCCTTTCCGGTGTCCAGCCGCCGGCATCCTGGGCATCGCGAGGCATCTGCAGCTCCTGCCTTCTGGGTCTCAGCGGTGGTGGTATATTCTAGAACTTGCACAATCACTGGCTGGATTAGAGGAGAGGGCTCTGGGCTGGGCATCCAAGGATGACTCCCAGAACGCTCCCCCCCCCCCACAACATGGGCCTTTGAGGGAAGCCGCTCCCTCTACAATGGTCAGTGAGGTGAGGACACTGAGATTGTTGAGTTCATGGCGACAACCCAGGGACGAGAAGGCTGCTGGCAAACACCACGAAGCTGGGGACTGGTCGTCGATGAGCTGTTGTGACCTTTCTAGCACATTGGCACAGCATGTTATGCGAAATCCTTATACATCTGTCTGCATTTTTGTGAGTGAATCTTCAGGGGTTGAGTTCCTGGGTATGTAAACTTTGATAGGTATTGTTAAGTTATTCTTCAAAAATGTTTTAGTAATTCACAGTGCCATCAACACTTTACCTCACCTTTATTAACACAGAGGGGGCAAAAACCCAGGCATGACTTTTATTTATTTTTTAAAAATTTTTTTTAATGTTTATTTATTTTTGAGACAGAGAGAGACAGAGCATGAACGGGGGAGGGTCAGAGAGAGAGGGAGACACAGAATCTGAAACAGGCTGCAGGCTCTGAGCTGTCAGCACAGAGCCCGACGCGGGGCTCGAACTCACGGACCGTGAGATCATGACCTGAGCCGAAGTCGGACGCTTAACCGACTGAGCCACCCAGGCGCCCCGGCATGACTTTTAAAATATCCACCAGCATGGTAAAATAACCCTAGGGTGGTAGGAGTACTGATCGAATGAAAACAGAAGCCCGGCCAAGCAGGACAGACACACGCCTCGCCTGTCAGATGGACGCCAGCCGGATGGACACGTAGATGTTGAGTATCAGCTCTAGTGTAACCGATCTTCTTAATCTTTAATAATACGTGAGGAGACAAATGGTAGCTCGTTGTTGTTCGCTTATGTCTCTTGGACGTATCAATGATCTCAAGGGATTTTTTGGGTCAGTTTTAAATTTCTGTTTTACATCTTGAATTTCAAAAAGTTACGCAAAATATCCCAGAGTCAAGTTCCGCAGAACTGTTTTACGAGATTACTGTAGGTCAAGCCTTATGCTAAGTTTTGGAGATAAAATAATAGTTTCCACTCTTGAAGAATTTATGGTGTGTCGGAAAGACCAGCCAGGCACACGTGCGTGCACACATGCGTTCACGCAAAGGTAATTTCAAAGCAAGGGGCGCCAGGATTTCCAGGACAAAATGAAATCATTGAGTACTTTTTAATACATATGTGGGGGGGAAATGTAGGGAACACAAAATCATCAAAGAGAAAGCAGCTATCATCTGGGCCAGTCTAATAATGCCTGTAATTTAAAAACAAATGGAGGGGCGCCTGGGTGGCGCAGTCGGTTAAGCGTCCGACTTCAGCTCAGGTCATGATCTCGCGGTCCGTGAGTTCGAGCCCCGTGTCGGGCTCTGACAGTTAAGAGCCTGGAGCCTGCTTCCGATTCTGTGTCTCCCTCTCTCTCTGACCCTCCCCCGTTCATGCTCTGTCTCTCTCTGTCTCAAAATTAAATAAACGTTAAAAATAAATAAATAAAATAACGATGACAAAGTCCAAAGTCACATATCGTAATACTCCAAATGTCTAGGATGCAATTGAAAATCACTCATCGTACCAAGAACCAGCAACATCTCAATTTGAACGAGAAGGCACATCCGACAAGTGCCAACACGTACATTACACAGATGGTGGGATTACCGGACAAGGATTTAAAAGCAGTCACCACAAAAATGCTTCGACGCTCACATATGAACCTGCTTAAAACAAAAGAGCAGAAAATCTCAGCAAAGTAGGCGTAAAGACGAATCTAACAAATAGATGTGAGGAAAGACTTTGTAGGAGGGAAGAACATTTGGGGTTAGGTTAAAAAACATTACCCCTCCTCTGGTTTCCTAGTTTTACGTCTTGGGAGAGGAGTTACACAGTTTCCTTAGCTAACTAGAATTTCAGGAGCCCTGCCTTCAGAAACTCACTCCACTGAATCTAAATCCTGCCGGCCTGGCATTTATGCTCGGAGACAGCCACCAGTCACCCTCTTGGCGAACGTACAGTCCCCCTTTCTCCCCTCCTCCCCCAGATCTAGGGACCCAACCCCTTGCTTCTCTCCCAGGCCTGCTGTTGGCTCAGCTTGGAGGCTGATGCTGGAACTCATCATTTCAGGGTGCAGAGCGGGCCCAGGGAAGCATCAGGAGTCACACAGTGGCCTGTCCTTTGTAGCCACCTTGGCTGGGCAACGACAGTGCTCAGGACTGGAGTACTGATGGGCTTTAGCGTCCCCTTCAGGCTAGTGTGGTTGGAAGCCCTCTTTCCTATGACTGCCAGTGATACAGAAGACTTTCAGTATCTTAACCGTTGACGTGTCCATATCAGTATGCCTGGCTGAATATCAGACTTGCCTGTAAGAAAGGATAATGATTGGGGTCTTAATTCTAAGGGTAGTGGGAGCCACAGAAGAGTCGTGAGCAGAGAATGGCATTTGCATTTCGGAGATCACTGGGGCTGTGGAGAGGAGAAGGAGGAGTCAGGATGGCTTGGTCAACAATTAGGAGCCTATCTCCCCAGTCCAGGCAGGAGCAGATGCGGAGAATCCACGAAGTCAGTAGTATTGCACTGGATGTGGTGGGAGGAGGGGACGATCTGCGGTTTCTGGATTTCCCATTGGGGTAGATGGAGGGTGGTTATACCAGGTGAGAAGGGAACCAATGGAAAGGCCTGGGTTTGGTGGAGAAGATCAACAGAGCGATTTTGGAAATACTGAGTTTAAGATGGTTTTGAGATATACCAGAGACATCAAGTAGGCAACCGGGATATGTAGGTTTGGAGCTCCAAAGAACATTCTGGGCTAGAGTTACGAGTTCGTGAGTCATTGATAAGAGGGTAATAAATAGGGGTCCCTGGTGGCTCAGTCGGCTGAGCGTCCGACTTTTGATGGACGCTCAGGTCATGGTCCCGTGGTTGTAGGGATTGAGCCCTGAGTCAATGAAGACACTAAGCTGGGAGCCTGCTTAAGATTCTCTCTCTCTCCCTTTCTCCCTCTGCCCCTCTCCCCCACTTGCACACACACGCTCTCTCTCTCTCTCTCTCTCTGTGTCTCTCTAAAACAAACAAACAAAAAAAGAAGGTAATAAATGAAGATGTGTGTAGGATGAGATCAGTCTGGAGAAGGTGGAGTGAGATTATGTGGGAACCCTGACTCCAGGAAGTCTAAAAGTTCATGGGTGAGTAAAGCAAGGAGCAGATCACAGAAAAATAAGTTTGGAAACATTACCAATACCACAAATATGAAATCCAGAAAATACCGTAATATTTTAAGTAATTCTTTGCCTGAAACACTTCTGTGTTTCTCTGCCGTTTTTGCTGCTTGTCACCTTCTCCAATTGATTGTCACCTTCTCAAATTCACTGAGATACAACTCATGTACAATACACCGTATCTCTTTAAAATAGACCATTCGATGAGTTTTAGCAGACGTATACACCCATGACAACATTGTCACAATGAACATTCAGAGCATTTCCATCACCCCAGAAATTTCCTGTGCCTCTTTTCAGTCGATCCCCACCTTCCATCCCTGGCCACCAATCTGGAATTTTATGTAAATGAAATCACACAGTAGGTGCTCTTTTTTGCCTGGCTTCTTTTACTCGGCATAATGATCTTGAGATTCGTCTATGTTGTCATGTGTATCAGTGATTTATTCCTTTTTGTTGCTGAGTAGTAATCCACTGCATGGATGTATCACAGTTTATGTACTCACCTGTTGATGGACATTTGAGTTGTTTCCAATTTTGTGCTATGGTAAGCCCTTTTTTAAAGTTTATTTAAAAAAATTTTATGTTTATTTAGTTTTGAGACAGAGAGAGACAGAGCATGAACAGGGGAGGGTCAGAGAGAGAGGGAGACACAGAATCGAAACAGGCTCTAGGCTCCGAGCTGTCAGCACAGAGCCCGATGCGGGGCTCAAACCCATGGACCGCGAGATCATGACCTGGGCTGAAGTCGGACGCTCAACCGACTGAGCCACCCAGGTGCCCCTAAAGTTTATTTATTTATTTTGAGAGAGAGAGAGTGAGTGAGTGGGGGAGAGGTGGGGGAGGGGGGGAGAGATAATCCCTCGCTGACAGTGTGGAGCCGGATGCAGGGCTTGATCTCATGAAGTGAAAAACGAAGAGTTGGATTTTTAACCAGCTGGGGCACCCGGGTGCCCTACCTACGAGTCTTTTAATCATGAATGAGTGTTCAGTTTTCTCCTGTGCTTTTTCTGTAGATATTGAAATGATCATGTTTTTCTCCTTTATTAATACAATGAATGACAATGATTGGTTTTCTGATGGTAAACCAACTTTGGATTCGTGGAATAAACGCTACTCCTTGTCATGGTGCATTCTATGCAATTGTAATTATAGCTACAGTTGTAGATACAGAGATAATTGGATTTGATTTGCTAATACTTATTTTTTTTTAACATTTATTTATTTTTGAAACAGAGAGAGACAGAGCATGAACGGGGGAGGGTCAGAGAGAGAGGGAGACACAGAATCTGAAACAGGCTCCAGGCTCTGAGCTGTCAGCACAGAGCCCGATGCGGGGCTTGAACTCACGGACTGCAAGATCATGACCTGAGCTGAAGTCGGCCGCTTAACCAACTGAGCCACCCAGGTGCCCCTGCTAATACTTATTTTAAGGATTTTTGTACCTATGTTCATGAGGGATAATGTTTGTAATTTTCTTACCTTATAATGTCTTCATTGGGTTTTCGTATCAGGGTATACTGACCTTATAAAATAAGTTGAGATGTATTCCCTCTTGCCTCTGTATTTCAAAAGAGTTTGTGTAAGAGGCCTATTATTTCTTCTTTATTTTCTAGAATTTACCAGTGAAACTATCTGAGCTTGAAGTTTTCTTTGTGCAAGGAGTTTTGATAACAATTCCATTTATTTAATCAAGATAGGGTTATTTAGGTTCTCTGTTTCATTTAGTATCAATTTTGGGAAGTTATGTTTTTCAAAAATTTTGTCAATTCATCTGAGTACTGATTTTTTTTTCTGGTATAAAGTTCTTCATAATAGTCTCTTTTTGTTTTTCTCTTCAGATTATAGATGACATTATTTTAGTAACAACCTATTGAAATAGAACTCACATATCATAAAGTTCATCCTTGTAACGTGTAGAATTCAGCGGTTTTTAGTGTATTTACAGAATTGTGCAACCATTGCTCACCACTGTCTACTTATAAAGCATTTCTTCTTCCCCCAAACGCCATACCCATTAGCAGTCACTCCCCACTCTCCCTTTTCCCTAGTCTCTGAAAACTATTAATCTACTTTCTATCTTTAAAGGTGTCCCTACTCTGGGGGCACCTGGGTGGCTCAGTCGGTTAAGCGGCCGACTTCAGCTCAGGTCATAACCTCGCAGTGTGTGAGTTCGAGCCCCGCATCAGGCTCTGTTCTGACAGCTCGGAGCCCGGAGCCTGCTTCTCTCTGCCCCTCCCCTGCTTGCTCTCTGTCTCTCTGTCTCTCTCAAAAACAATAAACATTTAAAAAAAAAAAGATGTCCCTATTCTGGACATTTTAATAAATGTAATCATGAATATGTGGCCTTTTTGTGTCTGACTTAGCATAATGTTTTCAAGGTTCTTCGATGTTGTGTCATGTATCAGTTTCATTCCTTTTTATGGCCAAATAACATTCCATTGGATGGATAGACCACATTTTGTCTGTCTTCATCAGTTAACGAATATGATGGTTGTTTCCACTCTTTGTTACAAAAAAAAAAAATGCTGCTGCGAACATTTGAATACAGGTTTTGTGGGGCACCTGGGTGGCTCAGTTGGTTGAGCGTTTGACTCCCTTGATCTTGGCTCAGGTCATGATCTCATGCGTCGGGCTCCGTGCTGACAGCCCAGAGCCTGCTTGGGATTCTGTCTCCCTCTGTCTCTGCCCTTTCCCCACTCGTGCTCGTGCTCTCTCTCTCTCCAATAAATAAAATTAAGAAGATAATTTCTTAAAAGAACGAATACAAGTTTTGTGAGGACGTACCTTTTCAGTTCTCTTGGATATGTATCTGGGAGTTGAATTGCTGGGTCATATGATAACTCTATGTTTAACTTTTTGAAAATCTTCCACACCGTTGTCCAAATAGCCGCACCATTTTGCATTTCCACCAGCACTGTATGCGGGTTCCGGTTTCTGTAGAAAATGCTACATCCTTGCCAACTCCTGTCATTTTATGACTTTTGATCATAGACGTCACGGTAGATATTTAACGATTCGGTTTGCATTTCCTTAATGACCCGTGATACGAGCAACTTTTCATGAGCTCAGCGCTCATTGGTATATCTCTTTCAAAATCTTTGACCTTTTAAAACTTGGATTATTTGCGTTTTTCTTCTTGCATTGTAAGGGTTCTTTATATATTTTGGATACAAGTCTTTTATCAAATATGTGATTTGCAAATATTTTCTCCTGTTCTTTTGGGTTGTGCTTTCAGTGTCTTGATGGTGTCCTCTGAGTCGCAGATGTTTTTAATTCTGATGACCAATTTTTCTCTTATCGATTGTGCTTTTGTGTCATACCTAAGAAACCATCGCTAAGGGCACAAGGATTTACTTCTTTGTTTTCAGGGTTTGATCATTTGAGGGGCGCCTGGGTGGCTCAGTCAGTTAAGCGTCCAACTCCGACTCAGGTCATGATCTTGCAGTCCGTGAGTTCAAGCCCTGCGTCGGGCTCCACGCTGACGACTTGGAGCTTGGAGCCTGGAGCCTGCTTCGGATTCTATGTCTCCCTCTCTCTGCCCCTCCCCTGCTTATGCCCTGTCTCTGTCTCTCTCTCTCTCAAAACTAAATATTTAAAAACATTTTTTAGTAAAAAAAGTTTTATAATTTTAACTCTTAGGTCTCTGCTCCCTTTTGAGTTAATTTTTGTGTATGGTGTGAGGTAAGTGCTCACATTCATTCTTTTGAATGTGGATCTCCTCAACTATATATTTTGTTTCTAACTTTATCTTTATTATTCCCTTTCTTCTAGTTACTTGGAGTTTACTTTGCTCTTCTTTTCTAGCTCCTTATGGTGGAACTTTCGGCCTCTGTTTTTAAACCTTTCTACTTTCCTAACATAAGCACTTAAAGCTATAACTTCCTTTCTAGGCACTGTTTACACCCCACAAATTTTGACTTTTTTAAAATTATCATTCAGTTATAAGTATTTTCGAATTGCCCTTGTGATTTCTTCTTTGATCCAGTGATTTTTAATTAAAAAAAATTTTTTTAACATTTATTTATTTTTGAGACAGAGAGAGAGCATGAACGGGGGAGGGTCAGAGAGAGAGGGAGACACAGAATCCGAAGCGGGCTCCAGGCTCTGAGCCGTCAGCACAGAGCCCGACGTGGGGCTCGAACCCACGGACCGCGAGATTGTGACCTGAGCTGAAGTCGGACGCTTAACCGACTGAGCCACCCAGGCGCCCCTCATTTTGTTCGATATTAATATAGCTTACTCTAGCCTTCTTTTGCTTACTGTTTGCATGGTATATCATTTTTTTATCCACTTACTTTCAATTTATCTGTGTTTTATATTTAAAATGCGTGCCATATATTTTAGGCTTGCATTACATACTTTGCGGTGATCTCTGCCTTTTATATTGAAATTTTTATTTCATTATTATTTCAAATAATTATTGATATAGTTGGATTTAGGTCTAGCGTTTTATTTTATTAGTTGTTTTGTTTGTGTTTATTTCTTTTCCTTTCTATTCTCATTCCTGCCTACTTTTGGATTATTTCAAACATGAAAAAAATTCTATTGTAATTTATTTGTTAGCTTTATAGCCTTATCTTTTTTTTCATGGCTGCCTTAGGGATGAAGATATACATCCTTAATTTTCACAGTTTAGAGTTACGATTATACCACTTCGTGTAAAATGTAGAAACCAAATAACCGTGTAGATCCATTGTCTCCACATTTGTTATGAACTGTAGAAAACTATGTTATAATTTTGGCTTTACACAGTTGTGTGTATTTTTTATAGGAAGAAAAAGTAGTCTTTTTATATTTACCATTTCTGATTATCTTCATTTCTTCTTGAAGATTCTAGTTTCTCTTTGGTATCATTTCTTTTTAGCAGGAGAAAACTTGCCTTTAGCACTCTTAGAGTAGGGATGAATTTTTGTGGCTTTTTAAATTTGGAAAATGTGTTTTCCTTTTTAAGGATCGTTAGATCATTTTTTAGATCATTCACATCTAAATGATCACTTAGATCATTTAGATCACTTAAAATTTTTTTTTAACATTTATTCATTTTTGAGAGACTGTAAGCAGGTGGGGGGCAGAGAGAGAGAGGGAGACACAAAATCCGAAACAGGCTCCGGGTTCTGAGCTGTCAGCACAGAGCCCGACATGGGGCTCGAACTCGCAGACCGGACCGCAAGATCGGGACCTGAGCCGAAGTCAGATGCTTAACTGACTAAGCCACCCAGGCGCCCCAATTTAGATCATTTTTCAAGTAATATCTAACATGTCATTAATTCTATCTAGTATGTTTTATCCCAGGCATATTTTTCTCGAGAATTCCATTTGGGGTCTTTCGAAATATATCTTCTTTGTCCTTAAGTAGGCCATGCTCTCCTCTTATATGTATGGAATACAGCCGTTTTAAAGCTCAATAGTTGAGTGTTCATCTACGAATTCAGTCACACCTGGGTCTATTTCCATTGAACGATTTTCGTCCTCATTCTGGATTGATTGCATTGTCCCCGCTTTATGCCTACTTGGTAACTGGACTGGACACCAGACGATGTAATTTTACTTTTGTCAAGTCCCGGATATTTTTGTGTTCCACTAAAAATTCCTGGGTTGTTTGTCTTTTTTTTCTTTTTCCGGGTGGCACACAAGTTGCTCGGAAACAGTTCTATCCTTTTGAAGCTTGCTTTTAGGTTGTGCCAAGTGAGACCAGAGCAGTGTGGAGTTTCTCTTTCCCCACCACTGAGGCAATACCCTTCTGAGTTTGCACCCGATTTCCCCCTGAATCATGAAGCCTTTCCACTCTGGTGAGCAAGAAGACAGACGACTCCTGGCCCCGTGTCACCTGCGGGGATTCTCTGACTGCCCCTTTCCCATAGCCCTTTCCCTGGCTTCAGGTAGCTTCCACACAGGCACTGAACGGGAGATTCCAGCCCTCAGTTCTGCGAATTCCAGCCTCCCTGCGTCCCCAAACGCCTAACTCTGTCTCAACTCAAGGAGACCGCTGAGCTCTGTGCAGGTTCCGCCTCCAGTGCTATGTCCTAGAAACCATCCCTCTGGGCATCATGCCAGGACAGTCACAGGGCTTGTTTGATGGACTTCTTTCAGGGCTCACTATCCTATGCTGCCCATCGTCCAGTGTCCCAAATGGTTCTTTCCTGTATTTCATTCAGTCTTTTCAGTTCCCTAGAGTAGAAGCCTAAACCTATTCTTTTAATGTTTATTTATTTATTTTGAGAGAGAGAGAGAGAGAGGGAGAGAAAGCGAGCACAAGATGGGGAGAGGGGCAGGGGAGAGAGAGAGAATCCCAAGCAGGATTTATGTTGTCAGCACGGAGCCCAACGTGGGGCTCGATCTCACGAACCTCGCGACCATGACCTGAGCCGAAATCAAGAGTCGGACGCTTAACCAGCTGAGCCACCCAGGTGCCCCAATAGGAGGGTAAACCTAATCTCTTTTATTCGATCCTGGTCAAAAGTTGAATTCTTTCACCTGCATTTTTGAATATTTTCACAGACGTGAAATTCTGGGTTGGTGAGTTTGTTGTTTTTTTCCCAGCACTGTAAAGATGTTTCACTGTCCCCGGCTTCCACGGTTTCAATAATTGGTCTCCTGTATGTAATGTGTCATTTTTCTTTGCTGCTTTCAAGATTTTTTTCTCCTTCCTTTCTTTCTTTCTTTCTTTCTTTCTTTCTTTCTTTCTTTCTTTCTTTCTTTCTTCTATTTATTTATTTTTAATTTATATTATTTATTATTATTTATTTACATCCAAGTTAGTTAGCATCTAGTGCAACAATGATTTCAGGAGTAGATTCCTTAATGCCCCTTACCCAGTTAGCCCAACCCCCCTCCCACAACCTCTAGAGTAACCCTCTGTTTGTTCTCCATATTTAAGAGTCTCTTATGTTTTGTCCCCCTTCCTGTTTTTATGTGATTTTTGCTTTCCTTCCCTTATGTTCATCTGTTTTGTATCTTATATCCCTCATATGAGTGAAGTCATATGATATTTGTCTCTCGGACTGACTAATTTCACTTAGCATAATACCCTCCAGTTCCATCCACATAGTTGCAAATGGCAAGATTTCATTCTTTTTGATTGCTGAGTAATACTCCATTGTATATACATACCACATCTTCTTTATACATTCATCCCTTGATGGACGTCTGGGCTCTTTCCATACTTTGGCTACTGTCGATAGTGCTGCTATAAACATGGGGGTGCCTGTGTCCCTTTGAAACAACACACCTGTATCCCTTGGAGAGATACCTAGTAGTGCGATCGCTGGGTCGTGGGGTAGTTCTATTTTTAGTTTTTTGAGGAACCCCCACACTGTCTTCCAGAGCGGCTGCGCCAGTTTGCATTCCCACCAACAGGGCAAGAGGGTTCCTGTTTCTCCACATCCTCGCCAACATCTCTTGTGGCCCGAGTTGTTAATGTTAGCCACGCAGACACGTGTGAGGTGGTATCTCCTTGTGGTTTTGATTTGTATTTCCCTGGTGAGGAGTGATGTGGAGCATTTTTCAAGATTTTCTTTTCCGAAGAACATGACTGTGGCGCTGTGCAGTGGAGAATGGTCTGGAACGTAATAAGAGGAAATTAGGGAGGCCGAGGCAGTACCTTCCCAGGAGGTGACACCGGTGAGACTGCACTGGGGCCCGTGGGGACGGAAGAAAAGGACAAAGGTAGGGGCACCTGGGTGGCTCAGTCAGTTGAGCGTCTGACCTTTGGCTCAGGTCACGATCTCGTGGTTCATGAGTTCGAGCCCCACGTTGGGCTCATTCACTGCTGTCGGTACAGAGCCTGCCTTGGATCCTCTGTACCTACCCTTCCTCTGCCCCTCCCCTGCTCATGCCCTTTCTCTCTCTCTCAAAAAGAAATAACATTTTTTTTAAAAAAAGGACAAGGTTAAATTATGTATTTTAGAAGTAGGGTTGACAGCAGTTGGTTAGAAGATCGAGGTGAGGGGCGAAGTGGGAGGTTGAGAATGGCTCCTTGGTTTCTGGAGTGGGAAAACGGGTAAATTTAGGATGATTGCAGCAGGAAATCAGGAAAGGGCCGCTGCGGGGAGGTACGGGGTTCCATTGGGGAGCATGTTCAGTGTGCGAGATACACAAGTTGGGGTACTAAGCAGCTTAGGGGAGAAATCTGGGCTGCATACCAGACGGACAACAGGAGGGCTGATCTGCCCCCTGCCCCCCATCCATGCGGAGGGCAGAGGGCAGAGGGCAGGCAGGCAGATTTCAAAGGCAGAGTGAGGGGCCAAGTGAGGCAAGCCCCACTGTCCCTCAAGACCCAGCAGCAAGTGAAGGGAAGAGCGTACTCTGGAGAAGCTTCTCACACAGAGACCAGAGGAGCAAGGACCACGTGCTTCTGCTGTCGTCTTTACGGTGGGAGGAGTTGGCAGAGGGAGGACCCGAACTCAGCCCCGGGCGCTGCCAGCATCCGGCGGCTCGGCTGGGAAAGAAGGTCCCGTGAAGAATATGGAGAAGGGACCGGCAGGGATGTTATCCCAACAAAGGAAGACGTCTCAAGGCCGAGGTTGAGGAAGATCAGGGTCCCTCACGACAGCCCAGGCTCATCGCTGCGGCAGGATCTTGGCAGGGAACCTCTCAGGCCACACGCTGGGCACACTTTTGGCTTCCCCGGTTATGGTCGTATGGAGAATTATTTACCCTGATCAATTCACCCTGAGTCTGGGAGGAAGATTTATAGGTTTATGGGCCCTAAAAATCTGTTTTCCTAATGCGGAGTGGAAAACAGTTTCCGAAAATACACACGGGTAGGTATCGAAGGCTACCTCCTTTCTGTGGCTTATTTTAGCTTCTGTATAAGGAAAAAACAGTCCTAGATTACCATGGCAACATACGATGCCTCCTCACAGGCCTTTAAAGCCCTCTTATTAAGCCTTTGGATTTCCTCGAAGAGCAGGTGAAAGCAAATATTTTAACCTGATCCTAAAGAAAAAGGGGCGAGAGCAAGCAGCCTGGCGCCTTTCTCCTAGAACCCTGGGCAACCAAGCGGTTGTCTCCTCCAGGCCTAAAGCACGCAGGCCAGAAACTGCTCCCGGCAACAGAGCCCTGGGACAGAAATGAGAGAAGACTGTGTAACCAACAGACCCGGCATGGCGGGGAGGGTCCTCAGGGAACAGATCCACATTTCAAACTCCTTGAGGGCAGGGGTTGTATTTCCCCGTTCTTTTCATTTCTCCTGGTCGCTAGCACATCCCAAGATCTCCGTACACGTTTTCTCGCTGGTGGGTGACACAGGGTGTCTCTGGGGGGGGGGGGGAAGGGTATGGAAGAACCTGGATTTTATTCAGCATCAAGAATTTATATCGCATCAAGAGTTGTCAAAGATGCGCCTGGAAGTGACACGGTCAGCTCAGATATGGCCGACATCGTTCAGGCCAGCTCTGGGTTTTAAGGAGAAAACCTAGAAGAAACAAGTAAGATGGACTGAAAGCGTGAAGGGAGGTCAAGAGCAGAAGAAAACGTTGGAGTCTGTTGCAGAATTGTCTGCCTTGCATGAAGGCGTGTGTTTTGAGCACTCACCCAAGGGATATTCACGGAGAGCTTACTATATGCGCGACATTGTACTAGGGGCCCTGGCAGTTACAGGGATAAAATACGTGGCATTTTCTATCCTGAAAAGGTCCCTGTTCAAGTGAGGACATCTTGGAGATGTCCTTGACCAAATCACCTTTTGGAAGTTAGATGGAAACAAAGAAAAAATTTATAGCAACCCAACGAGATTTTTTGTGGACACAGACTTAGGCTAAAAATGTATGCAGAAAGGCCTAGGCCCTAGCATAGCTAAAACGATCTTGAAGAAGAACAAAAAGTGGGAGGAATCACTCCCTCATATTTAGGCTTACTATATAGCTACAGTAATCAAGACAGTCTGATACCGATGGAGGGAAAGACACCTAGATCAAGGGAATGGAATAAAGAACCGAGAAGAGGGGCGCCTGGGTGGCGCAGTCGGTTAAGCGTCCGACTTCAGCCAGGTCACGATCTCGCGGTCCATGAGTTCGAGCCCTGCGTCAGGCTCTGGGCTGAAGGCTCAGAGCCTGGAGTCTGTTTCCGATTCTGTGTCTCCCTCTCTCTCTGCCCCTCCCCCGTTCATGCTCTGTCTCTCTCTGTCCCAAAAATAAATAAACGTTGAAAAAAAAATATTAAAAAAAAAAAAAAAAAAAGAACCGAGAAGAATACCCACACGGCACAACTGATTTTTGACGAAGGCACGAAGACAATTGGACGGACATATGAATTGGCCCGGAAGTGAGACCGCTTTCCTTTGAGCACCGCAGTGGAATCGGAGAGCGCCATGACCTTGGACAAGTCCCTTATCCTCGCTGGGTCTCCTGTTCCATCCATCTAACAAAGAAGGTGGTTTAATTTCAAGAGATTGTCCCAGCTCTAACGTTCTTGGACTTCATGAATCTCATTCCTTAGTGGAGGTTCTTTAAGAAATGGTGTATGGGTTGGGGCACCTGGGTGGCTCAGTCGGTTATGTGTCTGACTCTTGATTTCCGCTCAGGTCATGATCTCATGGTTCGTGAATTCGAGCTTTGCATCGGATTCTGTGCTGACAACGTGGAGCCTGCTTGGTATTCTCTCCCCCCCCCCCCCCCACTCACTCCCTCTCTCAAAAATAAATAAACTTTAAAAGAAAAGGCATATGGGGATTTAAAGGTTGACCACCAATCTCTGCACCTTCTCCGACAGAGGAAGTTGTTTCCATCATTCCATCAATTCTCTGGGAAGTGAAAATTCAAGCATCTCACCAGAGATGTGTCAAATCAATCTGGAAAAAAAAAAAAAAGACCTTTTCCCAAAAAGACAATGCTTAAAATAGTAATATATAGCTTTTGTTAATGTGTAACATAAAGGATCTAAGCATGGGAATTAATAACTACTCTGCTTGTCAAGTAGTCCTAACTGTAAATAATACTTCAAAATAATCAGCGACAGCTGTAATATGACATGAATATATCTTTGATTTTTAAAATTGAAATATAATTGACATACAATATTCTGTTCGTTTCAGGTGTACAATATGATTCCACGTTTTTATACATTACGAAATGAGCCCCATGATAAGTGTAGCTACCGTCTGTCACCACATAAAGTTATTAGGATATCGTTGGCTGTATTCCCCACGGTGTACCTTATATGCCCATGACCTACTCACTTTATAACTGGAAGTTTGTACCTCTTAATCCCCTCCATCTTTTTGTTGCTCCCCCAACCCCTCCCCACTCCAGTAACCACCAGTTTCTTTCTTGTATCTCCGAGTCTGTTTCTCTTTCGTTTGTTCACTTGTTTTTTTGGTTTTTTTTTTTTGATTCCATATAGAAGTGCGATCATACGGTACTTGTCTTTCTCGGACTTATTTCACTTAGCATGATTTCCCCTAGGTTCAGCCCGAAGGACAACTTCTGTACGTTGAAAAACCAACCAAACGACAAAAACCGCTACCCACCTCACAAGCCAAGCAAAAACAAAACAAAAGCCAACGACCCAAACATTCCTGGCTCCTGCCTTTAATCCCAAAGACTTGGAAGGAAGCCATTTGCCACCTATGCACCTGCTTAGTAGCAACGACAGGGATAATAATAGGTAGCAGGTTTAAAAACAGATACCCATCAAGGCCATTTAGCGTTTTCCCACACAGAAACGGTGATCTCACAGCCGAGCAGCGGAGGGCAGGAAGAGGCCAAGTTCCTGTTTTAGAAAGCCCTTGGCTGGTTGACTCCCTGCAAAGAGAACAGGTAGCCTGGGGTCCTGGGGCGCAGCGGCCGCCAGGCTGCCCGCGGACCGGCTCTCGGGCGCCCTCTGCCGTGCACTCGGCCTGGCGCCGCTTTGGCTCCTTCCCCTCGGAGCCCCGGATTCGGACCCTGCTAGCTGCTGGGTCCCCCCCTCACCCGCGTTCCCGCGCCCTGCCGCCTTGAGCCCTCTCTGCTCCTGAGAAAGGCAGAAAGGCCCCGTGCAGTTTTCTAGGCATGCTTCAGAAACATCCAAAAATCTGTCCTCAGAGATGTGCTGTATTATGTTATCCTCAGACAGAGGCAGGGTTGGGGGGGGGGCGGGGTTGGAGGGGGTGGTCTTGCAGAGAGAGCCTTGCTTTCAACCCTCTGAATTATGACAACCAAAGACATTTTTTTTCAAGAAATGTAACTACTGAATGTGCTTCTCACATAGTCTTACACAGCACGCTCTAGAGGGAATCTCGCCGGGAATCACTGTTCCAGAATCTTCTCATCTGCCTGCCCCACTCTCCTCCCCGGTGCATGCCCGCCGGCCCCGCAGCCTTCCAGGTGGCGTGGTGCCTTAACCGCATGCCCATCTGCTAGATGTGTGGCAGCAGGCAAATCACTAAACCTCCCTGGGCTGATGACATCAGCCTCATAAAGGCCATTCATCGACTGATTCGTTCAACACAGGTCTGCTGAGCAGCTACTTGGGCTGGGCCCTGGGCGTGGTGCTGGGGATCCAGGAGTGAAGAAGACCAGATACTTTCTTCACTCCCAGCAAACTTCCCACCCAAGGAGGTAGCCTGACTGAAAACCAGATAGCGGAGGCGACAGAGGCAGCAGTGAGTGAGAGCTGGGCCTCGCTGGGAGTTGACCGTGGACGGTGTCTTGATTCTGGCAGTGACAGTGAAGGGGCGAGAAAGAACCAGAGGCAGAGCACGTTTTGAAGGCGAGGCAGAAGGATACGACAGCGCTAAGGAAGAGGGAGGCCTCACGGACGGCACGCAGTTCTCTGGCTGTGACGCACGGGACTCCCGCGGCTTGTTCTAACTTGTACCTGAGACGATGCACGGGAAGGTGGCCCGCCGGAGCCTGCGTGAATCGGAGGCCGTGTCTTGAGTGCGCTGTTGATCGGTAGAACAGGATCGGGGACGCACGTGTGATGCAACGTTGTGCAAAAACAGCTCTTCACAAGGATGCGTATTGAATGATACTGTTTGACGTCTGGGATGCAGAAGAGAGAAAGTCGAGGGTTGTGTTTTGATGGGATGAGTTCAAGTTTTAACTGCTTTTAATTGTCAAAAGGTAGGAGACACGTGCATGTAACTCTGGCAGAAGGGCTAGAACGAAGGCAGGACCTAGGAATGACATAGGGGAGTGGAGGCCAGGAGGAACGGAGGTTCGAGCCAACTCAGGAATTGGCCTAGATTCTTCGCAGTCTTTCAAAACTGTAGCCAAGTGAGGCTCTCTCACACTTTGACATGAATGCAGTGCCTTTGTTATTCGGCTATTGGGACCCCGGAGTAAGAATAAACACCAGATTCGCAAGAGCTATGACATCTTTTTTCTAATCTGGGGGCAGTAATTGAAATGATCATAATATGAGATGACTATCATATCCTTGTGCTCATAATAATAGTCGTGATGCCACCATTTATAGCATCCAGTCGGCTGAGGACTGTCCCACCATAAGCAAGGAGAGGAGAGGTCAAGAGTCAGGCCAGCCTGCAACCTGTCTGTCTCAAGCCCATTCCTGTGTGACAGGAAGACTAGAGGGACCCTGCTACGTCCTCTGCTGGTTCCTGGGTCCTCTTTGGGCATGGGGGACAGGGGACGAAAGACAGAGCTGGGACCTCTGCATTCTAAATGAGTTCCAGATTTCTGTAGAAGCAGAGCGTCTCTTTGCTTTGCTGCCCGAGAGAGAGAGAGAAAGAGAGAGAGAGAGAGAGAGAGAGAGAGAGAGAGAGAGAGAGAGAAGATTCTTCCCCAGACCTGGGAAGCTCCTGGCGGGTCCTGGCTGGCCCCCAGCTGGAGAGAGCTTGCTGGCTATTGCAGCTACTCACTGGCAGGGGGCGCTGCTACTTTACAATTTCAAAAGCAGCCCACTTTTCCAGCCAATGCTGCTGGGTTCTGTCTCCGTGGGTTTCCTCAGCCCTCCGGGAGACGCTGGGAGCCTGCAAGCCCAGGGCAAAGCCGACAAGGCCTGCGGAGTGCTGGCCTTCCTGGGGGCGCCTCACGGAGCCCGGAGCTGGGCTTTCTGCAGCCGCGCAGACTGCAGTAGGCATGCCCTTTACCCCCGTTTGGGCTGTCGGCCCTGAAGCTTCTGTTCAAGAAGACACATGGATTTTTATTTTGTTTTATGCTGTGCTTCCGCTCTGGCTCATTGCTCGCATGCTGCAGACCAAGCCAGGGGCCTCCCACTTCCGAACTACCGTCTGGTAACCATCCTTGCAGAATCGAGAGAGCCCCGGGGGCCCCCATCGTGGCCTTAGGGGTGCAAGGTCTGCATGGAGCAGCTACTTGTCGTAGAAGGGTGTGAAGAATGTCTGAGCTAGGAGGGGAGGTTGGAAACAGTAGGTGTGTGACAGTCTTACTGTCTAGGGGCAGCGGCCATGACCGCCCCCCCAGCCCCCCACACCCCCCAGCCCCGGCCCAGTTGGAGCTTGGAGGCAACTTTTCTTTCCTCCTTCCCCTTAGATTTCTCGGCTGGGGCACTGCCAGCCTTGCAACATTGGTGGGGGTGGGGTGGGGGGGTGGGGAGGGGATCCTGGGTTAGTGTGGATGGTGGGACGTTTTCAGGGAACTAGGATCACCAGAATTTGTTCACGCGAAGATGAAGTCCACTGCCACGGTTGGCCCTGCTGGGTACTGCCCTCCTCTACCCTTCCTGTGAGCGAGGGACCGACCGCCGCTCCTGCCTCTTCTCTCCTTTTCCTCTCAGTCCTGGGGCGGGGAACGGTGGGGGTCAGGCTTCATAAATGCACTGCGGAAACTCCGGGTTAGCCTTTACAGTCGTGACATCAGCATGGAGCCCCGAATGGCCCGAGCGTGGGGCCTTCACGGATTCCACCACCAACGGGCCTCTCCCTGTGGGCAAACCCGACGGCCGCCTCGGGGAGCCCAGGACAGTCTCGGTGCCGTGGAAGGCCGGGGTCCCACTGGGTGCTGCACGAAGGGTACCCAGGTGGCCTCTGCCCATCACCCCCACCGTGGCCCCGGGAAAGGATTTCACCTTCTCTCTGCCGTGCCGAGGCTGGGATGTCCCTCACCTCTCCACCTAATTGAGGACGCTGACTATGGCTGTCTCCTTTTTTTTGCTCCCTTCTCCTTCAATAGAGTCCAGCAATTTAGCAAGCTCACCAAGCTGTGTCCTGCTTCATGACTAATTCACATATTTAAATGGGATCGGTCAAAGCCGAACTATTTGATTGCAGCCAAGCGCATTTATCAGGTCAAACTGCTCACAAAGGCCGGAGGCCAGCGTGGGTATGGGAGTGTGTATGGAGTGAATGTGTGCGATATTTATTTATTTTTAGTCTCAAATTTCAAAAGCAGGGGACCACATCAGAGGCTACCGTGGCTCCCAGGGTACCCTCCCAGAGCCTGGCTCGCTTTTGGCCCTGCCTCCCGGGGTCCCATCCCTCTTCCCCTCCCCCCAGCCCTGAGCCGTGTGTCTCTGATGGGGCTTCAGAGAATGAATCTACTCAATTACAGCCCTTTTCACGTGACTGAGCAGTTTCAAAGATGCCACATTTTATTATTTGGTGACCCCTGACATCGCAGGTGCAGATTTAATGGTGGAAAAGTAGAAATTAGCCAAAGTGAACTTTTTTTCTCCAGTCCCCGCACGGAGAGACGTCGCAGGCAGCCTGTTCCAGCTGGAGCTGCCCTAACTTTGCTGAGCGTGTAAGTCATGAAAGTGCCAGCCTTAGCCCGGAGCCAGCCCCAGCCCCTCCCCTCCCCCCAGCTGGATGGATTCCAGGGCCAGGGGCGTAAAGAGTTAAACGCAGAGGTGCTGGCTATAATCCCCTTTGGCGAAGGAAACTCAGTCCCCCGTCTCCCTTTTGGGGTGTCCTGAC